>NC_135314.1:66939174-67254174 GCF_048772815.1 Callospermophilus lateralis
TATAATGGTGAGTGTAGAGCATGTATTTATTCAAACATTCTCTTTCTATATAACTTCTATGTGTCTATGTGTTGTTTTGACTTTTTCTTCTTGGTCTTTTTTATTTTAATAATTATTTTCATACCATGTAGCATATTTCCCTAGATAACCTCTATAGGGAAGTGTTAGAGTCTGTAAACAAGTCAGGATGGCGCCTGGCATAATGCCAGAGGGAGTGGTTTGTGAAGTAACGCCAGCGAGCCATTAAGTGTGGAGATTCCTTATTGGTTGACTGATGTATCTAGTTTATGCTAATTAGATAAGCTGTGTGGAATGTATAAATATTGCTCCCGTCCTACAATAAACGGCTTCCACTCCTGCTGTATCAATCTACACAAGTTGTTCATCACCCCCCTCCCCCCCCGGTTATTCTGCTGCAGCTGGACTGTGGCAGATGGTGGCCCTTTACTGGGAGCCCCGAGACACTCGGGGGTAAGTGACGAAAAAAAAAAAAAAAAGCTGCCCGTCCATAGATAGGACGGGAGCAATCTGCTCGTCCCTAGGCAGATAGGGCGAGAGGAAAAATGGCCATTTTGAGAAAATGGAGAAGATTGATACAGTATGTTTGTGTCTTGTTTTGTCTTGAAATGTTGTATTGTCTTTATGATGAGAATATGGAAGGGGTGAGAAGTAATTTACTAAGGGAAGGAGGCACCCCAGTGGAACCAAAAGCAGTTAGGGCATGTGTTGATGGAAGCCCAGGAACTCTAGTCAGAAAGAAGAAAGTTCAGAGAAGGAAGGATTATCAGGAAAAAAAGTTGCAGCAAAAGGCTATTACTGAATACTTTTTGTTACGGGAGGATGCGTGAATTGGTGGCGGCTGCCACGTGCACAAGTGGTCATGGCGCAGCAAGGATTTTCCAAGCGGCAGTTGCCAGCTCTTCCCCGCCCCGCTGCCCAGGGGAACAGGATGCCACTGCAAGAGCCCAAATGTAGACCTGACCTGGAGGCATAGTCTTGCAGGCTCTTGCTCCCTGTACCCAGAAGCAGTTTGAGTCCTGGACTCTCCCTGGGGCCATCTGGGTCTGCCAGGACGCTGCAGGCGGAAGACAGCCCGAGTCCCTGAAGTTTGATCATTTCCAAGGCCAGTAACTGCAATGGTTCTCCCACACCTGGAAGCTAATGAGTAATGAGCACTATTAAGGCTTATTTCAAATATAAAAAACCTTGAGATAATGTACTAAATTGTTCAGAAGGTTGTTTTCTTAGTGGAATGCTACAGGATTTTCTTTAGCCATCCAGAGTTCCTGCCTTCGTCCCAGTGCCGGTGAGGACAAGGGTGGAAGAATTTCCAGTGTTGCTGAAAACCGGACAAGACTTTGACTAAGAACCGGACGAGACTTTGGATCAAGCCAGCTGCCTACAGAACTTACCTGGACTGTGATTCAAGCTAGCTGCCTGCAGAACTTAACTGGACTATGATTTAAGCTAGCTGCCTGCAGAACTTACCTGGACTGTGATTCAAGCTAGCTGCCTGCAGAACTTAACTGGATTATGATTTAAGCTAGCTGCCTGCAGAACTTACCTGGACTATGATTTACCTGGATTGAGACAACAAACTGTAATCTACAACAAATTGTAACTCGGTATCTTTGCAAACGGTGTCATTGCTGGTATAATTTTTCCAAGGGCTTCTTGCATGGAGCCATCAATTGGCTTGGTATTGTGGCATTTTGTATCCTCCCTTTCTGTTTGTAGCAGGTTATTTATGGTGTTTGTGTAAAAACCACTATGGTCATTATTTAAATTAAACAAAAGGGGGAATTGTTAGAGTCTGTAAACAAGTCAGGATGGCGCCTGGCATAATGCCAGAGGGAGTGGTTTGTGAAGTAATGCCAGCGAGCCACTAAGTGTGGAGATTCCTTATTGGTTGATTGATGTATCTACTTTATGCTAATTAGATAAGCTGTGTGGAATGTATAAATATGGCTCCTGTCCTACAATAAATGGCTTCCACTCCTGCTGTATCAATCTACACAAGTTCCTCCTCACCCCCGGTTAGTTTGCTGCAGCCGGACTGCGGCAGGGAAGACAGCTTATTTTCAGAGGGTGGCTTTCTGAAAGTTATACAGTTATTTAGGGACAGTTTAGTGGAGAATATGAATGGATGATCAAGTAGTTAATATAGATTTGGTCAAAATTATATAGTGAACCTCAGATGAGCAGAATCAGAATCATCCATAGGATGTTTTAAGACCCAGGTTACTGGGTCTAACCTTAAGATTTTCTGATTCATGGGTCAAATTTGTTATAATGCTGACAAATTCTGTTTATTAATGTTTATGTACAAATTAATAAAATTCTGAACATTGCTTCTCTAGCATGTTTTCCACTGATGTTCATGATACTGGTCTAAGAAGCCCACTAGAATAGACGTCACCTAAAAGTAATTATACTGATCTTGTGATTTTTTTTAAACTTCTTTTGAAAGCAGCTCCAAAGAGTTCTCAAAAGGCAGTATGGATAGAAGAAGTATTAAAATTCCCCAAATAATTGTTTTTCATACAAAAATATTCTAAAAATTACTTTGCCTTTGTTTGTAAACAAAATGCCTCAGAACTTCATGTCTACTTTGGCATCCTGACCTGACCTAGCCTACAAACAAACTAGGGTAAGGCATGGAAACACATCCCACAGTGTCACAGAAAACCAGCCACCTCTTGTTTGTGTGCCACAAGAATGGGAAAAGAAGATTTTGTATCCCACTTCCCAACATCCAGAAATCATGTAAAAAGAGAGAGGTGAAGGAAGGGGAGGGGAGCGGAGGGGGGGATAGGAAAGGCAACAGAATACAACAGACACTAGTATGGCAGTATGTATAAACGTGGCTGTATAACCAATGTGATCCTGTGATCTGTACACGTGGAAAAATAATAATTCATACCCCATTTGAATCAAATGTATGATATGTTAAGATCATTGTATTGTCTTGAGCAACTAATAAAAAAAAACTTAATATGAACCTTGTCTTTTCCATTAAGCAATTAAGCTTTGATTTAATTTAAAAATTAAACAAAATTCAACTTGGGAGAATTATTAATTGGAAAATACAGTAAATTGGTAGCTTAACTTCACAGTTCTTCAAATGATCTCTCATTGACTCATTGTGTGGCATCTCTGTGGGACATAAGTTCCATGAGGGTAATTGTCATGGTAATTGTGGTATATTTAGTGCTTCAAATACATATACTGATTCCTTAACCCCCAGAACTTCCGATGTGACCTATTGGGCAATAGAGATCTTTAAAGAAGTGATTAAGTTAAAATGAGACCATTGGGATGGGTCCACATACAAATAAGTAGAATCCTATCAGAAGAATTTGTTCATAAACATTAATAAAGAGAAGACTGTGTGAAGACATAGGAAGAAGAGGGGAAAATGGTCAACACAAGACAGAGGGAGAGGTCTCAGAAGAAATCCATTCTGCTGACTTCAATCTTAAACTTAGCTTCTGGAATGATTTAAAAACAAACAAACAAACAAACAAAAAAAAACGAGTTTCTGTTATTTAAGCCATCTGGTCTGTGATACTTTGTAATAGCTATCAAATTTGTTATAATACTGACAAATTCTGTGATCTGAGCACTAAATACAAATTAGCTCATGTGTAAAATAGGGGTACTCATTATACTAACTTCACTGGGATGTTTTAAGGATTCAAAAAGATAAACAACTGGGGTGGAGCTGGGGGCTCAGTGGTAGAACACTTTCGTGGCATGTGTGAGGCCCTGGGCTCGATCCTCAGCACCACATACATGTAAATTAATTAATTAATTAATTAATTTTAAGAAAAGATAACCAATCTAAGCCTTGTAGCACGGAGTAAATGTTTCATATGTACCGTATATTAGTGTACTATTTTTGCATTGGCTATACATCATGATACACAAATGAGGACATTAACTTTTCAGGGTGTCTTAACTTTTCTAAAAGTAACTGTTTTTATTCATAAGATCATCAGTTGCTTCTTTCCTTTATTGTCGAGTATATGAGCAAGGTCTATTCAGGAACCAATAGATTATCTATTCACCAGAAGACCCACACAATCACAGTATATTTCTTAAGCATCTGGTTTTTTTTTTTTTTGAGTCAACTTTGTAGAATGACAGTTTATACTTAGTTCACATTCCTGCAATCCAACTCACTGATTTAAAATTGATTCCATCCATCCTTGTGCACTCATGAATGATGAATTGGAATTTAGTTCAAGTTTATGGAAATGCCTTCTTAATATATAAATATGAAGTACTATTGCAATAAGGGCTAGACAGAATGCTTCCAAAAAGCGTAGCTAAAAAATCATGAACAAGTAAGGCTACTTACTAGACTTCACTTGAACTCTAAAATGCATTATTAAATGCTATCGTGGGTTCTATAGAGACATCAGTAGGTTCAAAATGTTGAATGAATTTAGAGAAAGGTGATTACTAATGGGCTGACAGAAGGGGCCTGAAGTAGTTGAGCTTCTATTCTACTTTCCTTCTGCCGGATTGCTTCCTATCTAAGAACTTATAGGTGGCTTCTGTACTTTTGTGTAACGCATGATAATCATTTGTTTTATTCATGTCATATATCTTATCATAAGCTAAAACAAGCCATGCTTACCCTACAAATCTCATTGTCTCACCCCTATGCATCCAGTCTAAGTCTCAGGACAATGAAGTTATATCACCTCTACCTCTGGATTCCCAAAAGGTCAGCAACAATGATCTCTGTCCCTGAGGACCGTGCATCTTTTGGCAGCAGGTAGAGCCCCTGGCTTCTGAATCCCATTTCTTCCCATCTTTTCTCTCATCTTTTGGCTGTATAAGAAGACTCCAGTCTTTTGGAATGGAATGAAACATTTTGGTTTAGGACTTTAAATCTTGGCAAAACACTTGAGAAATGTAATGTTTCTTAGTTTTCAGAGAACTTATTTGATTTTGGCTCCTGATTTAAAAAAAAAAAAGTCTTTTCTGTTCACCTACATTTTTGGTTGTCTCATTTCTCCCAGCCAAAGAAAACATTGTGCTCCAGAGATCAGGGTCCTAGTCAAATGAGATATTGGGTCTGTGTGATGAGGGGGACAGGATATTAGAAGAGCACTGGATCCCTCGGGACAGACACTGTATGGATAGAACAAATACTCCAAGAGAGAAAGACAGGAAATAAATCTACCCCAATTTACCCCAGATATTGGAGCTCAACTCTTGCTATAATACTCTATTGCTTCTAGTCTTCAACACACTGCAAATTCCAGCCAACAACAGGGCCACCTCTCTTTTTATCTCCAGGCACCAATTCATTCTCTCTCTCTCTCTCTCTCTCTCTCTCTCTCTCTCTCTCTCTCCCTCTCTCTCTCTCTCTCTCACACACACACACACACACACACACACACACATATACAGGTCATGATTACTGGCCATGTTACTGAATATGTGGAAACATAAGAAAATTATAAATAAAAGTTAGAAGTATCAAGTTTTTCTTTACACAATGGGGAATGGTTGAAGAAGAATTTTAAGGCTATAGAAATGAAACTACTCAATAAACCTTAGCTTCACTAAGTTTCTGCATATTCCCAAACTTTTTCCTCTTCGTTCTAAATTTCTTATGTTTTTCTCCCTAACAACTTTTAGTTCTCTCTGTAAAAAGTTTAAGATTCCCATTTTTATTTTCTTGCTTCCCTCCATCATAGATAAGCTTTAAAGTTGCCTGTACATATCCCCCTCTCAGGCCCCCTACCTGATGCAATCAGTAGGGTCCTTTGTGAACCATATGCTGTAATGTGCTAAAACAACTCAGATTCAAGAGTCAGGAGAATAACATTTGTTGCTTTACCAATATACCTTCTAAACATTTAATGTGAACAGATGGACTTTCTGTGTAAGCGGCACACGAAGACAAAAGGGGGGAGGTGTAGAGTTTTCTATTATAATATTATGCAGCTTGCAAAAAAAGAAAATAAACAAATTCATACTTGATGATGGGCACAATCAAATATTAAACTTGAATGCAAATTTTTTTATAAGTGGAAGGAACGTGCATATCTATTCTTGCATACCTAATATCTAATTATCAATGTTTTGTACAACAAGAATAAGTGTTATTTCTTCCTGACTCATTTTGTTAATTTTTTAGTTTGTGCACACCAGAAATACTCTTGATGCCATGGTTTATTTAATCATCACTCTTCCAAGCAAAGTTTCTGGATCAAAATCTATAGCAGTGAGCCACTCTTCTCCAGGACTTCATGATGTGTCTCAGTGCAAGGTTTCCTTGGCTCCACCTATGCCTTCCCTTGTTCAGAGCATTCCTTTGGAACATCATGGATCTTGAGGCTCTTTGAGAAGAAATTCTAGACGAACATGCCTCTGGGACCTCGATAAAAAGACAGAAGCTCTGCCTGTTTCTTGGAGAGGAAAGCATTGTTTACTTAGGAAGAGGAGGGATTTAACACGCTGAGAATGAATTCTTCTTTGATCCCTCAGAATAGATGAATATAAGAGAAGAGTTTATATATAAAGGACAAGAAAGAGGGACTGTGGCTGTCAGGTGTCTCTCTAAATGTCATTTTTCCCCTTGTCCTTTAACTGATAAATTCTCCTTCTTCTTTTTAAATGAATATCCTGCCAAGGGGATGAGCCATGATCCATCCAAATCATTCATGGTACTCTCATTCTCCTTTATCAAATAATTGGTTAGAGATGTGCCTACAATCCATTTTGTCCAATGACATGTGGAAAGTCTTTAGGGCACCTAAAGAAATGCTTTTTCTCTCTGATAAATAAAATCTGCTGGGATAAAACCAATCTTTCTCTGGCTCTTGTTCAGAAGATATGCTCGAAGCTGCTGTTGCTTTCCTTTTGGAAATATCTCCAACATCCTGAGAATGATGGGCAATAAAATGGAAAGAACATGAGACTCGTGACATCACTGAATGGCTAAACAGCTGAGAATCACCTACAAGTGATGAATTAAGTTGATCTCATTTATTGCTATGGTTAGGATGTGAGGCGTCTCTCCAAAGCTCCTGTGTTTATTCAGGAATATTCAGAGGTAAAATGATTAGAGTATGAGAACAGTAACTTAATCAGTCCATTGTAGTTTGAATGGTCAACCTGGTGGTAAATGTAGGTGGGTGGGGTATGGCTAGGGGAGGTGGGACACCGGGATAGTGCCCTGGGAGGGTACATCTTCCCTGCAGGTCCTTTCTCCCTTTCATTTGCTTCCCAGCTGCCTTGAAGGGAACTGCGCTCTTCTACTGAGACAGAAAAAGGCTAGGTAGTCAAGAGTAGGCAAGTGACAGTAAAGGTTGACAAGAGGAAAGCATGAGAACAGCCATTTGTACCTGCCCCAACATGTTACAAAACAGTTTCTGATTCTCAAAGGGTGTAAGTTAGTTGACCATGGACTGAACCTCTAAAACTACGTGTCCAAAATACGCTTTTCCTCCTGTAAGCTATTTTTGTCTGATATTTTGGTCACATTGATAACAAGATGACGAACACAAAAATTGGTACCAGAAATAGAGTTGTTGTTTTCACTAATGTGGCCACGTTCATTAAATCTTTGGAACTGGTTAGTAGCAGGAGTTTTAAAAAAAAAAAATGGAAAGGCAGACTAGAGAAGCCTCAAAATGTTGTAAGCAGAGTTTACTGGGCTATTCTCACATGAGCTCAGAAGACCAGAATGCCAATAAGCTGGGACTCTAAGGACTGTGCTTATGAGATAGCAGAGTGAAATGAGGACGTTATTGGAGATTGGACTAGAGGCCATTCAGGTTACCTTCTAGCAGAGAACCTGCCTAAATTTTGCCCATGTCCTGAGCCTCTGCGTGAGGCCAGATTTAAAGTTGATGAATTAATTAATCTGGTGGAGGAAGTTTCAAGGTAGCACAGCATTCAGGCAATGGCATAGATATGGTTGGCAGATTTTAGTCAGATTTTCTGTGAGAATTGGGAGCAAATAGCTGAATACAAATATTTGAGAACTTGCAGTTTTTGCTAGAAAAATAAAATACGTATAAGTCTGGGGCCAAGTAAGTTTTTGTTGTGGAAGAAATTACCACTACTAAAGAGAATTTAAGTACTTAGTACATAAGATGCCGGAGAGTATCTCAGGAATTGGCAAGACTACACAGCTTACAGGCTCAAGCGTGTAAAAAGGAAAACCTTTGAGAAGAGACCATGGGGGCAACCCTGTCATGCAGAGGGCCTACGATGTTTTTTACCATGCTCACCAACCCAGGCTCTCAGGCCACTTCAGGTAGACTTCAGGGGTCTCGGCTACTGCTCAAGCCAGCAGAAGAACTTGGCATCATCTCTTGCCGCTGCTTTACAGGAATGCAAGATGCTGGACTTAGGGGTCATAGAGATTTCCACTGACATTTTAAAGGAAGTCCAGCTGGTAAGCCAGCCAAAGTGCAGCATGGGGATTATTAGAGGAGAGAGTAAGATGTGAAGTATAAAAGTGAAGCCAAAGCTGGAATGGAGACTCCAAGAATTAAGAGATGACAGTAATGTGGACCGTCTGCTGACCAAAGAGGCTGGCCATGGGGAGAGCCAGACCAAGACAGAGGCTGTTCCTGAAAGTGCAGTCCTTGTTGCTGATGCTAATTCAATAGTGAGGACATGGTTTCGGGGGAAAAAAAAAAAAGTTGTATTGCTTTGCTAGCAAAGAACAGATAAGGGGACTCATCTCCCAGGGACTATAATTTTGCCTATATGGAGAAATGGGATTTTTTTTTCTCCTGAATTTTCAGGAATTTTTCTTTTATTATGTGTTCAAATTAGTTATACATGACAGCAGAATGCATTTCAATGCATTATACACAAATGTAGTGCAACTTCTCAGTACATGATGCAGAGTCACACCATTCATGCAATCATACATGTATATGTGGTAATAATGTCTGTCTCGTTCCACCATACTTCCCACCCCCATATCCCCTCCCCTCCTTTCACTCACCTCTGCACAAATCAAAGTTCCCTCATTTTTCCCTTGACCCCCGTCCCCACCATTATGGATCCACATATTAGAGAACACATTTGGCCTTTGGTTTTTTGGGATTGGCTTATTTCGCTTAGCACAATATTCTCCAACTCCATCTATTTACCTGCAAATGCCATAATTTCATTCTTCTTTAGGGCTGAGTAAGATTCCATTCTGTATATATACTGCAGTTTCTTTATCTATTCATGAAAAACGGGATTTTTAAAGAGGTGATTCAAAGGCTGTATTCTGCTTGTTTTCTGTATTTCATCTGTTAATTTGGGAGATGGTTGTTTCTGAGATCTTCTGGTGTCATATCCAAATCTGAATTAATTTATTCCTGTGGTAGTGTGTGCTCAAGGACAGATAACTCGCCTAGGATAGGAAGGAAAGGTAATCCTGTTCTCCCCAAGATTAGGGAAGGCAAAAGATTCATGAGGGGAAGGGAGAAAGAAAGAGAAAGCAAAAAGTCATTTTAAAAATAAGTTGCAATGGCAGAGAAGCAAGGACTATATTCAAAATATAAAGTGGACCACTGTTACATGGCCATGGATTCTGCAACCAGCAAGTCCAAATAGGAGGACTACATAAGTCCTTTGGAGAGAATATGTTGCCTCCATGTGCCCCAGATGCTTGAGATGGAGTTATGAAATATTTTCTGAGCTGGGTTTAGGTCCTGTTTGTGTTCTTCCCTTCTTTATATCCCTATCCTTGGAATGGAAATGTTTATATGTTTCATTATATGTTGGATGTATGTAATTTGCTTTTTAATATTTTTTTGTTCTTTTTAGTTATACATGACAGTAGAATGCATTTTCACATATCATACAAACAAAGAGCATAGCTTGCCTTTTTTGTGATTGTCCATGATGTGGAGTTAACACTGATTGTGCATTCATATATAAACATAAGAAAGTTATGTCTGATTCATTCTACTGTCTTTCTCATTCCCATCTTCCCTCTCTTCTTTCCACTTCCCCCTATCCAATCTGGTGAACTTCCACTTCTCCCTCTCTCCCATCTATTGTGAGTCAGCATACACATATCAGAGGGAAAATTTGACCTTTAGTTTTTTGGGACTGATTTTTTAACTTAGGATGATAGTCTCCAGTTTCATTCATTTATTGGAAAATGGCATAATTTCATTCTTCTTTATGGTGAGTAATATTCCATTGTGTGTGTGTGTGTGTGTATATATATATATACATATATATATATATATATATATATATATATATATATATATATATATATAACATTTCCTTTATCCATTCATATTTTAAAGGGTACCTAAGATGGTTCTATAACTTACCTGTTCTGAATTGAGCTACTATAAACATTGATGTGGCTGTGTCATTGTTGTATGCTGGTTTTAACTCCTTTGAATATATGCTGAGGAGTGATATTACTGGGTCAAATGGCGGTTCCATTTCAAGTTTTCTAAGGAATCTCCATACTATCTTCCAGAATGGTTGCACCAATTTGCAGTCCCACTAGAAATGTATGAGTGTACTTTTTCCCCCACATCCTTGCCCATTTATTGTTACTTGTATTCATGATAATTGCCATTCTGACTGAAGTGAGATGGAATCTCATTATCTTTTTAATTTGCATTTCTCTAATTGCTAGTGATGTCTTACACATTTTTTCACATATCTGTTGGCCATTCATATTTTTTCTTCTGTAAAGTGTCTGTTCAGTTCATTTGCCCATTTATTTATTGTATTATTAATATATATATTTTTGGTGTTAAGTTTTTTAGTTCTTCATGTATCTGAGATTGATGATCTATCTTAGGTACATGTGGTAAAGATTTTCTCCTGTTATCTAGGCTCCCTCTTTATGTTGATTGGTTCCTTTGCTGGGAAGAAGCTTCTTAGTTTGATACCATCCCATTTATTGATTCTTGATTGTACTTCTTGCTCTTTAGGAGTCTTGTTGAGGAATTTAGTTTTTAAGCCTACATGATGAAGATTTGTGCCTACTTTTTCAACAAGTAGGTGCAGGTTCTCTGACTTAAGTTCTTGATCCACTTTTGAGTGAGAGATAGGGTTCTAATTTCATTTAGTTACATATGGATTTCCAGTTTTCCCAGCACCATTTGTTGGACAGGATATCTTTTCTTCAATATATGTTTATGGCACCTTTATCTAGTATAAGATAACTGTATTTATGTGAATTTGTCTTGGCGTCTTCTATTCTGGACCATTGTTCTTCATGTCTGTTTTGGTGTCAAATACTGGTTTTGTGTAACTTGATTTTGATTTTTCCAGGAGACTGAGACTTAAAAGAGACTTTAGACTTGGATTTTTTGGCAACAATAAAAACCCATTAAGACTATGGAGATTCTTGGAGATAGATTAATAGATTTTGCATTGTGACATGGACAAGTGCTTTTGAGGGCCAGGAGTATAATATTATGGTTTGGATGTAAGGTATCCCCCCCAAAGTTCCTATATTAATGCAGGAGTATTCAGAGGTAAAATGATTAGATTGCGGGAGCTGTGAACTAATTTGAATGGACTAATGAGGCAGTAAGATAGGTAGTTGGGACATGACTAAAGGGGGTAGGGGGATGTGTCCTGCAGGGGTCATGTTCCCTCTCTGCTGCCTAGCAGCCATGAGCAGGGAAGCACTCCTTTATCACACTTTTCTGCCATGATGTTCTACCTCACCTTAGGTCCACAGCAATGGATTTGGCTAACTGTGGACTGAACCTTTAAAACCATGAGCCCAAAATAAACCTTTCCTCTTTGTCAGGTATTTTGGTTATAGTGATAAAAAACTGACTAACACATTTATGTAGGCATTAAAAGAGAAGGTCCACATTGATATTAAGCCTTTTCTTTACTCTTCATCTATGCTCTTTCTTAAGGAATTAGATTACAGACCACCTCCTCTGGGAGTTTTTTATTATTTTTTTTTACTATTGCAGACAAAAATGATAATTTTTCTCAGATAAATTCCTGGAGATTTATTACTTTGGCATTTAATCCCCTATTTGGATAACCTATTGCGTCTTCAGTGGGAATATATAATACTTAAGGGACATGGCCTGCAACCTAACTCATCTTTCTTTTATACTTATTAGAGTTTTTAATCCCTGTGCAAAATATCCATTAGGTCTCCAATAAACAGCTTTAATAGCTAAGAACAAATGAACTCTTGTTCTGTGCCAGGTCATCTGCTAAGCACTTTGTAACTATAATCCTCATGGCCTTATTGAAGAAAGAACTGTAATATTCCACCAAGCTCTCCTAGACTAGGTTGGTTGCCTATTAAATGCCACTGTAGCACTTCATTCTTATCTTTCACAGCATCCACAACAGCTGAAGACAAAACACAGAAGCTAAGCATGAGTTTGTTCACTGTCCATTTTTCCCCTAGTAAAGTCTCTGAGGGCAGTTATGGTTTCTGCTATAAACTCCAGGCCATGAAACAGTGTTTTACATGTAGTAGTGCCTTAAATATTTGTAGAAATAATAAAGTATATTTATTTTTAAGAATGGGAGATAGAGGCTTAGTAGATGACATATCTGGTTCAATACTACACCATTAGGGCTAGGGTTCATGTTCATATTTTCATTTTCCAGGCTATCATAATATCTCTATTATGTTATTTTCCATTGACTTGAATTATTTCAGACTCAAATTGAGGCTCTGTGTTACTGTCCCATTTGTTGCAAAGAAGCCATCCAACTCACCATCAAACAAAAACCCCCACATTTTTAACAATCTATGTAATGATTTCAGACTCCTGAAATCTGAAGTGAGCAGATAATAATGATAATACAGATAATGGTTATGATGATATCACTATTATTTAGAAAACACACCATTTTTTGCCATGGATATTTTATCAGTCTTAAATTCATCAAAATATGTCCTGCTCTTAGAGAAAATTAATACTCCTAAGAGTCAAGAGAGTACAGCTAAGATTGCATAGCTCATTAACCATGGTGGACTATGAACTGTTACCCCAGGTCTACCTGGAAGTAAAATATGGGGTCTTTCTACTTTGCCACACTATGGCTTGCTGCAGTCCAGCTGGGCAAAATAACAGGGAGGTGACAAGCAACTTGTGAAGGTTGAAGCAGAAACTGCTTTGTTGCGGGGAAACTCAGCAGGAACTCAAGGTAGCGGGCACCCAAGGTAGCGGAAGCCGCTTTATTGCAGAACAGCAGAGGTATATATACCTTACTGATTACACACAGCTTGTCTCAATTAGCATCATCTAGATACAGTAGTCAGCCAATAAGGAATCCCCATCATCTTAATGGCTTGTGGCATTGCCTCACAAACCACTCCTCCTGACAAACTGCCAGGTGCAATCTTGACTTGATTTGCGGTCCCCAACAATGGCTATCATTCATCAGGTGCCTACTACATTCACAAAACCTTTTAGACATTTCTTCAATTATTCAAATAATCTCCTTAGGTATTGATTATCAGAGTGAAAAGGTAACAGTGGTTAAATGTGAGTGGATTTCAGAGCAAAATCAGTCATGTAAAAGGTTCAAAGAGTTGAGCAGATCTTTCTGAAAACATGTCAAATTTTAATGAGGGGATTTTAACCCATCTATTACAGAGACATGTTTAGGTTTGGTGTGACCCAGGCACTGGCAAGTAGGAGGAGGGCAATGGACTTGGATAAGAAGTAAAGGAAATAAATGGCACAGCCAAGTCACATTTCACAGGGGAGGGTAAATTCACTGTGGGCATCCTCAAAGGCTCAGACAATGATGAAATAAATGCCTGGAGACTCCAAGTTTAAAATGGGTGCATCCATCTGGAGTTTGTTGGTTTCTAAGGACATGCTGTCCTTTAAAGGAAAATATAATTCTGTAAAAGTTGATGTGGTAAAAGTTGAATTTTCATCTCTAGTGCCATAGGAACAGAGGAATTGAAATTGGAAATGAGATAAAGAATAGCAGTATTTTTTTTTCTAAGCTTCAAGGTCCAAACCAGCATCACTGGGCACAACTTGGTTTTCACTTTTCATCACTTTTCCACCAGACACATGCTATTGTGGATTTAATTGTATCTGTCACTTCAGATACATGTATGTGCATGCATGTTTTCTAGAAGGATGAGTTAGAGCTGTTCTCTGTAGGATGGACAGTGTGAAGTGCAGCTGTAGCAAGGCTAAGCTCAGCAATCATTTCATGGAGGTCTCTAACCACTCTGCTAGTTTCAGCCTAATGGCCTCTACCAGATATGCTTCTCCCCTAAATGCTCCATAGTGAAACCAAGAAAAAGCAACATTCAGAAAACTAACAGATGATGAAAGCTGAGGAACCCGCTCCTGCAGGAGAGAGTCCGGATGACTACAGTCCTTTGGAACAGGAAGGAGAAAGAAACAGAAAGCAAAATGGATTATTTCCAACAGAACGTCTGCTTCTTCTTACCTACTTTCATTTGTATTGGAACATTTTATTCTCATTAAAGACTGTTTTCAAAAGGGTAAAGGGATTGAAAAATCCAATGAGAAAAATGTTGAAAAAGACTGAGTTTATTAAACTTAAAAAAATGACCTTGACTTTATAAATAACAGTTGTGATGTCAAAATATCATTTAATCTAATGTTCATGTTTTTTATTATTTTCAGAGAAAAGAAAATAGTGTGTGACTAGGTGATATCCTGTTCCCTCCTGATAAATAACTCTACACCAACACTAAATTAGACTAGCATTTTGGAGGGGAGGGTACCAGTGATTGAACCCAGAGGTGCTTAACCACTGAGCCACATACTCAGCCCTTTTAGTTATTTTAATTTTGAGATAAAAAGTAGTTTTGCTAAGTTGTTTAAGGTCTCACCCCTTTGCTGAGACTGACCTTGATTGGATTTTTGATCCTCCTGCCTCAGCCTTCTGAGTACCTGGGATTATTGGCATGTGCCACTGTACCTTGCTTAGGTCAGCATTTTTAAGCATCTGACATAGACTTCTATATCCTAAAAATACCAGTCCCAAATTCAAATGCCAAATTATCTCACCCACCATTCTGAACACCATGGTTTTAGCAGCAGTGTAAGATGGCAGTCTATGCAATGTGGACCACAAAGGCAATTCTTTTTTTTTTTTTTTAATATGTATTTTTAGTTGTCAATGGACCTTTTATTTTATTTATTGATATGCAGTACTGAGAATTGAACCCAGTGCCTCACACATGCTAGGCAAGTGCTCTGCCACTGAGCCACAATCTGACACCCCCCCTTCCCCTGCAAGAAGCAATTCTTTCAGTCATTTTAAAGAATAGTAGACTGGCCACAGTGGCAAAATCCTGTAATCCCAGCAGCTTTGGAGGCTGAGACAGGAGGACCATAAGTTCAAGGCTAGCTTCATCAATTTAATGAGGTTCTAAGCAACTTAGGTTAAGACCCTATCTCAAAAAATAAAAAGGGCTGGTAATGTTGCTTAGTGGTTAAACACCCCTGGGGTTCAATCCTACATACAGACAAAAAAGTACTGTCGCCTATGTCAGCAAAGCTTCAAGGTTATTCTTCAGAAACAGGACAAAGATTAGTTATTTTGTAGTTTCTCTAAATTTTTAATAATTACAAGTTAGGGAGATCATTCACTAACTGGGATGTGACACACGAATATGGGAATTCATATAGAGATTCCAAATTGGAGGTAGTTCTTAAGAATTCAAATGTGAATAGCAGAAGAAATATCAGAAAAATCCCAGGAGGGAAGACAAAGACAGGTTAGTTTTTTTCTTCTGCAATTTCCTCTAGTATTCCAGTTGTTACATTGTTGCATGGTTAAAGAATCCTTGTTATTGACTGAAGTCCAATAGTACACACACACACACACACACACACACACACACAGATTAAGAAAGAGATTAAGATGCTTTCTGTAACAGTGTTACAGGAACATAGAGCATCGTTTTTCTACTTTATATCAAATTTAGAAAAACTGTAAATGTATAATTCATGTTGGAATTATTTGTTTAGAATCTTATTTCCTGTCATGTTCCCACCTATGTGATCATCTGACATCATAATCTGTATTTCATAGATTTTTAGAATATAGGTTGAATAAATAAATCAGTAAGAATGAAGGTATACTCTCTTATTATTCACATACCTCTTTCATGGTACATAGTGTCTTCTGGTCAACTCTTCTTGGAGCATGGGATAAATATACTCAAGAAAGATGTTAATTTGCTTTGAACAGTTTAATGAAATTCTCAGTTTTGCTCTAGAAAGCAAAAAATTGACTTTATTATTGAAGGCTTATAATTCATTATTGAACCCAATCACGATCTCATTCTTAGATACACACACACACACACACACACACACACACCACTCATGAGACACAACTGAGTCTTTGTAGTGAAGTCATGATGATCATCTTTAGTGATTTCTACTCAGTTCTCAAAGCCTCCTTTTTGGAAGAAACAGAAAACCCATTATGAATGAGGGGTTGGAAGCTTCACAAATGTGGGTCAGAGAGACAGAGTTTCAAAGTGCTATTCTAAATAGCCAAAAGAGGTAAGACCTGTCTTCTTTCAAAGAAATCAGCATTTTAGATAAATAGCCATTAAGTGACCTCATTTTTAAGTAAAGATCAATGATCCTGAAAATAATAAAATATTAAAATATTGAGTGCAACTTTTAAGTAGACCTTTGGCAGGAACAGGAAATTCTGATTCATTCTCCTTCCCTAGCTCACAACTTGCTGTGTCATTAAGCACATAATTTCCCCTTTGTTTTCTAGATGAAAGCTGAGAATATCCTAGCTTGTCAAGGGTCATATTTTGTTTGACTGAATCCCCCCGATTGTCATATAAATACTGCCACTGAATATAGGTTTTCAACTAGTGGACTTAAAGTTGTTGAGAGGAAATGCCATTGTTTTACCTAAGGACAATGCAAAGAACCCATGGCACCCAGAGGCAAACTTAGAAAATTATCCCCCAGAAAAAAAACTCTGCATGTTTTGAAATTTATCTTCCAAGGAATTTCTATGTAGTTTCTTATGTACTGTGTAGAAAGTATAGGGAAAAGTTTCTCAGAATTTACAACATATTTATTATCTTTCTTTAAAAGTATAAATATGTTATCACTGAAAATAAAAGTGAATATTATATATGTATATGATGAAAACTATAAAACATTAATGACCAAAGTGAAAAAAATAATATATACATATACACATGTCTGTGGATTTTAAGAATACACACACACACACACACACACACACACACACACACATATATATATATATATATATATATATATATATAATATTTCTCATGATGTTGTGAAGAGCAGTTAAGATTATATAGCATAAAATTTAGCACAAAATCTGGGCTATGTTAGGAGTTCAAACTATGGCAGTTCAATTTTAATTTAAACTTATTGTATTTATACCATGTATAGAATATGGAAAAAATGATGAAAGTGAAGTTTTTTTTAGAATTTCCCTGAGAGTAATGTTGATACAAATGAGCTAATAAATCAAAGGTAGCATCACAGAATCCAGTCAACAGATAATGTAGATTCAATTGACCTCATGTACTGGCTCTTGGCTATAAGGTTTGCTATAAAATGAAATCAATATGCTATTGAAACCAAATATCAAAATATTTTAATAAATATTATTTTTAGAGATCTTTTATACAATAATGCTTTTGTAATAATATAAAATTGACAATAAAACAAATATATTCAATGATAATAATAACAAAAACCTAAACTATTAGTCAACACCAGAAATACCTGTGACTATAACTGTGAGAGACATGCTAAACAGAAAACCAATTTTGTTTTATATGGAAAAACTAAATAATAAAAACGAGAGCAATTTTGTTCATTTATGGATTAATCTTTTTGATTTTCTAAGAAATTTTTGCCTTTGCCAAGTCTTCAAAAATTTTTTTGATGTTGACTTCAAGCAATTTTCTAGTTTCAGCTTTTATACTTAGGTCTATATTTCCGGTTAAAGTTAATTTTATAAGATGTAGTTAATATTTCTAGTCTACATTTTTACACTTAGATTATTTGAATTTCCACTCTCTTTCAAGATCATTTATTTAAAAGACCATACTTTCTTCAATAAATTTATTTTATCTTTGTGAAAATTAACTGTCATTGCAGGTCTATTTCTGGACTCTGTTTGATCTGTGTGTCTAATCTTTTGCCAAGAAAACAGTGTTTTTTAATATTTTAAGTATTTATTTTACATACCTTATGATAAATGTTTTATTACATTACCTTATTACATCATACAACCTTTAGGAAAACCATTCAGTGTTCATTTTGCAGAAGAAATTTTGCTTACATTATTAGGTGATTGGCCAGGATTAAACCTGATACCTGAGGAGAAACATTTTGAAACATCAAAATACGTTCCAGTCTCTGATCTCGACCACTGTGCTGAGTGTCTGGCTCCCCAGCAAATGCAAGTTCTGAATTCCTGAGCCCCACAGCTCTCCAGGCCATGGCTACTAACAACTTTGCAAGCTTTTCATACACTGCTCTCCTGCCCACTTCCCTCTCTGCCAATCACTTTACACCTTTTTAATTCTGTGATCATTCCATGATCCCTCTCACCATCAGATCTTTACACAAATTTTTCTTCATTTGCCCCCATTCATTCTCTTCTAACTAAGCTGTCTTAATTGTTTCTTTTTGTTGGACATGAATAAACCCTGATTATTGCCCTTTGGATTCCAGGCAGTAGGAAGTGGTTTAAGTAGAGCATGAACTGGAAGCCAAATGAAGCCTGGTTACAGTCTGTATGTCTTTCGGCAACTTTGTCTTTTTTTTTCTCTCTTTTGATGTTTTGTCCCTTTATTTACTTTTTAAAAATTCTCTTAATTTATGATACACTATTAGGATACACCTTGGCATAATCACAAAGGCAGGAAACACAACCCACCCCAATCCAGTCTCCAGCATGCCCCCACCACCCTGCTTCCTACTCCACTTATACATCTATCCATCTTCAATCTATTTACAGTTCACCTTCCTTCCTTCCTTCCTTCCTTCCTTCCTTCCTTCCTTCCTTCCTTCCTTCCTTCCTTCCTTCATTCCTTCCTTCCTTCCTTTCTTGTCAGTGTCCTCTGGCTACATTCAATTCCTGACCCACCATGCCACATCCATGCATGTACATAATGAAAGTTTGGTCTGATTCATTTCACTGTTCTTCTCTTTTTCTGTCCCTTCTCCTTTCTCCCCAATCCCTTCTGTCTACTCTCCTTCCTGATCTTTCCTCTATTTTGGTGAAATTCCTTCTCCCATCTATTTTGTTTTTCTTTTCTCCCCCCTCCTCTCTCTCTCTCTTTAATTTTTCCTCCTTTATTTTGGATATGCTTCACATATCAGAGAAAACATTTAAATTCTATGGGACTAGCTGATGTCAATTAGCGTGCTAATCTTCAGTTCTATCCATTTGCTGGCAAATGCCACGTAAGTACAGTTATCTGATAGCGGACAAAAGTGCCAATAACATACATTGAATAAAAAAATAGCTTTGAAAACAAATAGTGCTGGGAAAACAAGAAATATATACATAGAAGAATGAAATTTAACCCATATGTCTTACTATGTACAAGAGTCAACTCAAAGTGGGCTACTGCACTTCAGATATATTAATAGCCAGAATATATAACGAACTCAAAAAACTTAGCATGAAAAAAAGACAAAGAAAAAAAATCCCCAGAATAACCCAATTCATAAATGGGTAAAAAGCTAAACAGACACATCTCAAAAGAAGAAGTACAAATGGTCAAAGATATGAAAAAATATATGAAAAGATATTCTATATCTTTAGCAATTAGAGAAATGCAAATTTAAACTACACTGAGATTTCATCTTACTTAAGTCAGAATGGCAATTATCAAGAATACAACTAACAATAAATGTTGGTGAACATGTGGGGAAAAAGAGCAGTTATACATTGTTGGTGGGACTGCAAATTAGTGCAACCACTCTGCAAAGCAGTATGAGGATTCCTTAAAAAACTAGGAATAGAACCACCATTTGACACAGCTATCCCACCCCCTGAAAGATTTAAAATCAGCATACTATAGTGATGCAGCCACATTATTGTTTATAGCAGCACATTTCTCAATAGCTAAGCTATGGAGCTAAAATATACATACACAATGAAGCATTATTTAGTCATGAAGAAAAATAAAAATAGTATTTTGAGTACAGTTGTTTAATAGTAAATTTGAAATCAATTTGATGAAAAGCTCTCTATGTTACGTTCCTTTAAAGTTGTTTTGGATAGTCATGTTTCTTTATCTATCTATAAAATGAAATATGTATCTTATATTTCATAATCATTTCACCAATGTTCATAAATAATATTTCTGGAGTTTTTAGAAAATATTTTTTGGTTGTCAATGGAACTTTAATTTATTGATTTATATGTGGTGCTGAGAGTGGAACTCAGTGCCTCACACATGGTAGGCAAGCGCTCCACCACTAAGCTACAAGCCCATCCCTCTGGACTTTTTTTTTCCGGTAATTTTGCTGAATTTTACATCAGCTAAAAGTTGATGTGTATATTTATAAATTATTTGTTATTCTTAGAATCCATTAATATGCTTATATATATCTCTTTAACTATTCTTTGACTTTGTTCATTATTTTTATAGTTTTCACCATATAGATGCTAAAAATATTCAATATATTTACAAGTAAACATTTCTTAGTTTTGTTGTTTTTAAAAATGATATTGGTTTTTCAAACCATTTTATTGAAGTATGATTGACATGTAAAAAGTTGTACATATTCAAGGCATACAATTCATTGTGTTTGGGTATAAGTATACATCTTTGAAACCGTCATCAGTTTCATAAACAAATGTGTCACATTTTAAAGTTTTCTGTCACCCTCCTTTATTGTTCTCACTATTTTCATATGTGTGGAAAGAATATATAGCATAAAATCTACCTTCATGGAAAATTTTAAGTATAAAAAATGACATAGCTAGAGGCACTATGCCATATAGCAGATCTCTAGAACATATTTATCTTGCATTCTGGGAACTGTACTATTTGCCCACCACCTTTCCTCTCCCTGCCTCTATGAGTTTGACTATTTTAAATTCCACTATGAGATCATATAATATTTTTCTTTGTCTTTTCTTATAATACTTTTCATATAATACTTTCCTTTCTTTTGAAAGTTAATAATAAAATGTCCTTCAGGTCTATCAGTATTATCTCAAATGATTTCCTTCTCTCTCTTCTTTTCTTTGGTTTTATGTATTTTTATTTGACTAATAATAATTAAACATATTTTGGGGGTACAATGTTAGTTTTGATATTACATGTAGACTGTAGAAATATTAATTAAAAATAATTAGCATATCCATAATATTTATTATTTCTTTTCAGTTAGAACATCTATAATCTTTTCCTTTAGGGGTTTTCTTTATCCCTTCATCTCATGATGGGAATTTAGGTTGTTTCCTTGTATTGGCTATTGTGAATAGCCAATTCACTGCAGTGAATGTGGGAGTGTATCTTTTCAAAATCCTGATTAAAATTCCATTGAACAGATACTCAGAACTGGATTTTATAGATTTGAAAAGAGGTTAATATCCAAAAAATACAAGAAATTCTTATAATTTAGTAGCATCAAACAACCATATTCAAAAATTGGTTAAGGTTGTGTTTGTGTGTGTGTGTGTGTCTGTGTGTGTGTTTCCTAAGACCATTTTAGTTAATTTTTCATTGCTGTAACCAAAATATCCAACAAGAACAACATACAGGAGGGAAAGTTCATTTGGTCTTATGGTTTCAGAGGTCTTAGTCCATATTTTGCTGACTCCATTGCTCTGCACACAAGATGAAGCAGCACATCATGGGGGGTGAGGGCAGGGCCCAGGAGAAGAAAGCTTCCTAGCTCATGGTGGTGTCAAGAAGCAGAGAGAGAGAGAGAAACAGAAGAAAGAAGAGGCCACAGGGAAGATGCATCCTTCTAGGCCATGCGCCCAGTGACCCACATCCTTCAGCCAAGTTCTCCCTCCCTACAGTTACCTCACAGTCACTTATCCAACTAAGATCGACGGATTAATTTAAATTCTCACAACCCAATCATTTCACCTTGAATATTTCTGCATTAACAGGAGTTTTTTTTTTGGGGGGGGTGGGGGACAGGGAGAGGGCACTTCATATCCAAACAATAACAAAGTTGTAAATATAACTAGCAGGTAGATGAACAGGTGATCACCATTGATAATCATCAAGAAAAATGCAAATCAAAATCTCATTAAAATACCAGCTCATACTTGACAGAATGGCTATTACAAAAAAAAAAAAAAGAAGGAAAAAGAAAAAAAAAATAGAGGTTTGGAGTATAAACCAGGTTTGACCTATGACATTGAAAAACAATGAATATAAATATATAGAATTTAAAAAGATATTGTTGACAAGAATGAGCAGAAAATGAAGCCCTAGCCTGGTCTACTGTGGTGGTACTGTAACTCAGTTCAGCCATTTCTGAGATACTATGGAGTTTCCTCAAAAATGTTCAGAATGAAACCACCATATATTTTTTCCTTTAATTTCCAATTTCATATTACTAGTATAGTTACATAAAAATGATTTTTTATTATATCTGTCTTTGCTATTCACTTATTTCTAGTAAATGGTCACACCACCTGTGAAGTAATTTTTTCCTTTTCAGTATACAGGGCTTTTATTTCTTATTGTAGTGCATTGTTTAGAGTCTGGCACAGTGTTGAATAGGAGTAGTGAGAGAAGCCATTCTTATCTTGTTCCCAATTTTAAAGAGATAACAATCAATCTTTTATCATTAATTATGATACATGTAAGTTTTTGTAATAGCCTTTTATGAAACTAAGGAAATCTTTTTCTGTTCTCCTTTGATGAGAATTTATAACCTAAAAGGTAGTTGAATTTGTCAGATACCTTTTCTGCATCTTTGGAGATAATCATGTGGCTTTTCTTCTTTAAGCTTTTGATCTGATTAATTACATTGAATGTGAATCTATCTGGCATTTCCAGGATAAACCACACAAGGACAAATTGTATTTTTCTTTTTACATATTGGTGTATTTTACTTTTTTGTCTATATTTATGATGTATATTTTGTTTATTTTTGTGTCTATATTCATATATATTGGGCTCTAGTTTTCTGTCTTTGTAGTATCTTTTACCAATTTAGGTTTAAAGATATTACTGTTTTCTTTACCTTTTGGTGTAAAAGTAATGTAATCTCAAGTGTGTACGTATTATAATTTTACATATGTTTATTTTTTACAAATGGTGATTACTTCTCCCTTAAATGCTTTGCTAAATTTTGCACTGAAGCACCTCTACCTGTATTATTATTTTTTGGAAAATTTTTAAAATATAAATTCAATTTCTTTTCTTAAATGCTTTTATTAGTGAATTATAATTATACATTATAGTGGAGTTCATTGTGACATATATATGCAAGTAGCATCAAAATTCAATTTCTTTAATAGATATGTTTAGAATATTAATTTCTTCTTAAGTGAGTTCTCATAGTTGTTATATATCAAGGAATTTCTAAGTATACTTAATATAGTTTTAATCTTTCAAATAATTACTAAGTAAACAAATTATTTATATGCATAAAGTTGATCATGATATTCTATTATCCTTATAATACTTGGAAGTTCTATTATGATTTCCTCTGTTTCATTTTAAGTACTTTTGAATTTTATTTCTTTATTTTTAACTTTTTTCTTTCCTTTGCTAAGGTTTTATAATTTCACGTATCAATTCAAAGAACAAATTTTTGGTTTGTTTCCAACTATTTTTCTCTTTTCAATTTTACCACTTTTCTCTCAATCTGTCTGCTTGGTCTGGAATTAATTTGCTCCTTTACAAAATTCTTTATTGAATTTTTTTGAGACTTTTTCCTTTCATAGTTATTAGATACTCTAAATATTCTTCTAGCATTTTAGCTTTATCTTAGATGTTTCCATTTTCTGAAAAATTTCACCTCTTCATTCATTCTATCCACCTTTTTCACTAGAGTCTAACATATCAATTATGATTATTCTAAAGTCTTTGTCTAACACTTCCTAAATATAGGTTGTGTATTAGTCTGGGTCCCTTGATTTTTTTTTTCTTTTTAAGGAATTACTTGCTCTTGCTTTTTTGTTTCGCATAATTTTTTAACTGAAAGGTATATGCCTTATTAGAACAGTTGAGACCAAGGTTAAGTAGTACTTATGCTTGGAAGTGGATACCTGAGCCTTTGTGCACTAGGCAATTAGTATTTGTCTCCATAATGCAGGGATGATGAGGTAACCTAAAGAGGAGTAGGGCTTATTTGTTGTGTTTTTTTTTTTCCATAGTTCTCTTCAATGTACCATCAGCCTTAACTTCTTACAGTAATTTAAGTGAGGACTATTTAAGGTGTTTCTCTCCTGTTGGTTTTCTGCTCAGCTCTAAGCCTTCTCTATGTGCTTGTGCTCTCTGAAAGCTTTTCTCCATGGTCTCATCTCTTTCTCCGTGGTGCATCACTACTGCTTGAGGGTAGCTTGAAAGCAAATGAAAGGGAAGAGAAAAAGAAAAAGAAATGGAGACAGACCTCAATGGATTGAGGATGTTTTATTAAGCAATGGAGGGGCACATTTTTCAGAGGTAAAATGGCAGTGGGCTGCAACAAGGGTTTGAGTTTTACAGGGTTTTCGCTGGGCCAAGTCATGGGAGGAGTTTTGGTGGTGGGCTCAGAGAGGGAGGGACAGGAGGAAGATGAGGGAAGTTCCCTGGGGCCATATCTTTTATAGCTCACTGGGGGTAGCAGGCTGGAAGACTTCTTTGTGGTTCTATCCAGCCTCATTTAGTGTCTGTGGGTTTTGGGGGATGAACTTTGCTCTCTGATTCTTCTCTCTTTGTCATGGGGAGAAGAGTTTGAGGTTAGGCTGTTTTCTGTCCTTGCCTTCAGGATAAAGGCTTCCCCCCCACCACCATTTTGCTT
The DNA here is from genome assembly GCF_048772815.1 of Callospermophilus lateralis. Taxonomy (NCBI): domain Eukaryota; kingdom Metazoa; phylum Chordata; class Mammalia; order Rodentia; family Sciuridae; genus Callospermophilus; species Callospermophilus lateralis. The sequence continues at coordinate 66,964,140 of NC_135314.1, forward strand.
TCACCAGCTGCAGTGTTTTTTAGTGTTTGTTTCCCTTGTGCTTGGGGGATGACTGGGAGACTTTTTTTTTCTTTTTGGAAAAACAAACCCAGAAAGATAGTGCTGCCTGCCCCAGAGCAGCAGCTGCTCCCCCTCCAGGAAGCTTGCTGGGATCTCTCAGCATCACAGCTTACTGTGAGCATTTAGAGGAGGTCTGTGCCATGCATGGTGTGGTGGGTGAATGGAACCAACTCCTGCTTCTGCTGCATCTTTGAGTTCCAAAACCTCGGGTCAGCCTGTCCTTGGTAGTTCACCATTTTAGGTGATTTCAGCACTTTTACTTTGGTGGTAGCTTTGTCTTGCTCTTGAGCATTATCTTAGCTGAGCCAGTGCTTCTTCCTGTGTGTCCTTGAACGCACCCAACTTTACACAGAGTTCAGAGTATTTGGCTGCCTGGTGAGGTGACATCAACTCTCAAAGAAACTTAGGATTTCATCTATCAACCAGCATTTTCACTCTGTTAGGCTAGGATGATGTTCTTTCCAGATTTCTGTATATTAAGTGGAATCTGGAAACCACCAGTGATAATCTCTTTTTAATCACATCCACTTTTCTTCCATTGTGTTGTTTCTCAGCTTAGCCTTTTGTCTAGACATGGCTTCTTGCATCAATGTTTGGAGGCCTCAGAATCCTGCAGAAGGGCAGTTTGGGGAGAATGTTCTCTATTTAGCTGTTCTGGAGCCTTTGTTGTGCTCAGTTTTTAAATGATCCTCCTTGACCCTGAGTGAAGTGAGTACATTAACTCAGCATTTGCACCTGCTAAGATACACAGCTCAATATGGAACCAGCTTTCTGTTCAATTGTGCCATGTTGAATACCCTTTTAAAACTATAGTAGGAATGAGTGTGGTGGGCCACAGGTCATTCAGTTCTAGTGTTATAGTTAAAGCTTCGTCCCAGGGTTTCATAAACTGACTTCCAGACCACTCATGTATAATCGAATCAAGCCTTTATTGAAGCACACTGGTGGCGGCTGACCAGAACATAAAGCTGTTCCCCTAATCAGTCCCCAACAATTGCAAGGGCACTCCATATAAGCCTGAAAACCGCAAAAGGGATGTTCAGGGGGTCTAGCCAATGCAAGCAAGCCATGTTACAGAAGCGGGACAGTGCAGTCAAGCGGAGGGAAGCCTAACCAATGATAGTTACAGAAACAGAGCCCTGTTACCCTAGTTACAGAAACAATACCCCATTAGGTAGTTTTGTGTTCTTAAAGGTTTCTATAGCAAAAGGAAAAGAACATCTTGTCCCAGTCATGACTCTTCTACTTGGCATGGTTGTTTTACAGAATGAAGTCACAAAACAAAATGGAGTCACATTTGCTCCTACTGTCTAGCACGATTCTTCCATAATGACATGGGCTTTCTTTCCTCTGGTATGCTGAACTATAGAGATATACTGTTAACATATGTTTTGTGTTATTTAATACTTGTTATTAAATGACAATTTCTCCACTCACACCCAATTATTAGAGCTCTTATTTATATACTACGGCTTCATATTTAGTGGGGTTTTTTCATCCTGAATTAAATTAACTTTATTCCACTCAGTGGTCCTATTGCCTGTAGATCTTTCTCAGGGAGAAAGATAAAAAATAGAAAATTGCATTACATGAGTGAGACAAATAAAAACATTACTTTGTTCACCTCAGAGTACAATCTCTCGAGATGACATATGTACAGGGTTTTTAATCTTAGTATGGCCCTCTTTCTCAGGAAGAGGGTCCTGCGTATGCCACAAGTTGTAATCTACCCTTTCTTTCAATTCAGCTTTAATTGCTTATTGTGAGTGAAAATTCTTCCCAATTTTTCCTTGTGACTGGCAGCCAGAAACTACTTTAATCCATATGTCTGAAAGATAGGATTCTTTTGTCTAGCAAAAACCTATGATCTTAGAATCCTCTACATATGAATCCTAGAGGGATTACCTACTGTAAGATTTCAAATGGGAATAGGTAAAGGGAATATTTCCTATACATTATACAAATTGTAATATTTATTGTAACTATTAAAACTGGAGTTGTTCATATATATTTCTCATGTACTTAATTGGATTGTGGGGAACCATGACATTTTTATTTGGAAGAAACAGAACTTTTCTAACTTTATTTTACTTTGAGCGTGGTAAAAACACTTAACATGCGATCTACACTCAAAGATTGCAGTGTGCACTACATTATCATGGACTGCAGGTGCACAGTTGGACGGCAGATTTCTAAAGTGCATATGCTTGGCTTAACTAAAACTTTATACTCATTGATCAGTAGCTCCCCCTACTACCTCTTCCTGGTCTCTGGAAACCAAAACCAAATTTCATGCTTTGATTCTATGAATTTAAATGTGACTATTTTAGATACTATATGAAAATGCAATTGTACAGTATTTGCTATTCTATAGCTGGCTTATTTCATGTAGCATTCATTCAAGGTTCATTCACGCTGTCAATTTTTGCTAAACTTTCTTTTTTTTTTTTCTTTTCTTTGTCCTAGTGCTGGGAATTGAATCCAGGGCCTTGTTCATGCCAGGCAAGTGCTGTCCTACTGAGCTACATCCCCAGTCTTATTTTATTTTTGAGACAGGATTTCACTAATTTGCCCAGACTGGCCTTGAACTTGCAATTCTCCTACTTCAGCCTCTTGAGTGATTGGGATTACAGACATGCATCACCACACCTAGACAAATTTCCTTCTTTTTCAAATCTGAATAATATTTCATTGTATGTCTGTACCACACATTGATTTATCTGTGCAAGGTCCCTAGATTGTTTCTACATCTTGGCTTATGTAAACAATGCTTCAGTAAGCATGGGAGTGCTAATAGCCCTTTGAAATGTGCATTTCAAACCTTTTAAATAAATGCCCAGAATTATAATTGCTAGATCATATGAAAGTTCAATTTTTAATATTTTGATGAACTCACAAACTCTTTTTCTCTCATAGTTGCATCATTTTGCACTCCCCCAACAGTGCAGAAAGGTTCCAATATCTCTGCCTCCTCACTAGTATTTGTCATCCCCCTCTCTCTGATAATACCCACCCCGACAGATATGAATGAGGTACTATTTCATTGTGTTTTTCATCTACATTTCTTTGAATGATTAGTAACATTGAGCACTTTTTAATATACTTGTTGGCCGTTTTGATGTCTTCTTTTGAGAAATATCTATTCCGGTTCTTTGCCCAGTTTTTAATTGAGTTACTTGGTTTCTTGCTACTGAGTTGTTTGAGTTCTTTACATAATTTGAATATTAGCCTGTTATCAAAAATAAGGTTTACGAATTTTTCCTTCCATTCTGTAGGATGTCTCTTCAGTCTGTTAATTATTATTATTATTATTATTATTATTATTTGTTATGCCAAAAGGTAAAGCCAATCCTCTTGTACCACTCAGGAAATCCTAGAGTCCTTAAGAATTACATTAAATTTACTCTGTCTGAGCTCTATAAATGGAACAACAAAGACTCAATGACAGTAAATCTGTTTGTAGCATGGCTTACTGAATATTTTAAGCTCATTCTAGAGAACTGCAGCTCAGAAATAAAATCCTTTTCAAAATATTACAGCTCCTTGACAATGTACCTTTTTATCCAAGAGCTCAGGTGGAGATGTGCACTGGGATTTATAGTTTTCATGCCTGCTAACATAAGGTCTATTCTGCAAATCATAGATTCAGAAGTAATTTTTACTTCTAAGATGCATCATTTAAGAAATAAAAGCTGTGCATAGTGGCGCACAGCTATAATTCCAGCTACTTGGGAGGCTGAGGCAGAAGCCTCAAATTTGTGAGACTGAGCTATAACCTGGATTCAATCCTCAATACAAAGAAAAAGACAGAGAAAGAAGTAATTTCTAGAGAGATATCTGCCATAAATAATGATCTGGTAGATCTAGGCAAAGACAATAAAAAACTTCTGGAGAAAATTAATGAGAGGAGGTGAACATATGAACATGGATGGTTTGAAAGTTGATTTTAACCCCCAAGGATGACTTTGAGGGACTCAAGACTTTAGTGCAAGAAGTAAGTACAGACATAGTATAAGTAGCAAGAGATCTAGAGACCTAAGGGGAGCCTAAATACAACATTGCATGCTATAGAGAAATCTTTCATGGACAGAAGAGTTGATAGATTGCAAAGACCATTGTCAACTTATTTTGAGGAATTGCCACAGCTATTTCCACCTTCAGCACCACCATCTTGAGCAGTAGACAAGGAAGAAAGCTCCTCCATCAGCTAAAACATCATGGCTTCATCAAAGACTCAGATGACCATTAGCATTTTTTAAGCAATAAAGTATTTTTTAATTGTTTTTTTAAACATGCTTTTGCATACATAATAGATCACGTTATGAATATAACTTTTATATGTAGTGAGAAACAAAAAACTTTGTGTTAACTTTATTGTGAAATTCATTTTATTGCAATGGCCTTGCTCCATATCTGCTGTATCTCTGAGGTATGTGAGCTATGACTGTAAAGAGACTGAACCTAATAATTTTTAAATTTCACACAAAGAAATTCCAGGTCAAGATAGTTTCCTAGTGAATTCCACTAACATTTAAAAGATCAATACCAATTCTTCACAGTTTTACAAAATATAGATTAGGAGAAAATACTTCCCAATTCCTTCTATGAAGCTAATAATAATACCCTAATACCCAAACAAGTTAAATTGGTAGCACAGGAACACTAGGTATCAATATCCCTTATATATGCAAAATTCTCAACAAAACACTAGCAAACTAAATGTGCAAAATAGAGAATTATTCATCATATCTGAATAACATTTAGCCTAGACTACAAGATTGGTTTACTGGTCAAATTCATTGCATGTAATGTACCGTGTTCATATCTTAAAGGACAAATAGCTTATAGTCATATTAATAGGCAGAGAAAGAACTGTTGAAAAATTTAATACACTTCTGTAGAAAAAAAAAAAACTCAACAAATCAGGAATAGAGAAGAACTCTCACAACCTGATAAAGTATATCTATGAACAACTCACAGCAAACATACTTAATGATGAAAAACTGAATTTCTTACTTCAATATCAGGACTAAGACAAGGCTTCTTGCTCTCATCACTTCTATTCACCATTGTACTGTAGATTCTAACCAGTGCAAATAAATGAATAAATATGCCATCAAATAAAAAGCATACAAGTTGGAAAGTAAAAGTGCACTCTTCTATTTGCAGATTATGTTATCTTATACATAGAAATCTCAGAGTTCACAAATAAAAATGCTCTAAGTAGTGAAAAAGTCTATCAAAGTTGTAGGATAAAGGTCAATAAACACATTCACTTTATTTCCAGAAATGCATAGCGAACAATCTAAAAGTGAAATTAAGAGAATGTCATTTTCAGTGCATCAAAAAGAATAAAATACTTAGGGATAAATATCACAAAAAATGTTCAAATCTTGCTATTGAAAATTTTTTAGTAAAGCCAAACATCAATAACAAATTAAATAAGACATAAGTAAATAGAAAAGCATCTCCTTATCACAGATTGGAAGACTTAATAGCATTAGGATGATAATACACCTTAAAACAGTTTGCATATTCAACACAATCTCTCTCAAAATCCCTGCTGGCTTCTTTGCAGAAATTCGTACGCTGACAGAAATTTGCACGGAAATTTAAAAGACCCAGAATAGCCAAAACAAAAATTTAAAAGATTCAGAGTAGCCAAAACAATCTTTTAAAAAGGAATTACAATTTTAGAGGATTCATATGTCCTTGTTTCAAAATGGTTTACAAAGCTCCAGTATCAAATGTATCAAGTCTGGGCTGGGGATGCAGTTTAGTGGTAGAGTGCGTACCTAGCATGCATAAGACCCTGGGTTCAATCCTCAGTAACACACACACATGCATTATCAGGTAAGTTAAATGGAGCTACGAATAGTCTTTTCAACAACTGGATATCCACATGAAAAGGAAAGTTGGCCTTCTACTTCATACCTTAGAAGACCAACGGATATAAAAGTAAGAACTCTTCAAAATCTGAGGAAAAATATAACAGAAGTGTAACTTTTTGACCCTATGTCAGTCAATGGTTTCTACATGAAACACTCAGACAATGAGAAAAAAAAATGACCTTCATTCAAATTAATTTTTGTGCTTCAAAGGATGCCACCAAAAAACATGAAAAAGTAAACCAGCTTTTCTCACCACCAGGTTAAACAAAGGGAGCACACAGGGTTAACAGATCATGAACCACAGTTATGATCCTCATAAGGAGCAGGGACGGGGAGCAATTTTAGAAGAATTTTAGAGAAGAGAGCCCCGCTGCCTCTGGCAGACAGACCCTAGCTTTCCTCACTTTTCTGTCCTTCCAGAACATGCCAGTTCCCTTCTATTAACTGAACCTTGATCAAAGCACATGAACCTGGGAAATGTAGACGGAAAGAACTGACACTTCAAAAGGTGAAGAATAGGGGGAAGCATTCAGGAAGAAATAGAGGAATGATTGGCACAGTACAACATCCTTCTCTGGATTTGCACTTGTATGCTATTCTTTGTCAGGGTTTTTACAATAGGCACGACACAATAGTAGGAGCATCAATACCACAGTGTTTCTCTGCATATATTCACTTATGAATATAATAAACTTCTGATCTGATCTGGGTGTGTGTTGTGTTGTGTTTTCAATTGCAAAAGTGCTTGAGGAGATGGAAGAAGAGAGCTAGTTGATTGATTCCTATATGTATGTAATATCTCTCCACTTCATCATCTGTCTAGCCGTACCCATTCCGTCACTGAAAGGATGAAATGAAAGAATGTGTTTAAAATTCCTCGTACAAGGTCTTGAACATCGGTCCTCGAATGTGATGGTTACCTTTCCTGTGCTGTCTTAGAATCACATTATAGTAGTATATTCCTAGAGGATTTCTGTCTTCAGAAAGCCTTCAGAGTTTGGCTTGTGTTAAGTAGCTCTACTATCTCATGAATAAGTCTCAGCATCCAATCCGTGGATTGTCATTTTTTTTTTTTTTCCTGGCAACTTCCAAGACTGCTGTCTTTGGCAAAGAGAAGTGGATGCTGGGCTGTGTGATTTATCTTACATGGATTTCTGCTCAATTATGATTTGCAATCTGGCTAATCTGTCACCCATTCACACAAATCGAATGCATGTGTGCAAATTAGTCCAAGACTGGGCAGCCATGACAAATGAACAAAAGTGAAACGGGTGTTGGGAAGGAGAGAGGAGCTGTTCCAAATGGCAGCAAAAGAACGGTTAAGCCCTTATAGATGATCTCCACTTCCCAGTTAAAGTACTAGATTCCTTGATAGGAGTTCATCAAGCGGTTTTGCAGTTTGTTTTTAACAATCCAATAGCACTGCTAATATCCTGAAAACTCAGTCATTTAATTGAACTGAATATTTTTTGCAGTGGTCCCCATTATTCTTATGGCATTCTCAGATTCCTTATCCTTGGTTCTGAATTAGTGCTTCACAGTATGAGTCAAGGGAGGGAACAGCCCATTGTTGCTGTTAAGTTCTTTTTTGTGGTTGGATCATAAAACTGAAGGTTATGATCATTTGTGTTCATTAAGAATCCCACAGAATTTTGAGATGGGGTAGGGATGTTCACTCTCCCTGGTATCCTGGCTGACTTCCAGCTGGATAATTACTTTCTGCCTGTAGAAATGATCCCCCTGCAGTTGAAGTTGGCTAAGACTTTTATTTATTTATTTTTTCCACTTCCAGCTTGCATCTGTTGTGAGACCAATGCTCATTTCAAGAAGTCAAATTCTACCTGCTCTTTCTGGGGTGGGTTCTTAAAAAATTTCCTCTAATTCCTTGGTTCTCTACTTCTGGAGTTTTCTAAACTCCAGAACTTTGAATTTTTTAATGTTGTCTAATCACCACTTATGCATCTTTGCCAGTAAATTTCTGGTATTATTGGAGGGATATTTTCAAGCTATTTTCTTGAAGTTATGACTACTTTGGATTTTATTATATTTTGTGCATACATACATGACCAAAATTCTATAGCTTTTTGCATAACTTTGTTGATGCGTATGTAGGAATGTCAGATGGATACATAAATATTATATCACAATAGCTTGCACATTTCCTTTCCATTTGCTTTATATTTTGCAATGTAGATTCACATGTCTTAACATGCATTGTCCACAACTTCTGCATTTTTAATCTCTGGTTTTGATCTGAATACCTTATGAATTTTATACAATACAATTATCTCTGAAGATCAGAAATTTATAAACAAGTTTAGTGCTGGTACATCTTCTTCCATAGGCCTTTTCTCAATCAGTGGATTTTTCTTTCTGTGTTTCTTGTTTAACATATTTACGGGAGTCAAGGAAAAAAAAAACACATGAAAATTCACTTGGAGGTTGGCTGCTAATTTTTTTTTTTTTTTGATAAAGGTAACCTAAGGTTATCTCCAAGGTGAGAAAATATACTTTTCTCGTATTTAAAAGTGTCTTCCTCTGCTATTTCTGTCCCTCCCTTTTTTTGTAGACTTAGAGAATAAAATTTATTCCAAATCTGGATTCATAGGTTGATAATCACTTTTTTTAAAAAAATATTTTTTTAGTCGCAGATGGATACAATATGTTTTATTTATTTATTTATTTTTATGTAGTGCTGACACTTGAACCCAGTGACTTACATGTATTGAGGCAAGCATGCTACTCCTGAGCCAGAACCCCAGCCCCATAGTTGGAACTCATAAGGAAACATTCTCCTGATAACTTCTCTGCTTTCATGTTATTTTGTTCGTTTTCATAAAGCCAAAACCTTAATTATGGACATAGAAAATAGGATAGGTACATTGTTTCAAAGGGAGTTTTTCTTACCTCCTTTAAACCAGAATAGGTTTGTTTGGCTATTTGAAAATCCAGCCCTACCTATAGTTGATTAATCAAAGTTTAGATGAATAAAAGTAAGATTTTTAAAGGTTGTTAATAGTTACTTGAACCAATCTTTTATTGACGTAGACAAGAAAACAAAATTGAAAGTCATGGAAATTGAAGTCATGAATTTGAAAGATCTGAGACTAGAATTTGAGTATCATTGTGACTCTTCTATCTTCCCAGGACCACAAACCTCAGGAGTTTGAAGTTTTTCCTGGTTCTCACATAATCCACCCTGGCCCCCAATCAGTACAAAAATGACTGGAAGAACATTTCTGCTAGTCTTCCTAAAATCATGTCTATTTTGGACTTTATTGCATTGTTTGCTACCAGTCAAGACTCTTCTATATATGCATGATCATAAAAGAGATGTGACTTACCATTTCCAGTGCCTTCAAAAATCCTGTGCATACCAAATGGACTTTTATTCATCCATAAAGAAGAATGAAATTATGTCATTTGCAGGAAAGTGGGTAGAAGCTGAGAATACTATGTTAAGCAAAATAAGCCAAACTCATAAAGTGAAATGTTGTATGTTTTGTCTCATATGGAGAAGCTATTGATTAGAAAATGGTGGCGGGGGGAGGGGGAGTGGGGAAGGGAATCTCATGAAAATAGAAGGGAGGTGAATAGAGTGGAAAAAGGAAACAGGTGGGTGTTGGGGGAGGGAGCAAGGAGGGCAAGGAAAGCTGAGGTGCAGGGAATGAAATTGACCAATATCTTGTGGCATGTATAAACAATGAGAAAAAGAATCCCACAAATATGTCTAATTGTAATGCACCAATAAGAACATTTTTTTCAAAAAGCTTATATTGAATCTTATCTATTCAGAAATCTTGGAATCTGTGGTACAGAAGGAAGACATTGAATTACAAAAGCTCTCAGGGCTTTTACACAAATGTTCATTGCATCTAATTTAAGAGGAAAGGCACAGAAAGTCGGATGCTACGGGAAAAGGAGAGATGTGGTCCTGGAAGTGATTCTGAAAGTGGGTGGAGGTGGTGAATAGAGCTGGGACCAGGTGCTCCACAGGAGAGCTGAACAGTAAAAGGGAAGTTTAGTCCATTCCATAGAAGTTGCCAGTCTGGATCAGATCACTGATCCATGAATTTTGGATACCTTCCCATAGCAACTGGGGCTTACTTCAAGAGCTTATCTAGAAGTCAGAATTCTTTCATTAGATTCTAAGTCAAATGAACTATACACGGGGAAGCTGAAAAAGATTTCAGAGATCAGGAAGATGAGAAATGAAAGTTCTGAAGTAGCTACTTTTTAATTTAATTTAAAATTTATATTTTCAGGGGATACAGGTATTTAACTCAGTGGCGGCACTTGGTCACTGAGCCACATCCCTAGCCCTATTTTGTATTTTTTGATTCAGAAACAGGGTCTCACTGAGTGGCTTAGTGCCTCGCTTTTGTTGAGGCTGGCTTTGAACTCGCAATCCTCTGGCCTCAGCCTCTCAAGTCACTGAGATTACAGACATGCGTGACCTTGCCCTGCTTAATTTTAAAGTTATTATCATTATTATTTTATTGACAGATAAAATTGTATGTAGTTACTATGATGTTTCAAAGAATATATACACTATGGGATGACTAAATCTAGCTAATACATGCATCACTTCACCCAGATACCATTTTTTGTGATAATATTTTATATCTATCCTCTTCATATTTTTTAGGAATACAGTACATTATTAATTTTAGTCATCATCCTCTGCAATAGATCTCTTGAGCTTATTCCTTCCATCTAACTGGAATTTGAATTATTTGACCCATATCTCCCGGCACTCCTCAACTACCTCAACCCCTGATAACCAATGTTCTGTTCTCCAGTTCCAAACGATCAACATTTTAGATTCTACATATGAGTGAGATAATATGTTGTCTTTGTGTGCCCAGCGTATTTCACTTAACATGAGGTCCTCCAGGTTTATCCACATAGTTGCAAATGACAGAATATCCCTCTTTTTATGGCTGAATAGTATTCCATTGTGCATGGATACCAAATGTTTTTTCTACATTCATCCATACATAGACATTTCAATTGATTCCAGATGTTGACTACTATGAATACTTGGCTAGCTTGAATAGAGTTGCAATAAACGTGGGAGTACAAATATCTCTTTGACATATTGATTCCATTTCCTACACCCAGAAAGGGATTGCTGGATAAAGTTAGTTCTAGTTTTATTTACTTATTTATTTTGGGTAACCCTATACTGTTTTCCATATTGGTGGCACTCAATTACCTAATTGCTCCATTTTTCTTGATTACTCTTTTTAAATAGTTATACTACTCTCTTTTGAATATCTGCATTATACACACTACTTATAATTTATTTAAAACTATATTGAGATCTTCACGCTGAATAGCCTCCTTAATTAAAAGCATAGTATGTGTTTCTATTTCTTCAAGTGAACTTTTATGTAATTAAGTTGCATTAGGGAATTTTATATCTACTTCTCTTTCTCTTTATTTATTGTTATATCTATGGAGTCTTTTGTTCTTTTATATCAATTTTTCAGCTTAAATATATTTAATTATTAATTTTTTATTTTGGATTTTATAACATTATGTTTTAAATTTTCATATTATTTGAAGTAATTTTTACCTTTGATTTTTTAGATATTCTATATATTTCCATATTTTATAATACTCCAATATTCATTAATATCAATGAAAGAGAGATGTACATACATATCACCTATTAGAAATAGATATCACTGCTGGGTAGAGTGGCACATGCCTGTAATCCCAGTGTCTTGGGAGGCCAAGCCAGGAGGATTGCAAGTTCAAAACCAGCCTCAGCAATTTAGCAAGGCCCTAAACAACTCAAGTGAGACCCATTTCTAAGTAAAATATAAAAAGAGCTTGGTATGTAACTCAATGTCTAAGTGCTCCTGAGTTCAATTCCCAGTACAAAAATAAATAAAATAAAGAAATAGACATCACCATTTATGAAATGTACTTGATTAAAAAAAGTCAAATCTGATTCAGATAGTGCCTCTAATTCCAGTTATTAATGGGAGAAGAGCACAGAGGTAGTAATAACACATTAAACGGCAATACAACATGCAATCAGCAAAAGTATTAAGTAAAGGAAACGCTAAAGAAAACAAACGTGGTTTTCTTCCACAAAAATTGAAACAAGCAAATTAAATTCAAAGTGAATACTATATAGGCCATAAAAATAACACAGGAATTAAGTAAGAAACAAACATATATCCAAAAAAAAAAAAAAACAACCACCAAATTTTGGCCCTTTGATATCACTAATAAATATGAAGCAGTTAGATCAAGAAAATAAAGTATAAATAATATGAGAAATAAAAAAAGAACATCATTCTAGGTCTTAAACTTTAATAAAATAAGAGGATATCATAAACAAGTTTTGTGCTGGAATAAATTTGAAAACAAATAAATGAAAAAACACAACAAAACTAGATTCAATACACATAGAAATTGAATGTCTAAGTTATCTTCTGTTAAAGAAATTCGATTCTTAATTATAGAACTTTCCATAAAAATGTCGATAAACTGAGAGAGTTTCCTTAATGTTCTTCCAAAGACTTGCTGAAAACAAACAAAATGAAAACCAATAGAGCACCAAATGACCCAAAGAATGTGAAGAGGAAATGCTTTCTAACTCACTGGATGGGGCCAGAATAAACTTGATGTTCAAACTTGAGAAACCACTAAACTTTTTAAAAATCACGACTGGATAATTTGTATTAATAAAGTATTAGCAAGTGACATCCTTTTTTATCTAAAATGGCTATGCCATGACTACAGGGGGCTGATTTGAGGAATGCTAAATTGGTTTAGCCTTGGATGATCAGTACAGCTTGCCGCCTTGTGATACAGAAGAAGAATCATTGTGGATCATGTAAATATGAGCAGTATTTAATAAAATTCAGAATTAATTCATGATAAAACTAGGAATAGAATAATTTCAATCTAATAAAAATCACGAAAACTCTAGAGCGTATCAAACTTCATAGTGAAATATTGAGACTTTTCTTACTGAGACTGGAAACAGGACCAGCGTGCTGGTATTACTTTTATTAAATTTCATCCTGGAGATTTAGCCAGAGCAATAAAGCAAAGGAAATAAATAGAATGTATATGGTTTTGCAAAGAAAAATAAAACTTTCATTATTTGAAAGATAGAAAATTTAAGAGACTATTAGAAATCAGAAAGATAAATATTAGATATTTACAAGATATTTTATTAAAAATACAATTACATATATTTTAGAATTTAAAATTTTGGCAAGATTGCAAGGTAAAGTCAATACCCAAATATCATATATATTTAGATCTGCCAGCAGCAAATAAAAAACAAAATCCATACAATTTGAAATAATCAAAATAGTACTAATAAACTAACAAAGAGTGTGAGACTTCTGAAAAACTCTATTGTTAAATAGTACCAAATATTTTTGAGACAATTAAATAAATGGAGAAGGAATATATATTCTTAAAGACTCACTAATGTAAAGATATCTCTTAAAAAAAAACCCTGATGCATGGTTTTAGTGTAATTTCAATCCAAACATCAGCAGCTTGTTTTGCTATTACTTTTTAATTTCTTTTCTTTTTTTTTTATTAGTTGCTCAAAACATTACAATGATCTTGACATATCATACATTTGATTCAAATGGGGTATGAATTCTTATTTTTCCACGTGTACAGATTGCAGGATCACATTGGTTATACAGCCATGTATATACATACAGCCATACTAGTGTCTGTTGTATTCTGTTGCCCTTCCTATCTCCCCTCCCCTCCCTTCCCCTCCCATCACCTCTCTCTACCCAATCTACTGTGACACATTTTTTTCTCTCTCTCTCTCTGTTTTTTCTTTCTTTTTTAAATTTCTGGTGAAATTTGATAAGTATCTTGTAAAATTTATAGAAAAGAAACAAAACAAAAACAAACAAACCCTCTCAAAACAAAGTATAAGAAAATTTCGGAGGACTTTTACACTGCCTAGATGCAAAGCTGCAGCAATTAACTGAAGTTCTGGGTCTGATGGAGATGCATCGACACAGGACTCAAGTGACATACATTACTGTGAAGGGTTGCTAGGACAATTCAATGCCCATATTAAAAATGTAAAACTTGGCCTCTCCCTCATACATTATGCAAAACTAAGTTCCAGTTAGATGAAAGATAAATGTGAAAGTTAAAAAATAAAGGTCTGAGGAAGACAAAATACAATGACATACACAAGAACTCAGTATAGGCAAAACATTCTTCTTCTGGACACAAGAAGCACTAACTAACAATATAAAGAAAAAAATCAATAAAGATGGATTATAATAAAAATGAGAACTTTGATTTATTAAAATACAACATAAAGAAGCTTAAATGATCTGTTATGGAGAATGAGGAAATACTGTTTAAATGCACAAACGCAAAAAAGCTACTTAATGTATTTCTATAAATCAATGAGAGGAGACAACCCAATATAAAAATTGGGCAAAATATTTATTTAATTAGGTACTTACAAAAAATATCACATCCAATTTGCCATTTAAAAATGTGACACACATATAAATATGTGTTGATGAAGTGACATGATGTCTGGGATTAGCTTAAAAATATTCCAAATGATGTAAGGGCCAATGACATTAAGTAGAGACCAAAGAAGATGTCAATGAGTTAATGACCATAGAAGATTTGTGATAAGGAGATAGAGGTCATTTTATTAGTTTTGAATATTAAAATTTTTCTTAATAATATTGAAGGAAAAAAGAAAAAAATGAGTTAAGAAAAAATCACCATACTAAACAGTTCTGAGATAAAAAGTCTTTCTTCTTGTAACCTTAAAGATCTTATATATTAAATTATTTCACTGAGAAAAACTTCTCCTTCATTTAGCAAGCATTTAACTTAATATTAGCATGCCAGGCTAAGAAATTTGAAATATTTACATGATATGGCTTTATTATCTTGATTTATTTTAAGACATGATCCATCAAATAGCAAGTTGTATGTGCATGTGAGTAGGGAGGTATGGGTGTGGGTGTATATTTGTAGGCATGGATTAACTCTTTCTGTACTTTAATTTTTTTTTTTTTTACCAGACCTTTTGATCACTAGGAGAGTGTGTGTTTATTTTCATCCTACTAAAAAATGGGGAAAAAAGGATTTCAATTTTTCCTACCTGTCACATTTTTCTACAAAGAATCTGAATTACACTGTTTCATATTAGAACTTTTAAGTTTAAAAATTAAAAATTGAGAAAACATTGTATTTTATATTAATTTAACTAAAATAAAATATAAGGTGATATAAAGGTAATATTTTATATAAATTTTTATTATTCTTTCCTCTTAACACATCAATAAATTCTAGAGTTCTATATCTTATGAAATTTTGTATCTTTCCAAGTGTTGTATGTAGTAAACTTTGCAAATATATAAATTAAATTGAAGATATGTGTTTATATAATATTTGAAGTAAAATTCATTACTATTTCAAGTAATATATATGTCAACATTTCCAACACTCTCAAAAAAACATTATAGTAATTTTTTATTCCCTCTGTACAAAATGTAATTGGAATAGAAATGACTTGTAAAAGCCATATTATGCACTTGCACTACTAAGAAAAATCATATTTCCAAACCCATCATTAAATGTAGGTGTTTCTTAGGTTATACTTATAAAATTTTCACAGTCTGAAATTGGCATATATACACTGAATCTTAATTTCAAATTCAGTGTATTCCCTGTCCCAAAGTTTATATGGTTTTCTTTATTAAACTGTTTTAGAATTTGTGTCAGCTGATTGAATGCTAAAGAAAACCAGAGGGTAATTAAATTGTGTGTTTTTGATTAAATAAACTTCAATTTACATCCATAATCTGATTTGAGTAATACCCAATTTTAAAACACCCATTTTTAGGAAGCCAGAAATTAAAACACTCAGGAGAATAGTAATAGTTAGGTCAAATCCAGTTTTCAAATTTAATGATTTGATTTACTTGTCCTTTAACTTATTAGATTACAGGTATGTAATTATATGATTATTGTAGTAGGCAGAATAGTAGTCCCCAAAGATGTTTACATTCTAATCCCTGAAATCTCAAGAGTTGTGTTCCATGGCAAGGTGGAATTAAGATTGTAGACAAAATTAAGCTGTCTAATCAGGTGACTTTAAAATGAGAGATTTTCTTCAGTATTCCAGGTAGGTCCAATATAATCACAAGGGACCTGAGAAGATGGAAGGGAGAGAAAGAAGACTCAGTTTCACAGGGAGATGGCAATATCATAAAGACTGCCAAACTTTGCTGGCTATATATAGTTAGGGATGTTCAATTTGGATTTGGTTTCTGTTTATTGTACTCTTGCTTTGCCAGTAAATAAAGATAGTGCTGTACAGTTTCATATACACAGAGTATCATTATTTGAGAATAAAGATGAATTTCCAGAAAAGAAATTGCTGTGGGCTGAACTGTATCCACCAAAAGTTCACAGACCTCATTCTGAAGGAATTTAAAATAAGAAAGTAATTAAATTTCAATAAGGTAAGATGGGTAGAGCCCTAATAGGACTAGTGTCTTTATAAAAATAGACACCATAGATCTTAATATCTCTCTCCTCCACCCCCACCTCCTCTCTCTGTCTCTGTGTCTCTCCCTCTCCCTGTCTCTCCCCACCTTGTGAGGGCTCAGCTGAAAGGTGGTGGTGTGCAAGGCAGGAAGATTGCCCTCACCAGAACTGGACCATGCTGGCACCCTGATTTCATATTTCTAGCACCCAGGACTGTGAGAAGCTAAATTTACATTGTTTAAACCACTCAATTTAAGGTATTTTTGTTTTAAGTGTCTGAGCAGATTAATACAAGAACATATTGAGTGGGTAAACACAGTAGGTATCTTAGAGCTAAATTCTTGTGGATTTGTATTCCTGTATTTTATAATGGCAATGACTGTGTTCTGATATTCCTTGAGGACTAGACCAGACCTGAGTTTCTTCCAGTCTACTTAATACAATTGAGGATCAGTCCTTCCCCTTTTGGGGTGATGATAATGTCTCTTATAAAGTCAGTCCCTAACTCTATCCCTTCTTTATCCTCTGTTTCCTTGACCTTTTCTTGGAAGTTGCTCCCTGGCTGATTTTATTTATTTGGGAAGCATATCACTACAACGAGCATGTCTTACATGGTTCCAAAACTACTAATGAGAATGCAAACTAAAGGTCCAGAAGAGCTGAAGGCTAGAATAAGCAAAAGGCATTACAAATTACACTCTAAGATAAAGCGTTCCAAGTGGCTGAAAGTCTTTTTAGGATACACACTTGACACTGATCCTGGCTGTGAATAAACAGAGGACAAAGATGAGGTGGAAGGAGGGAAATTTAGCTGCTTATTTTTTAAGATTTTAGTCATACACACTATAATAAATTACATCATATGGAAGTATGTTAAATGGAATATGAATCGGTATTGTACATAAAATTGAGTTTGATTTTTCCTGTGTTTTTTGAATTTTATTTGCATTTTTTTATATTAAGTCCAAATACATGATCAGTGTAACTCCACATATGTACAAACCATAAGAATGGGAAGTTATACTCCATGAATGTATAATATGTCAAAATATACTCTACAGTCATGTATATCTAAAAAGAACAATAAAAAAGAAGTTAAAAAAAATCCACTAAGAGTTATCTGTACTTAAGATCCTACAAAAAAGAAAAACAAATATTGTGTTTCTTTTGATTCAAATCTTGTTTTCTTAACCCACTGCTTACCTCTTTTAATAGTTGGTTTAGTCAGTTTTTTCACTGCTGTGACTAAACGACCTGACCAGAACGATGTAGAGGAGGAAAAGTTTATTTAGGGGTTCACAGTTTTGGAGGTCTCAGTCCACAGAAGGCCAGCTCCAGTCCTCAGGACTTGAGGTGAGGCAGAACATCACGGTGGAAGAGTGTGAAAGAGGGAAGGTGCTCACATGATGATTAGGAAGCAGAGAGAGACTCTACTTTCCAGATACCAACTACATACCCCAAAGGCAAGCCCCCAATGACCCACCGACTCCAACCACACCCTACCCACTCAGTTAATCTCATCAGGGGATTAATTCACAGCTTGGGTTAAGACTCTTATAACCCGACCATTTTACATCTAAACCTGCTTGCAACCTTTCATACAGAGCTTTTGGAGGACACCTCATATCCAAACCATAACAATAGTATTGATTGATTTGTTAATATTCATAAGCAAAAAGGTATAGTAGGTGGCATGCGATAAAGACAGGTCACAAAAAAGAAGGACAAGATGTATTCCTTACTCCTCAGGTCATTCATAGTAGCTGAAGAAAACTCCAGCTCTTTCTTCATATGAGACAAATACTGTTGAGACATGATAGGCCAACCTTTGGGATCCATGCCTTGTTTAACCCACTGACTCTAGTTTTAACCTCCTAGACTGCCACCAACCCTGTGTTCTTCCTCTACTAGACAATAGCAATCGTGAGAGAAAGAAGGGGGCCATCTTTTCATCACATTAAGACCCAGGAAGGAATTTCTGAAGCACACTAGAGGACAAATATTTTTGCTCTCCTGGTTAATATAAAGAAGATTCTGAGTACTGAGACTTCTGAATATCTTTTATATGATAAAAGAGAGGCCCTCTGACCCTTGGCTGAAGAGTATCCAGCCACATATAGAATGAGAAATCGTTAAGTCTTTAGAGGATTCCTGTGGATCAGAGTAGTTAGAATTCAATTGTCATATAAAAGAGTTGCTACTGTGCAACTAATACACACACACACACACACACACACACACACACACACACCATTGCACTTCAATTATGATACATCAAAACTGCCTTTCCTCCCTTTTAGTGCCAGTTTTACTATTTCACTTTCAATTGGCATGAAACAAACCAAAACAAAGCAATACTTCTTACTGATCAGAATAGAGGACATGATATTTAAGAAGTCAGAGAGGGAAAAACATTATTCCTTAAGAAGCATCAGAGCAAGTGACTTCAGGGAGTCACTTGCATATCCCTCAGTGCATCTCCCATATTTACTTGAGATCCTCCAATTTCTGTCAATCTGTAGACAAGAGGGTGACTTGGTCATCCATTTTCTTACCAATGAACTCTGAGATTACTCTTTTCTTTGCCTTATTTTTTTTTTCAGAGAATGAAATAAATTTTCACTCCATTTAATATATGTTGAGACCAATTTTTTTCTTGGAAATTCTCTTTTTACTTTGAGATTTGAGCATACATTAAGATTTTGGTAATTACTTGTCTGTGTGTTTATTTGAATATGGCAAACTTTGTGACTGTCTTCTCTAAAGAACTTATTTTCTAACATTACCTATAAACACAAGAAATACACTTAAAAATCTTTGAATAACAAGAAATGACCATATGTTGAAATACTGTTTTCTATATGTCACAGAAATGTCTCTTTGACAAATTATATTACAAAACCTACCTAATTGTATTTCATACATAGCCTTAGTAAATTTATTGAGTGGAAATCCATGGATACTATTAACAACAAATTAGAAATGGAATTAAATCTTCCAGAATTACTTAATATATTCAGTGTGCTTATCAGTTAGGTTGTTCATTCATTCCATAAATATTTATTTATATTCACAAGGAGAAAAATACAAGCACCTCTAGGAATAGATTTAATAAAGGGAAACATATTGTTCTTATTATGTGCCAGTTACCCCTTAGATTCTCTTCCTAAATTTTAACCTATTTAAATGTAATATTGGAGGTAGATGTTATTGTTTTCCTTACTCTAAAGATAGGAAACAAACACAAAAAATGCTGAGGAGTCTGTTAAAAGTCACATGCCCAAAATGACTAGTGCTCAATTCAATCTGTCTCTAGAAACTGTGTTTATAAACACTATACAATATTTGCTCTTGAAAATCTAATTGTCTTTCAAGACGATGTGCTTTTGGCCATAAAGATAATTTCAAACTAGGAACCTGGTCAAATTGCTATTTATCTCCTATAAGGAGTTCCCTAATTATTTCATAATTATGTGTTATTAGCTGGACACGTGGCCACCCAGCTGGAGACTGCATTTTCTAGTCCCCTTTATAGCTAGATGTATCCCCAGTGAAATATAAACTGAAACAATATATGCAATTCTCATTTCGCCAGGTAAAAAAGAAGACATTTGTCCTACCTCTTCTTCTGCCTTTTTCTACAGGTTGTTAATATTGGGAGTGGAAATAGAGGAATAACAATAGAGGCATCTAGACAGAAGTAACTTGGACACTTGAATGACCTCCAGGATCATAACCCTTGTATAGCCCAGACCAGTGGTGGCCAGGATGTCATATAAAAGAGCTATATACACATTTTGATTTTGCCTAAGAATCTGTGTTTTTGGTGTCTTTTTTTGAAGTTAATCTGTTTCCCATCTTACACAGAACTAAGAATATGCCGTGCAATGATAGTGTCAATTGAGTGACTTTCATCTACCTTAGAAAGAACTATTTTCATGGAAGATGACATCATGGAAGATGAGATCATTTGGACAAGCAGGAAAAAGAACTAGTTAGTACTTAGTTCTAGATTTATTATGTTCTCCCTCTTTCATATGTGTGTCTTATGTATTGAGGATGCACAAAACACATGTTGCCTTTCTTTAAAGAGAAATTCAATAAGGACAACAGGTATAATATAATGTGACATGTACCTTACTTTAGAAAGAAATTCTAAGAGATGCTAAAGGAGAGGAAGTCTAAAATTGTAATAATCAGAAAGGAGACAGAGCAAAATGTCTTCTCAGCTGTGCTGATGAGCAAAACAGTTTTTTTTGTTTTTCCTAAGAATAAGTAGGAGTTACCCGAGTAGAGAAGTTGGTACACTTTTGGCTTTGGGAACATCACCACATCACTTACAGAAGCAAAAGAAACAAATTAGCATGAGATAATGACTAAGCAGAAGTTGAACTATAAAATAGAATACTAGTGAAAAGATGATATGGCAGTAGTGCTGAACAGTGTACACTTTATATCAGAAATAATGCTGCTTCATTGAGACTTTTAAAATACAGAGCGTATGGTAATTTCCATTTATTATATTTACTCTATACCATAGATCACTTTCTCAGTATGATGTAAGGGATCAGAACCCTTGAACTATAGTGACTGTCCTCAAGAAGCTCAGAATATAATGGAAAACCACATAAATAACAACAATGTCTTGTGGCAAAGGCTATGACAATGGCAAATCAGAGCGTGTGTGCTAGGAAAGAAAGCTGAATGTGGGAAACTGAAGATGGGAAAGATGCTAGCTCATCTGCACTATTGCAGGTAGTTTAATAGCAATATCTGGGAGTGAGAAATAGCAAGAAGGATAGATAATGAGACTGGGGAATAGTCAGGGACCAGATCAGGAAGATCTTTGTGCTACTAAGAAATTGCATTTTATTCTGAATTAATCACAATGCATGAAAGATCTAGGAGGTGGAGCCAAGAGGAGTGATGCAGAAAGAAAAGAAAAGAGTATGACCCACCGGTATCCCATTGAGCTGCTGAGATGATGGGCTGAGAAAGCAACTGAGATGGGGAAGAAGAGGGAAAGCATCACTTCAGCAGTAGGAAAAGAATGAGCTCCTGCAGATGCTTGTTGAAAAGCTTGTTTTGACCATTCTCTGATGAATAGGGCCACCGGTTTTATTCTCCTATACCGTGGCCATAGCTGATGTAACAGAATTCAGAATGTGACTGAAGAATAGCCAATTTGCATTCAGGGTCAGCCAGCAATTATATGTCCTCATATGAACGAAGAGCCTGAGTGAACCATCCAGTTAATGAGGTAGTTAGCAGAGGGAGCTGCCTTCATAAACTAATGAGCAGAAATCAAAACCCAGGACAAACCATGGTGAGCCCTGAATAAGTCAATGTTTTGAGGTGTCTGGAGAAAGAGGATGTCTTGGAGAAACTAGAACTCCTGACATAGACAGGAAAGGGCAAAACCCAGTCAGCTGAAGTGACCTGCTGCTGATGGCTTTGGGTGTCCATGCCTGACATCAAACTCACTTTTCCTTGAGGCAGTGTCTATGACTTTACAGGGCTTACAATCTAATGGAGTCACCAACTAACTGTCTCTTTTCTGTTTCAAACTCTGGTGGAGCCATGGTTGAAATACTTTCAGAAATATTTTGTTTTCCTTTCCACGATATTTTCTTCACCTTATGAATAAGACCTCTTGAATTACTGTTAGGAAAATAATGAGAAAACAGTTTTGAGAACGAAGGGAATTGAGAAAGGGCTGGCTACTGCTTAACTGCAAAAATAAAATTTGTGGATCTTCCTGGGGGTGGTGATGTTAATCTCCCCTTTCCACAGACTTCTTCTTCCCCACTCCCCATGTGAGTTGTTCAAGGAGCACGTTCAAGTGTTGATGGCCCAAGGGAGAGAAGACTGCTCCTTTGTCCAGTCTGGGGATGCCACAAAGTATGTGTGATCCCAGTGCTCCCTCTGCCTGTGCCAAGATACCATGTGTGATGAAATCGCAGTCACTAGGTGGCAATGGGGATGGGGAGGCCAGGTCAGAGTGGGGCACCAGGGAACACAGAGACTGGGCCACAGAAAACTTTCAAGGAGAGAGAAAGGTGGTATGAGGTAAACCACCCATTCTCTGAAAACTTCTGGGTCTTGGCACATGCTTCCTTCTTTTATTGTACTTCACTTACAAAACATAAATTCAAAGATTACTTTATTAATAGTTTCAAGACAGAAACTTCAGAGCCTTGTACTCTAAGAACTTAGTTTAATCCCCATGTGCCCATACGAATCACCTACTTAAGAAACCAGCCGTAGGTTGATGGAAACTGGGTAAAATTAAAGAAGACATTTGTGAGTAAATTGAATGTTAGTTGAAGAATTCTGATTTGTTTCCAACACAAGGAAATCTTATTTATGACTTATGTAATGCAGTAAGAGAGTTTGATATATCATTCTCCTCAGAGATCATTTCCTTAATGAATCCCCAGGAAATTATCACTCTTGCTAAAAAATATTAAAAAATAAATAAAAAAAATAAAACATGAACAACATCAGAAGCATTATAAAAGTCACGTTGTAAAACATCAACATTGGTAAGTTTTCATAATGTAGAACATGATTCTGGGAGTTCACCATCTCTATGTCAGTTACTCAACTGCTTGACGTCTCTAACTTTAGGAATTTATTCTTGCTTTGCATGGTGGCACAGAGAAAATAGAGGGCTGGAATTTGGAAGCATATGTAGGCAGGCCTTGGTTGCCAAATTCCCATTATGACACCTGAAACGGAAGACTCCAGAAACAAAGATGTGGCTTGGAAATGTGGTCCTTGAATCCCAAAAGTGGTCTGGCTCTGACAACTATTTTCACAATTTGTTCTTATTTCTTATCAAGTAGCTATTTTCCTGAAAGTGGCAAAAAAAAAAAAAAAAAAAAAAGATCTATTGTTTTTCCATTTTCTAAAGGAAGTAAGAGAATTCCCAGATTCTGAACAAGATGCTTATATTCCTAATGATGCAGAAAATGCTTAGAAATGATGGTTGTTAACCTGACCAGTTGCTTTGTTTTGGGAAACTTTCAGTAAAACGCAGTGTTGTTCATAACACTTTTTACTGAAGCAGCAACAATCTTCACAGCAACTTGCTTTCACAAAGCTTCAGTTTAAAAAAAGAGAGAGAGAGAGACAGGAAAGAGAATGTGCAAGTACAAGAAGGTAAGGGTAACTTCAAGATTGCAGGAGTTCTTGGACGCAACACAGTGGCCAGAGAGGACAAAGACCACTTAGTGAGCTTTTGACTAATGAAATGGCTCAGGGTTCTTTATTATTACAGCAAAACAAAAATTTTAAAAAGATTATTTTTCCTTGGGGATAATTAGTACAGACCATTGAACAAGAGGGAGCTCTTGGAATTAAAATGTCTGTTGGTTCTCACAGTTTTCTTTCCTCTAATGAATGCCCAGTATAAAGATTTGCAGTGTTATCCTGTAAAGTCATGCAGTAATCCCCATGAATGATGCTCAGGACAGCATTAGTCTCTTGTCCTCTCCCTGCACTCTGTTTTGTTAACAGCAGGGAGATCCTCAATGTTGGGGATAGTCTATGTAAAAGACAAAGAGAATAGAATTTATTAGTCAGCTGGGATGTTGCCCATATGTCCATGTGTAATTGCATTTTCTCTTCCTATATGTGTCTTCAAAGTGAATAAAAAATGCCGCAGCACTGAGTTGGAGTGGGGTGTATTAGTGCCCTCTTGATGTTTAATTGCTGGGGAGGTTTTCCCTGGAAAGGAGCCAGAGTATCTTGTGAACTGAACAGTCTTAATTTAGTTCTGCCTCTGTCTAGCTGACACCGAGGTGCTATGATCTTATTCACTGCCCCAAACCCAAAAGCTGTGTGCACTTTTCTGCTCTGCCTATTAAGGATGATCTAGATGTTGTTATGTTTAGGTGGTAGTTAATTTAATCACTCGTAATGATAATGCACCGTAATACATATGTCGATGTGCAGAGCACCCTGCTAAAGGGGGCCTTTGGGTTATTTAATGTCAGCCCATTTCAGTGGCACGGACAGGGCTCAGAAATCTCACTCCCTTCACAAAAGAGAATTTGCATTCAGTTACTCTAACTGTACTCTTGAGTGTGAGGCAGAGTATATTCATAGCTGCAGTTGCAACACTAGAAGAAATAGTATTTCCCAGCACATCTCTATGCATGTAGCCCTTTATGACATTATTTGCCAAGTAAAGAATCCTCTTACCTGCTGGGCCTCAACCTCTATTTTCTCAAGCCCAGACTGACTGAAGCCCTTGTGTGAGTTCCTGAGGCACTGGGTCTCCCAAGGCTCAGGAGACAAGCCCCTCCGTGGTGCACTTTCAACATAGCTGTTAGACCCTCTTTCTATTGGAAATGATCACAATCTCCTAAGTTTCCTCCAACCACAGCATTGCATACTTTTAACCTTCATCCCTAGGAAAAGCTTCAATTAATCTAAGGTGGTACAGTGGGTTAGAGTAGGAAGCTGTGTTATCAGTGGAACTCCTAAATGATTTTCTAGAGACAATTTCACTTCATTTATTTTATGTATAGAGAGATGAGGTCTGGGGAGGGTGGCTGGTCTGTCAAAAGTATGTCAGAAATCAGTGTCGGAGATGGAAGTAAGTCAGATTCTCTCAATTACTTGTCCCTACACTCTTTATGCTCTCTAAGAGCCAGTTTGCAAAAGCCAGGGCTGAGCTTTGCTAAATCTTGGACCCTTATGCCCTGAGATTAAGCTGATTTTCTCAGGCTCAATTAAGATTCATTTTGCCATTGATTGGGAACAGACAGAAGCAAATGGTGGAAACACAAGGTTAAGGTAATAATTCTAGAAAATGGGCCCACTGTGTTGACCCCATGTGTTTTCATTCCCAAGAAGCAATTTGCTTGCAGACCTGCCTGGCTTAAGTGAACAGGCTATATCACATTCCTCAGCAAATTACCTGTTATCTGCAGAAGAAATGCAGGCCCAATAAAAGAAACCCAAGTTACCCTGAAGGGGGAGAATTTTGTGACACTTTTCACAAACCAGATCCTGAAACTCAGAGAGATAAGGATAATTCCTCCTAACTGTAAAAATCTGTAAGAATGTATAGTGAAGAATCCAATTAGAACTGGTCAGCATGGGCCAAAGTGACCTGGAGT
The DNA here is from genome assembly GCF_048772815.1 of Callospermophilus lateralis. NCBI lineage: Eukaryota > Metazoa > Chordata > Mammalia > Rodentia > Sciuridae > Callospermophilus > Callospermophilus lateralis. The sequence goes on from NC_135314.1 coordinate 66,989,755, forward strand.
TGTTGCGGCATTGGGGACTTGGAAGTCTGACATAACCCTGCTGTCAATGAAAATCAAGAGGTGGCCCTGCACAGAACTCTCTGGAAACTTCTCTGGGATCTCCAATATAACTGAAATGCAGGAGAGGCACACTGTCCCTCTCCACTCTGAGAGTAACCACTCTCTCCCTTCAGAGTGTCCCCTTTCCATTTTTCCTCTCCTGTTAATCTGAAAGACATATCTGAAGCTTTTCTCACTTAATTACAAGAATTGGGGTTGGGGGGTATCTTCAGACTGCCCCGGTTTCCCTGAATGTCCCAGCCCTCTAATATTAATTTTGTGACCATTAATTATATGACCAATAAATATGAGTGAACTTACAAAGCAATTACAAAGTGCTAAACACTGGGCTAAAGACTCTGGGAAACAGATGAAAGAGACAATATAAGCCCTGATATTTTGAGAAATCTCTGTTAGGCCATAACTCAGGCACCAAAGGTGCCATTTGATAATTTCAGATGTGTCTGAAAGTAGTTGTGCTCCTCAAAAAGTCCCCCTTTTTACTGAGCAGAATTACAAGGTAGAAGGTAAAAACAGTTTTCAATGAAGCTGAAACCTTCAGTTATAATACAACCACTTTGAATATTTTCTACAAAGCAGATAAATATGATCAGCACTCAGAATATTCTATCCCAAAGTATGATGACTTGAAACTCACTCTCTGACCTTCTCCCATCTTTGTCCCCTAAAGGATGGTCCTAAAAAAAATATGATATGATCTGTCCCCCTCTGAAAGTAGGTCATAAGATCCTTATTCCAGAGTAATTCTGACCTATATCTGGAGGCCAAGAAGAATTTGAACAAACAGGTCTTTCTGAGTTCTTCCCCAATTTATTACCATTAGGTCATGCCCTCTTGTGCTCTAGTCATATTTCTGTATAAGTGTCTGTAAAAATACAGTTTTCTGTGATCCTTTGTCTCTGGTTTCCCATATCATGTAAAACTTTGATCAAATAAATTTGCTATAGCTTTCTCTTGTTAATCTGTCTTTGATATGTGGGTGTCTGTATAAAACAAGCAGTGAATGAGAAAAATATCTTATTTTTTTCCTTTACAGTAGGCACATGGGATATCACTATTAATAAGTAGTTTTAAATAGCAATGAAATTAAAACATTAAGCATTTAATCTATTAAATGCACTTGTGGGCTGAATTTACTAGTGTACTAGCTATAAACCAGGGATAAATGCATTGATGGTGATGTAGGAATAGAAGAAAAGTACAAGGGCAACGGCATACTGGAATTAATCATTTTTTCCTCTAATTTGTTGGAATTGCTTCCAGTGGGAGATGAGATTTCAAGACCTGTTTGAGTGATGAAGAATAGGGAATTTGTCAGGGAGAATCAGAAGTTTTGTAAGAGAAAGCAATTTGCCCAAGGTCACTTAACTAGCCAGTGTCAGAGTAGGGAATTAAAAATACTGAAAAGAAATGAATGTTTCTATAGAGAGTCTCTTATAAGAGCACCTTCAAGATGATGTCAAGAATTTTCTTCAGGAGATAGACAAGAATTACAGTGACCTTCTCGAAATTATATATTGTGTCCCAGAGAAAAGGGACTCTCTGATTTTTCAGCTGAGAAACCTGGGTTCCAAGGGTCTGTATCCCCAAGAAAATGCTTTTCAAATTTCCATCAAACCCAATAAAAGACAAAACCATGTCTCTGCAAAAGATGAAAACTTACTTGATTCAACCCTGCATCCAAGGAGTGTAGTCTTCATGTTTTCTTAAAAATAAATAAATGCAAAACATTCATGGCCACATTGCTCTTAGGGATCTCACCCAAGTAATTAACCTGAGGAAGGACAGAGTAAAGCAAGGAGCTTGGCTGGTCACAGAAAGGCCAAGTCAGAGAAAAATGTGAAACTGCAAATTTACTTTCTTTGTGATCTGCTCTCCACCTTACCTACCCACCTGCCCCTCTTACTTGCCTTTTTTTGTCATAGCAAGCATTTTTTAAAATATTTTCCCCTCGGTCTTTCTCCACTGGAATGAAAGTTCTTTGAAGGCCTAAATTCTATCCAGTGCTATAACTATTGAACCTATAATTAGATCTAGCATATAAAGAATATAAGAAAAACTGTAAAAATATTTTAGCAAGAAATGAGACTCAGTTATAAGTACAATAAAGTTTATTAGAAGAGAAAGAGGAATGGGAAAGTACCCTAAAGAGAGAGAGTGGGTCCCTTCACCCAGGAGAGCAATGACTGCCTTCTTTTTGACCCAGCTTTTATTGGGGTAGGTGGGAGATTCTTAGAAAGTCCCACCCCAGGATCACTTCTTGGCTCTGGATTGACAAGCTACATTAGCTAGCAACTAAGGGCAACTTGTGGTCATCCTGGCCTCTGCTGAAAGGTCTCAATTGGAGATGGTTTTACAGAATGTGTGGTCACTACACTCCAGGCTTAATCATCCTGTTTTCTTATTCCATGGAATTTCTGGTCTGTGTTGCTTGTGTTGCTTGTGCAGGGTCTTGCATAGGAGGTGTGATCAATCAGGCCCCTCTGAGCAAATATATCCTTGCCATTTGGTTGTCACTCTCCTCTCCACTCTTTCCCTCTCCACTCTTGTCCTTTTCTAATTAACTTTGCTAAACTTAAGTCTCGAGTCTTGCTTGAAATCCTCTCATGTGAGAGCACAAGAGGCAAGAGCCCAGTGCAATCTCATCACCCAGAGCAGGTCTGTATCTTAAGACAAGGGAACCTGAGGACATAAGAGACAGTAAAGGAAGCAGAGTCAGCCCAACCAACCTTACTTCTAACATGAAAAACAAAGATTTGTTCTTTTTTGTTCTAAGGTTCTGTAGTAGCCATGGCTAAATGAGACATCAGAGAAATTAAGGACTATAGACATGCAATGTAATCAGCAGTAAAATGCCTGTGTGTGCATGTGTGGGTTTATTGATTTGTTTGTTTCTGGACCTTGACAAGAAGGATTTCAATGGAGTAGTTGGGAAAAGAAGCCATACTATAAATGGATACCTTCATGAGAAGAGATTGAGAGTGTGTTGATGAGATGATGTCATGAGATTTAAGCATAATGGACACTAAAAGATCCTTCTGTAGTAGTGTTTCCAGAATATTTTTTAGTATTGAAGCACTTGATTAGGAAAACATATGTATATGTGCACATGTCTTTTTCTTTTATAATGAGATTGAACTAGAAAGTCCTGTAAGTGGCATAGTAATCTATTGTAAACCGTGTCCGTATGGGGGCTATATGCAAACATGTTTGCTTCCATTGGTTCTTTATAGACACTACTTTAATAACTTGATTAAACATAACTGATTAAAAGATTACATTGAATTTATTCAGCTTGAATTACAACCACTGAAATCCATTGATTTGAATTACCACTAACAATAACCTCAAGCTTGCTACCCCAATACGAACTTGATACAGGCATATATAAGCCATGGGATACCAGTAGCTGATTATTGCTTACAAGTTATATAGTAAATTATTTTGATTAATTTCTATTTTGATTTGTGTTTTAGTTTGTTAGTGCTGACATTGCTATTATGCTTTTTTCCAGAACATTTCTGGAAATGTTGCTTTTTAGGGCCCCTTTAGCCCATAGACAATTACTGAATGTCATAATTTTTTAGTTTCTTGAAATTTATCTGATTTCAAAGACAATATGTGTTGTTAAACCTGTTTGAATCTCTTCTCAGCACTTTTGAGTTGGTTGAACATTTTATATGATTGAAAAATAGTGATTTAATATTCAATATTGAAGTTAGATGTTATACTGTAAAACAAAACAAGCACTAAAGAAAGGGTACTGTTAGCATATATTTTGCCATTTTGTATCTGTACATCTTCCCACAGAGTAAACAAAACCAAATATGCACACCTTTGTATTTTAAATATTAAGAAAATCAATATAGTGTTTTCTAAAAGCTACATTTTTTATAATTATACAAGAAAGAAATGTGAGAAGTAGGAAATAAAGTGCAACAAGGTCAAACAGAAGAATGAAGAGTCATTCTCTTAGGCAGACATATAAATAGCTTCACATTTCACATGGTCTAATTAGAGTGCTTATGGATAAATGAGATGTACAAGAAAAAAATTGTAAATACTCTTTGTTTAAGTGATAAAAATGAAGCTTTCTGATTGGCTACTCTAAAAGGGAGGGGGAATCCTAAGAAGCAAAATGTCCATTTTCATTCCAGTTTAATGATTTAGTATTCAAGTGTGAAATTAGATAAATACACACTCCTTCATGCAGAGCTAAAACTTTGAAATGTCTAGGGATTTTTGACAGTGTCACCCATTGTCTCTGTTTTTCCTTTTCTCTCATTTTCCATAATTTGCAGAATGATGTCAAAATGTTTGCCACTACAACAGAGAGAGAGAGAGAGAGAGGGAGAGAGGTTTATTATTCACCAAAAACATACTGAAAGTCACTCACAAAGCCCTTTGCCTCTCTGATAAAGCAGATGAAAAACAAAAATCTGCTTTTGTGCAAAGCAAGATGACCTTCTGTTTTAGTGATTTTTTTAAAAAAGATCTCACATAAGCTTCTTTTGGGAGAGAGAGGGCATTCCTATCCACTGATTCATCTTTTCCACTTCTTCCAGCATTGTTTGTGAAAATGGCAGGAACTGATGAAAAAATATTACCTTGGGAACATGGTGATCACTGGGCTCTCTGAAGAGACTTTTTAACAAAAACTGTATTTGCTTCTGAAAAGAAAAAGTGTTCCTAGAAAAGAATGATACAATTAAAAGCCTGATGTTACATACATTTACTCTAATTGGTTTTGTCATAGTACTTTTTCCGCTGAATTGCTTCACAGTTTTGATAAGAAGAAGAAAGTTCAGCCACATTGAAAATATTCTCAGGGCAGAGCAAGGAATCAAAGAAGAAGAAAATAAATGTCACCCCAATCACGTTGTAGGACAAGACTTTGTTCTTGCTATGCAGGACTTTTATGATACAGCCGGAGAGTTTCCTACCTCAAGACAGAAAGGGGGATGCAGCATCCCAGAATAGATAGTCTGTTGGTGGGAAAAATTCCTACTTCTACCAAGGTGCCACAACTTGATCTGGTGGGTGTAGCAGTCTTCTGACATATTAGGCAGTGACACAAAATTCTATGCCCTCAATCTAAATGCAGAGGGTTTGAAGTGTTTGTACCCTGGATACAGAATCAGATACCATGAGATCTCTTGGAATTTGACAATAAACATTTTCAGACCTTGCTAATTCAATATTCAATGTGATACATTTGGACAATGCCAAGATTTCCCAGCTGTTTCCCAACGAGGTGATGAGGAAAGTAAAGGATCATTGGAGAAATCCCAACAAAGAGCTGACATTTCAGAAAATTCGGAGGGGCATGTTTGATGACCCAGAAAATGCCATTCCAGTGAATGCATGACTGGCTGTCTCCAGATCAGAGGGAGGACTTTGGCAACTGGAGAGCACATAGGTGCAATTGGCCTAACTTGCTCCAATAGGAGGAAACACTGGGATGCAATCCAAACTGTTGGAAAAGGTTGGTAGAAACCTTGATTTTCATAGCTCACTATTTTAAATGTCAAAAAGCATCACTTATTGGATTTTCAACTTCCATGAAGGAATTTTTTTCTCAAGAGAAAGCTGTCAGTTCATGTACTATATTTCAAAGGTCTCAGAAAATGCATGTTTGTCTTGACCTTAGTCCTCATCCAGACTGGTGTGAATGCCATAATTTTCATTTTTTTTCTTATGGGAAATGAATAGTGTGTGGAATAATAAATAAAGTGACATTGAACATTCTTTGATTGTACTCCTTTTCCCATCTCTTGTTGCTGACCCAACATATACCTTAAAAATAAATACACATATATAATAATCAACTTAAGAACCACATGATTTAGAGTTCATGTTTCAAAAGCCCTTTCTCCCCTTCCAGATGAATTCTGACAAATACACTTAGATAAAGGAGACAGTCAGTAGCTCATTAAAAAATCAACAAGCAAAAAAAAAAGACTTTTTATTTATCATATTCACTAAAGATAAACCTCCAAATAAAGTATCAGATGGTGAGAGTGGCTCTGCCTCCAAAAATCATTTTTTTTCCAATTTTTCTTGCTTCTCAGGGTGATAGTATCAGCTCCCTATCGGAGGATAGCAAAATGGGATAGTTCACAGTATTTGGTGCTATGTCCTAGGGCAAAAAGAGTAACAAGAAGAGGCTGACAAAGACATCTCATGCTGGGTAATGAACTCCAGCCATACCTTATGCCCAATAGAAATCTTTGTAGCCTCTGGTTTCCCATAACTTCCCATGCTCTGGAAAAGACATCACTAGCAGAAGTGTTCAGTTATAAAATCCAATAATTGAAGATATTTCAAAAGATATGGCTAAAGTCAGCCTAACTTCTGTCTTGGAATAAATCAAATATTATTAAAGATGTTACTGCTGTTGTCCATTAAGTTTTATTTTAATACTACCAGCAAGTGTCATATGCCGAAATTAGCAACCTTATCATTTGTCAACACAAATTATTTACTTAGTGTCAACTCAGACTAGAGTGGAAAATCTGGGCATATAAGATACCTCACTGCAAAGTTATTCAACTTGAAAAATATCAGTCTCGGAAATTGAAGCAATTTTTTAAAATTCTCCTTTAAAAGATACATTTTGTGCTCACTTAATTAAAGTACTATATTAATTTGCACATATTGCAGCCAAGTGCAAATGTGTACAAAGTTTTTTAGAAATGTTTTTAAAGCAAGTATATTTTGTGAAGTTTTGTTCTGTCATTGGACTAGATGACCAATTTCTACTATCCTTTCTCTCAATTGTTGATAAGGACAATTGTTAAACTACAGACTGATGTTCTACTCTTTATTTTATAAGTAAACAAATCAAGACATATTTCAGAGGATAGTTGGATGATTTCTTAAATAGAATAGTTGTCTAATTTTGACATATAAGAATAAATTACAACATTTTAAAGGAACATATACTGTTTATAACTTTGCTACTCAAAATTTGTTCTGGGGATCACAACTAAATAATGTTTGGTTTTCAAAAGGTAGGGGGAATTAGGTTGTCACAATATTTAAGGAAATGTTCACTATTTTTTTCTTGGAGATTTTAAGTATAATTTTAAGCATACCAAAAGGTATAAGAAATCCTACTATGAAGAATGAAGAATTCTCTTTTCATTTGTTTAATCCAATGTTTCCTGCACTTACATGATAAACACTTCAGGAATGCTGTTTATGCAACAGGATTCATTTTTGTTTTGTTGTGTTTTGATTAAGAGAGATGTTCTGAGTGTGGAGGCACATGCTTATAATTCTAGTGGCTAGGAGGCTGAAGCAGGAGGGTCTCAAGTTGAGACCCTCCTCAAGCAGGAGGGTCTCAGCAATTTAGCAAGACTGTAAAGCAACTGAGCAAGAACCGTGTCTCTAAATAAAATACATTAAAAAAAAAAAAGTGTGGGGATATGGCTCAGTGGTGAAGCACCCCTGGGCTCAATCCTGGGTACCAAATTAGAAAAAAGGAGGGAGTGGTCCAGAGAAGAGGTAGAACGTGCTGCATGAAAAAAAAAAAAAAAGGTTTTAGAAAGACAGGTATGAGTTTGAACTACTCCTTGGGAACTCAGGCAATCAGCCCTGTTGCTGAACTTGGTATGGAGAGTGTCAACATAGGAGCAAAACCCACATGCTCAGATGCACAACAGTGGAACCTGGATCTGGGAACCAAGCATTTTGTCCAAAAGCATGAAAGACTGCTGACTGCAAATTTGTCTCCATTCTCCTACACTGAATGGGAAAGATCCTCAACAAAGAATGTCTGATTCTACTTCTTGATGATACCCAGTGAGATCTCAGAGCTGAAACGCATGTGATCTTGACCCTCATGGTTATACAAAATTACATACAAGAGGAAGTGAGGGGAAAGGGGGAAAAAAAGGGGGGAGAAATGAATTACAGTAGATAGGGTAGAGAGAGAAGATGGGAGGGGAGGGGAGGGGAGGGGGGATAGTAGAGGATAGGAAAGGCAGCAGAATACAACAGACACTAGTATGGCAATATATAAATCAGTGGATGTGTAACCGATGTGATTCTGCAATCTGTATACGGGGTAAAAATGGGAGTTCATAACCCACTTGAATCAAAGTGTGAAATACGATATGTCAAGATCTATGTAATGTTTTGAACAACCAACAATAAAAATTTAAAAAAAAGAAATAAAGAATGAAATAAAATACTTTTAGTGCATTAAATACTTTGGAAAAGTTCATCTCTGTATACCTATAATGCATGTGTAAAACGAAACATTTTAAAATATGACAAAATAAGAATAATTATAGGACAGGAAGAAAAAGCAATGTGTTCCTAAAAATAGAGTATGCTTAGAGCTGAGACACAAATGAATGATCATAAACTGGTCAAGTTCCAAAAAGCTGGGAAGAGAGCAGGAGTACTTATGGCAATAAGAGATACAGTGAATGAACATTTTTCTTTTCTTCTCCTTTTATATCACACTACTTTTTTCTTTTCTTCCTTTCATTTTGTTTTTTTTTTTTTGTACTGGGGATTGAACTCAAGGGCACTGGACCACTGAGCCACATCCCCTGCCCTATTTTTCTATTTTATTTAGAGAGGGTCTCAGTTACTTAGTGCCTCGCTTTTGCTGAGGTAGGCTTTGAACTCTGGATCCTCCTGTCTCAGCCTCCCCACCTGCTGGGATGACAGGCCTGCACCCCCATACCTGGCAATACACCATTTTTTAAAATAGCTTTCATCTTTAGTCTATTTCTAAGATAACTCTCAACTGTAGAATAGCCAAGTCTCCAAATTTACAGAATTTTGCATCATTGTATTGTAGAAAACTTCTGCAGTAATATAAAACAGTTTCACTAGAAGCACATCATCAAACTATACTGAAAAATATTATGCATGTTTATATTGGAATTCTTAAAGTTGCACCCAAAGTTGTCTGTATTTATTATTTATTTATTATCATTATTTCATAAAAACTATTTTTGCAAAATATATTTCCAAATGTTAAGGATCAATAAAATTGGTTTTGGTGCCTAGTCAACATATGTAGATTTTCATTTATTTATAACATTTATTATTGAAAAACAGGTATGAAGCAAAGGAAAAAAACAAATTCCTGTGTTAAAATGAACACTAAGCCCCTAGTGATTACTAAACTTGGTACACTATCATATCTATATTTCATAGGTATCTAAAAAGAAGAATAAAAGTGAAGTTAATCACTTCAAATCTTTTAAAAATATTGGAATTTCATCACATATTTTTGACAAATAATAACTTTACTTAGACTTCTTAATTCTGACATATAATGATGCAATCATTGCAGCCCATAGATTTGCATTCTCTGAGATCAAACTGTGTGCAGCTGTTTTCACAACTTGGTAGGATAATTTGCTATTAATTAATTTTCTTTCATATATTCCATGAAACCAGCATGGGAACCATTCATCAGTATAAAATGTACTTATTTCAAGAGTGACTCTTCCAAGCCATATGGTAAATTTTACCAAAGCCACTTTCTTCAATACATGCTTTTTTACATATGGTGATGGTTGATTTTTTGAAATGTTAACATCAGCATTCATTCAAGAAATATTTATTGGTCAACTTTATAGTCAATCATTAAAACACTGGTAATAAGTCAGCGAGTATTAAAAAGAGAGAGAGATTTTCATTCTCAATCTGCTCATTGAATTTACATTCCATTGTGATTGGCAATGTGAGCAATGGTAGGGAGACAATACAGAATAAAACAAACAAATAAAATAATTTTAAATAATGATACGTGTCTAAAAAAAATAAAACAGATGCCATGAGAGAATGACCAGGGCTGCCGTGTGGTTCAGAAAGGTCTTATTTACTAAATTCTTTTAAGCTGCAATATAAACAATGAGAATGGAGGGGAAAAAAAAGAAAAAAATTCTAATTGAAATTTTACATCAATGTAAAAGTCACTGTGAAGAAAAGGTTTGGCTTGCTTGAGGAATAAAAATAAAGACTGTGAGACTGGAGCATGATGAGTAAGAGTCAGGGAGGTAGGAAGTAAGATAAAGTCAGAGGATACTGAAGTGGAAGGCTTAGGGACTGGTATAGAGGCCTATGTTGCCTACATCTAGGGAGGCAGTGGATTACCCCCAAGCCCACCAATGCACAAATACTTCCCTTGGTTAACTCCCACGCTGGGTATGATCCTGATGACGTATAAGGAAGAGATAGTAAATCTTGGCTCAAGAGTTAGAGCTGGTTCACATGGTGCTTTATTTGGCCTGTATAGTAGTTTGAAAAATAAACTGAAATATTTTCAATATTCAAAAATTGATGTATTTGACATAAAATTGTAGATCTTAAATTCCTCTTGAAAAATTGTATCATTTGACAACACCCACACCAATTTTTTTAATGATAGTCACGTCATTTAGATAGGGAAGTCGCTTTCCGCTTTGCCACAGAACCTGCTACTGCGTACATTCACAACTCCGTTATTCTTCACTCATTCATATTGTCTTCTTGTCCCTGTAAGAGCTTTATATTTGTCATTCTCTGGAAAAACTGAGTGTGTGTGTGTGTGTGTGTTTCCGTGTTCAATTTTCTCTTTCTCATAAGAACACCGGGTATGTTAGGTTAGGTAGTCATCATACTTCAATATATAACCTCTTCTTAATTAATTACCTCTGCAATGACCCCATTTCCAGTAAGGTCACTTTTTGAGGTGGTGGGCATCTTTATAAAGCTGTTATTCTGCCTACTTCATGACTATTTGCTCCTATTCTGAGGCTATATTCAATCTGGAAACTGTAGCTATCTATCAATATCTTAACTACTGTAGGTACATGTTCAATAAATATTTGACGATTAATTTATTAGCATATATGAATGTATAAATATCTCTAAAATAATTCTGTAGTACTCTGATTAGTGTTATCCAATGCCAAGTGTGATGTGTCAATTCTGAACAAGCCAAGCAATTGCTCTTCAGCAGATGAGAAACACCTGCAGATACTGAAAAGAATTAAAATGTGACTTACAAGCCCAAATTAGAATTGTTTTTCCTCAGGACAAAGTAAAAGGCAAAATAGATAGTTACAGTAAATACAAATTAGGGCTACACAGGGAGGAAATGATAACGTGGCAGAATTCAAACCATTTTTAAGCAGTGCAATTCTTCTTTTTGATATTCTAATGAAGGACATGATGGCCACAATGCTTTTCTTAAGAGAAATGCTTTTCTTAAGAGCTTTCTTTGTCTAGAAATAAAGTATAGAAAATAATATTTAATATCTGATACAAACATTTGATTTAAATTTAGTAAATGGACACATAGAGGTTTAAATAATAACCAGTACCATGATCAATGGAAGACTCTGTAGAGATTAGATGTGGGAGGGAGTGGAGGAACAGAATAACAAGAGGAAAAATAGAAAGTAGTGTGTTCCACTTGGTACAGGGAAAGAAGAAAAAAGTTTGGATTTGAATCTTCACTCTACAACCTATAATTTATGTGATATCTGAGTAATCAACTTAGGATTCGCAGTTTCTTTATTCATATAATATGGACAGTAAAACTTACTGAGTTACTCTAAAGGACCTAGGAATGAATATATGTAAAAAGATTCTAAATAATGACATGGAGGCAAAATTAATTGCATAATAAGCATAAAATTGAGTAAGAATGTGATAGGTGCTATTTTAGATTTTTTATTTGGAAGTTTCTTATTTTGCTCATGAACCAAGTAAAATAGGGACTATTATTGACCCTTAGGAATATGAAGAACTGGAAACACAAATAATGCCAGAGTTTCCTTCCTTTTTCTTCTGTCTCATATGCTATGTTCTAAATGGTGGTGTTTCTATCCAATTTGTATGCTGAGTCCACCTAGTGTGATGGTGCAAAGAGATGGTTGTTTAGGAGGTGATTACATCCCCACAAAGCCTCTGCCCTCATGAATGGAATTCATACCTTCATTAAAAAAAAAAAAGCTTGACAAATGTTCAGAGGTGGGGCTTTTGGGAAGTAATTGGATGGTGAGCATACTAACTTATTCATTGATTAGTCATGGATTCATAGCTGATAGACTACTGACAGGTAGTGGAAACTGTTGGAGATGGGACCTAGTTAAGGGGAGTGGGTCCTTGGGGACATGGCTTTGGAGATCATACCTTATTCCTGGCCGCCATATCTCTTTCTCTCTCTCTCTGCCTCCTGGTTGCTCGGAGGTGAGCAGTTTAGCTCCCCCAGGACCCGTTGCCATGATGTTCTGCTTCACTAGAGGCCCAGACAATGGGACCAGTCAATCTTGGACTAAAACCTCTGAAACTATGAACTAAAATAAAAATTTTCTCCTTCAAGAAAAAAATAAATAAATAAAAGAGGCTTGAGGGATTAATTTTCCCCTTTCTTCCATGTAAAGACACAGCAGCTATGCAGCTATGCACAATCCTTGAAGCAAAGATTGAGCTATCACCAGACACTACATCTGCTGGTGCCTTGATCTTGAATTTTTCAGCATTTAGAATCATTTTTGTTATTTATAAATCATCCAATACATGGTATTTTATTGGAACAACAGAATGGAATGGTATAATATTACTCCCAATACAATGGGTTAAGGAATTGACAAAACTTTTATAAATAAATTGTCAGGAACATACACAATTTACTATCATAACTAATTCTTCCATAAAATTTTTTTCTATATACCATTCTTCTTGTGGAAAATAGAATAATATTTCAGTGCATGAGATATTATTTTGTAATTTATTACTTTATTAACATAAAATGCTTGCAAAATTCCTGAAACAGTGTAGTATAGCAAAATTATGTTTGGTCTTTGTCTTCCTGCCTCTCACTCCCACCCTCAATAGAACTCTTAAATTCTCTGGCATTTCCTGAGTAAAAGGGGTGTCTTTGTTATTCATCAGGAATCCCTTTGGATTATACCTGTCTAGGCCAATAAAGTGATACAGGGTGGAGTCCCTAGATAGCCTCAGGATCTAATCCAAATGATTAGAGAGCTAAGTCTCTTATCCCTACCTATCAACATCTTGAGTAATGAAATGTGAAGAGTTTCCAGGTCTGTGGACACATCAAAGGGCTCGGAAGACGGTGATCCTGGAGAGGGTCTGTGAGCTCTGCACTCCTTATTCTGTGAATCTTTTATATGGCTGTTTCTGAGATGGGAGTTATGGAAACCCCTAAAGTATAGCCAGTCAATCAGAATTATTGTGGGTGTGGACTCAGAATTGGCATCTGAAATGAGGGCCAGTTTATGGGATTGATTCCTTATGTCGTGGGGTGTGACCCTAACACCAGGTAGATAGTGTCATTGAATTACTGTAGGATACCCAGATGCTACTGAAGAATTACTTCATTGGAAACACACACACACTCACACACACAGAGTGATAAATGTGTGACTGTAGAGAGACAACGTGTTCTCAGATTGTGTGCTAGAAGCTGGATTTTCTCATGGAAGCATGTGGGAAGAAAAACGATAAAAAGACAGGTCATGAGGAATTTTTCATTCTTGGATGGCTGCTTCATGGTATACAATTGCACTTGCAGTTAATGAACGTAAGAGTTACCAATGGAATTTAAGATATGGTGGTAGATCTGACTCCCAATTCATTGTATGCATAAGGAAATGAAAAATAATAAATACCATAATACACACACAATTCCTTAGTTACTATTTTCTGTAATAGCTATGAATGTAAAAGAGATCACTGAATGAGACCTTGATGCTGGACCAAATTCAGATTTCAGTCAGTCTGAGCTTCTGTCACTAATTTCAGAGCTCTCCCACAGGAAAATTAGACTTGAAATTACCAAGAAGGAGCAGGAGCTCAGGACTGCCCCAGCGAAACTGTGCAGAAACCCACTGGAGTCCAGGCCTAATCTACCTCCATCTTGGGCCAGTAAAGCCATCAACATAACCCTCCCCACACAGTAACCGTCACTTTGCAACAACAGAAAAGGTCTAGAAGCAGCTGCATCTCAGAACAAGGAGCCCCAAATCATTGTAAGGTCCACCCTTTCAGCCCCATCTCTGAGAGAGGTTGCTTCCATCTTGGGACACTATGCTATCACATTTACCTCTGCTATTGCCGCCACCACCTATAGTTGTAGTAGTATCCATCACAGGTCAATGGCAGGGACTAGAGGCCCAATACCAAGGTGAGGTACAGATAATCTTCAGGGATACTATAAGATCATGGGGTTAAAAACTATAATACCTCAGATCTGCAATGCAAGAAAGGAAGACACATAGACAACATGAAAAAACAAGGGGAAAAAAATGCCCTAAACAAACTAGGATACCACATTAACAGAATCCATGGACAGTGAAGTTGATGAAATGTCAGAGAAGGAGTTCAAAATGTACAAAAATTAAAATGATCTGTGAATTAAAGAATGACCTAAATGAGCAAATACAGGCAAAAATTGATTACTCCAACAAGAGATAAGGGAGCAAATATAGGTAACAAAAGATTACTTCAAGAAGAGTTAGAGATTCTGAAAAAAAAATCAGAAATCCTTGAAATGAAAGAAACAATAAACCAAATAGAAAACTCCATAGAAAGCATAACCAAAAGACTAGATCACTTGAAAGACAGAACATCAGATAATGAAGACAAAATATACAATCTGGAAAATAATGTTGACCACACAGTGAGCATGATAAGAAACCATGAACAAAACATCCAAGAATTATGGAACAGCATTAAAAGACCAAATCTAAGAGTTATTGGAATAGAGGAAGACACAGAGATTCAAACCAAACGAATGAGCAATCTCTTCAATTAGATAATTTCAGAAAATTTCTCAACATGAAGAATGAATTGGAAAATCAAATATAAGAGGCTTACAGGACACCAAATGTACAAAATTACAACAGATCTACTCCAAGGTACATTATAATGAAAATGCCTAGATTACAGAATAAGGATAGAATCTTAAAGTCGCAAGAGAAATCAATCAGATCATATATAGGAAGAGACCAATTTGTATCTCAGCAGATTTTTCAACCCAGATCCTGAAAGCCAGGAGATCGTAGAACAACCTATACCATCTCTGAAAGAAAATGGATGCCAACCAAGAATCTTATATCCAACAAAATTAAGCTTCATATTTGAAGATGATGAAATAAAAACCTTTCAGGATAAACAAAAGTTAAAAGAATTTACAGCAAGAAAACCTGTACTACAGAGCATTCTCATCAAAATATTCCAGGAGAAGATAATGAAAAATAATGAAAATAAGCAAATGGAAGAATTACACCACTGGAAAGGCCAATCAAAGAAAACACCAAGTTAAGTTAAAAACACAAAAATAACCCAAAATTTCTGGGAATACAAGTCATATTTCAATAATAACCCTGAATGTGAATGGCGTAAACTCATCAATTAAAAGACATAGATTGACAGACTGGATTAAAAAAATCCCAACTATATGTTGCCTTCAAGAGAACCATCTCACAGGAAAAGACATCCACAGTCCCAAGGTGAAAGGGTGGGAAAAAATGTACCAATCACGTGGACAATTTAAACAAGCAAGGGTTTCCATCTTCATATCAGATAAAGTGGACTTCAAACCAAATCTAGTGAAACGGGATAAAGAACATCTCATACTGCTTAACGGATTCATACATCCACAAGACATAACAATCATAAGTGTCTATGCCCCAACCAATGTGTCATCTATGTATGTCAAAGAAACCCAACCAAATAGACCACAGCACAATGATACTGGGTGACTTTAATACACCTCTCTCATCACTTGATAGATTTCCAAACAAAAATCAAACAAAGAAACTATAGAACTCAATAATATGATCAATAATTTGAACTTAAAAGATGTATATAGACTATTCTATCCATCAAAGAGCAAATATATTTTCTTCTCAGCAGCACTTGGTCCTTCTCCAAAACAGACCATATGTTATGCCACAAGCAAGTCTTAACAAATAAAAAAAAAAGTAGATATACTGCCCCTGTATTCTATCAGACCATAAAGGATGAAATTAGAAATCAATGATGAAATTAAAAAGAAAAGCTACTCCAACAGCTGGAGACTAAAAATTATGCCATTAAATGAAGTATGGATAACAGAAGACATCAGGGAGGAGATTAAAAAAAATCTTTGAGGTAAATAACTACTCCCATCCAACTTATCAAAACCTCTGGAACACTATGAAGGCAGTGCTAAGAGGAAAGTTCACTGCATGGAGTTCATTCATGAAAAGAAGAAAATGTCAACAAATAAACAATATGACATTTCAGCTCAAAGCCCTAGAAAAAGAAGAACAAACAAACACCAAAAGTAGTAAAAAACAGGAAATAATTAAAATCAGGGCAAAAATCAATGAAATTGAAACTAAAGAAACAATTGAAAAAATTGACAGAACAAAAGCTTGTTTTTTGAAAAA
This sequence comes from Callospermophilus lateralis, assembly GCF_048772815.1. Lineage (NCBI taxonomy): Eukaryota > Metazoa > Chordata > Mammalia > Rodentia > Sciuridae > Callospermophilus > Callospermophilus lateralis. Next base: position 67,006,233 of record NC_135314.1, read on the forward strand.
ATAAACAGAATTGTAAAACCCTTAGCCACTCTAACAAAAAGATGAGAGAGAAAACTCAAATTACTAAAATTTGTGATGAAAAAGGGAATATCATGACACTACTGAAATACAGAAGACAATCAGAAACTACTTTGAAAATTTATACTCCAGTACAATAGAAAACTTTGAAGTCACCAACAAATTTCTAGAGATATATGATTAACCCAAGTGAGTCAAGAGGACATATACAATTTAAACAGATCAATTTCAAGCAAGGAAATAGAAGACACCATCAAAAGTCTACCAACCTAGAAAAGCCCAGGACCACATGGATTCACAACTGAGTTCTAAAAAGCCTACAAAGAAGAATTTATACTAATACTCCTCAAATTATTCTATAAAACAGAAAAGGAAGAAACCCTTCCAAACTCATTTTACTAAGCTAGTATCATCATGGTACCAAAACCAGGCAGAGACACATCAAGGAAAGAAAATTTCAAACCAATATCTCTGATGAACTTTGATGCAAAAATCTTTAATACAACTCTTGAAAATTGCTTATAAAAACATATTAAAAAAATAGTGCACCAAAATCAAGTGGGGTTTTCCCCAGGGATGCAAGTTTGGTTCAACATATGGAAATCAATAAAGATAATTCATCACACCAATAGACTTTAAGAATCATATGATTATATCAATTGATACAGAGAAAACATTTGACAAAATACAGCACCCTTTCATGTTCAAAATGCTAGAAAAACTAGGAATAAAAGAAATATACCTCAACATTGTAAAAGCTATGTATGCTAAATGCAAGGGCAACATCATTCTAAATGGAGAAAAATTGGAAGCATTCCCTCTAAAAGCTGGAACAAAAGAGGGAATGCTCTCTTTCACCACTTCTATTCAACATAGTCCTTGAAACTCTAGCCAGAGCACTTAAGAGAGATGAAAGAAATTAAAGGGATATGGATAGGAAAAGAGGAACTCAAACTATCATTGTTTGTTGATGATACGATTCTCTACTTAGAGGATCCAAAAAATTCCACCAGAAAACTTCTAAAGTTAATGAATTCAGTAAAGTAGCAGGATATAAAATCAATATCCATAGGTCAAATGTATTTCTATACATCAGTGATAAATCTCTCTGAAAGAGAAATTAGGAAGAAAAAAACCCCTTTCACAATAGCCCCCCCCCAAAAAAATAAAATACTTGGAAATCAACAAAAGACATGAAAGACTCTACAATGAAAACTACAGAACACTGAAGAAATAAATTGAAGAAGACCTTAGAAAAAGAAACAATCTATGCTATTGTAAAGGCAAAATTAATATTATCAAATTGCCATACTACTCAAAGCCCTATACAAATTCAATGCAATTCCAATTAAAATCCCAACATCATTCCTTATAGAAATAGAAAAGTCAACTACGAAATTTATTTGGAAAAATAAGACACCCAGAATAGCCAAAGCAATGCTTAGCAAGAAGAGTGAAGCAGGAGGCATCACAATATATTATCCTACATATACTACAAAGCTATAGTAACAAAACCAGCATGATACTGGCACCAAAATAGACATGAAAACCAATGGTACAGAATAAAAGACACAGAGACAAATCCACATAAATACAGTTATCTCAAACTAGACAAAGGCACCAAAAACATAGAGAAAAGATAATCTCTTCAACAAATGGGGCTGGGAGAACTGCAAATTTGTTTACAGCAAAAGAAAAATAAACCCCTCTCTCTCACCATGCACAAAACTCAGCTCAAAGTGGATCGAGAGCCTGGGAATTAGTCCAAAGACCCTGCCCTTTTTTCCTACTTTGGGAAAAGTAAGTCCAAATCTTCATCATGTTGGACTAGGCACTGATTTCCTTAACAAGACTCCTAAAGCACAAGAAATAAAATCAACTCTTAATAAATGGGATGGACTCAAACTAAAAAGCTTCTCCTCAGGAAAAGAAGCAATCAATGAAGTGAACAGAGCCTACATTTGGGGAGCAAATTTTTGCCACTCACATGTCAGATAGAGAATTAATCTCCAGGATATGTGAAGAACTCAAAAAATTTAACCCCATAAAAACAAATAACCAAGTCAACAAATGGACTAAGAAACTGAATAGACACTTCTCAGAATAGGATATACACTCAATCAACAAATATATGAAACAATGTTCAACATCTCTAGTAATTAAATGCAAATCAAAACTACTCTAAGATGTCATCTCATGCCATTCAGAATGGTAGCTATCAAGGATACAGACAACAATCAATGTTGTCGAGGATGTGGGAGGAAAGGCACACTCACATATTGCTGGTGGGACTGCAAATTGGTACAGTCAATATGGAAAGCAGTATGAAGATTCCTTAGAGAAATTGGAATGAAACCACTACTTGACCCAGCTATCCCACTTCTTGGTCTATACCCAAAGGACTTAAAACCAACATACTCTAATAATGTTGCCACATCAATGCTCATAGCAGCTCAATTCATAATAACTAAACTGTGGAAGCAACCTAGATACCTGTCAATATATGAATGGATAAAAAAAACTGTGGTATATATACACAATGGAATATTACTCAGTATTAAAAAAGAATAAAATTATGGCATTTGCAGGTAAATGGATGGAGTTGGAGAATGTCATGCTAAATAAAGCAAGCCAATCCCAAAAAAGCAAAGTGCGAATGCTTTCTCTGCTAAGTGGATGCTGATCCATAATGGGAAAGGGGAGGCATGAAAAAAATGGAGGAACTTTGATTGCACAAAGGGAAGGGAGCGGAGGAAGAGTTCATTGGGGCAGGAAAGATGGTGAATGAGATGGACCTCATTACCCTAGGTACATGTATGAGTGCACATATGGTGGGATGCTATATTGTGTACATCCATAGAAATGTAAAATTGTGCTGCAATTGTGTACAATGAATCAAACTGCATTTTGCTGTCACATATACCTAATTAAAATACATTAATTAATTTTAAAAAATCACCAAGAAGGTAGTTCATATTAAGTGAGACCCAATCCAAGAAACTACTGAAACCAGGGGGCATAGCATGAAATAATTTGTCTCATTTTGTGCATTGCTGTCATCAGTTTTCTGAGGAACTTTTACTGAAATGGATTTTGAAAGTAACTAATTCCATTGCAATGTCTTGAGTTTTGAAAGCTGCAGAGTGGAAATGCACATTTGGATTTCAAGGACTTGCAACTTGCTGTTCAACAATTACAGTCAGCTATTCATGATAAAAACACAGAAGGTTATTCTCAAAAGAATTGCCAGCCTGATGCACTGCATAAAATTTACTGAAAGGTGTGCTTAGTTTTAAAAGGAGAGGACTGTCTGACTCCCCTTGTGAATACCAAGTGAAACACTCCAGATGAAGCAGTTTCATGCTTTGTATGCAAGACCTATGGAATTTGTTATATGAATATACCTGTTACTCAAGTCATGGTAAATATTATGGTTAAGAAGACCTCTTTTACATGAATATCCCATTTAACATTATTGCTGCAAAATGGAAAAACCGTTCAGAAAATTTATCAACTTATTTTAAATTTCAATTTATTTAAGATTAGCTAAATTCAATTTATTTAAGCTTCAAAATTTAGTAAATATATCAAAATTGAAGTTTTCGTCTCTGTACGTCTTACTAATGCTAATAAAAGCATCAAGTTAATTAACAACAGAATGGAGAAAGGCAGAGGAGAGTGTCAGTCAATGGTCTCTGCACAGTAACATTTTGAACAGTTATTAAGAAATCAGATGACTAAAGCAAAATGTCAATAGAGGTGAAACTAAGAGGAAAAAGAAAGGAGAGTTATGGGACTCAAACCTCTAAGGAAGAAATTTTAAGACATGGGATGAGTAAAATTAAAAAGCACAGTGACAAGGTTTAAAAAAAAAACCTTAATTTTGTGGACCAGAGGGACATCATTTGGTATTCCACCATTCAAAAGATTCAAATCCACTTACCCCAGTTTGGAGAAATTTACTAAACTAGCAGGTAAAAATTTCAAAGAGAAATGTTAGACTGCAATCCTCTGGAGAAACAGATTAACTATAATAAAATTGACCAAAGGCCAGGATCCCTGGACCTTACCCTTATCTAGGGAACCAAAGCCTTTTGAACATGATTGGGTAAAATGGTTCTGGGTGGGTGTAGAATAAAAGTTTGTGGGACATTTTTACAGAGAAGCCTCATGAAATGTGGTACCAAAACATCAATGAAGCCTTACCAGGCACTATAACTGTTAAGAGTAAAGGTAAGGGTTGATAAAAATTACAGGGGAATTTTGGATAATAATTGGAATGTTCAACAAGGCTTTATGTAAACAAGTTTCTTGTCTTTTACCTGAATGTTTGATGGGAATGAATATTGTGTCTGGCTTGGAAATACTTACTGAACTTGGTATTATAATGCAAAAATCTGCCCAGGAATTTGCAATGGAGATGACAGTGAGAAATGTAAAGTCAATGAAATTAAGGTTAAATTTCAGAAGAGAATTCTTTTTTTTTTTCTTTTCTTTTTTTTTTATTGGTTGTTCAAAACATTACAAAGCTCATGACATATCATCTTCCATACATTAGATTCAAGTGGGTTATGAACTCCCATTTTTACCCCAAATACAAGTTGCAGAATCACATTGGTTACACATCCACATTTTTACATAATACCATATTAATGACTGTTGTATTCTGCTACCTTTCCTATCCCCTACTATCCCCCCTCCCCTCCCCTCCCATCTTCCCTCTCTACCCCATCTGCTGTTGTTTAATTCTCTCCCTTGTTTTTTTTTTCCCTTTCCCCTCACAAACTCTTATATGTAATTTTGTGTAACAATGAGGGTCTCCTTCCATTTCCATACAGTTTCCCTTCTCTCTCCCTCTCTCCCACCCCACTCGTCTCTGTTAAATGTTAATCTTTTCCTCATGCTCTTCTTCCCTGTTCTGATCTTAGTTGCTCTCTTTATATCAAAGAAGACATTTGGCATTTGTTTTTTAAGGATTGGCTAGCGTCACTTAGCATTATCTGCTCTAATGCCATCCATTTCCCTGCAAAATCCATGATTTTGTCGTTTTTTAGTGCTGCGTAATACTCCATTGTGTATAGATGCCACAGTTTTTTAATCCATTCATCTATTGAAGGGCATCTAGGTTGATTCCAAAGTCTAGCTATTGTGAATTGTGCTGCTATGATCATTGATGTGGCAGTGTCCCTATAGAATGCTCTTTTGAGGTCCCCAGAAGAGAATTCTTGTGCTTGAATACATTTCACTTGAAGTGGTTGCATCTCTTTTATCTGATTATATTATGAGATGGACTTTCATATATTACTGGATAATATTTTTCATATCTAGTATTGCAAAGCAGAGATGTGTTAATCTGCCCTAATAATTGAACATGCTAAATGATACTCAACATGATTACCTGAATCCACATAATGTAGAACAGAAGCTGGTGTGTTAGTTGGGACACATTCTATGTATAATAGTCACACATGGAAACTGTAAGCTATGAGCACCTCTCAGCAACAACTAAGTGGTTCTTAGGAGTATAGAATTTTCATTTGAGGGACATTTTCTACCATGCTATTGTATATTAATTGAAATTACTCCTACAACTATCGGACATAAAATGATCTTGAATCCTCAAATCTTCCTGATGTTAGGTGATCAGAGAAACATTCTAATGGGGTGACAATGCACATACTTCCATAATGATGTACTTTGTTTCCACAATGACCCCGTAAATTGTATGTGTTGAAAGCTTGGCCCCCCATGAAGCAGAGTTCAGAGGTGGGGTCTTTGGAAGGTGATTGTATTATAAATGTTCTCACCTGGGGATTGGATTAACCACTTATTTCATAGCTTAATTGTCTATTTGGAATCTTTAGGAGGTGAGGCCTAGTTGGAAGACCCAGGCAAGTCTTTCAATGTCATATTCTGTGCCCTGTGTTTTTTTTTTTTTTTTTTCTATCTCTCCCCTTCCCAGCCACCATGTGAACAACTTTCCTCTGCCAAATGATTCCTGCCTTGGTTTTCTGTCCTACAACCAGTTCAGAAACAATAGAAACGTGACCAGAAATTGAAATCTTTGAAATTGTGAAAATGAATATTTTCTTCTTTAAGTTGGTTTTCTCAGGTGTTATCTCAGAGCAGTGAAAAACTGATTAACTCACATAATAAAATAGAAATGTTTTATATAGACTCTTGTTACTGGGAAAATGCTAGGAGATACAATCAAGGAGGCTCTTTTTCCCCTAGGACTAAATTTGGAACTACATAGGGAGCTGCCAGTTTCTTTCATCATTTGGACAGTGCCTTATAAACAGATCTTGACTGATCAATAGAGCTGTTTGGTTTGTAGATGGCAGTTCTAAGGTCAAGGAAAAGGATCCTGTTTCAAAGACCACCTCTGATTAAAGTTGGTAAAAACCAATCATTTTGGTAGGTTGAATTACATTCTTGAAATGGTGGTAAAATTGAATTGTGATTAAAATTGCCTGTGTTTGAGATTTTATTGACTCATGGCCTGTGCCACATGGTCAAGTAGAAGGACAATGGAACATTTTTCTATTAAAAGGATGTTTATATGGGGAACAGACTATGGAAATCTCTATTGAAATCTGAGATGTTCATTAAAGTAGGAGCAGTTGATTTCTATCAGAATCCACTAAGGATTGGAACCACTAAGTGGATCCCTTGGTGCACTACTTTGAGGTAGTCATCTGGCCACATGGCATGGATGGACCTTGGGAAGGGGGTAAGTGTAGCAATGAAGAAATAAGTTGAATCAAGCTATATTCCTCTTATACCCTCAAAAACATAAAAGACCAGTAAAAACTGTTTAGTTTGTTAATAAAAGAGACAGAGATTACAGATGGCTTTGTGAGTAGATTTCCTGGGAAAGGGCCCTGAATTTAGCTAGCAAGATTTATGTCAGTAACTCCTTGGGGGGCTAAAAATGGGGATGATCAGAAACAGACACTGACTCTGGCCTGTGCATTGTATATCCAGGATAAGGTGCAAAGGCTCAGGTAGAACCAGAATATAAAGTATTGCACCAGTTTGGAAGGTTGGTCACCTTCTTTTCAGACCAAGAAACACACTTTAGCCCATAATGTCCAATAGTGAACTACAGTTTGACAGAATTAAAAGGGGCAATTGAAACATTGATTATTTTTGTAGGAGTGGAAGGAAATCTCAACCCCCAAAGTTATAAACTTTGAGGCTACTAAAACAAACTAAGAAAAGACAAATTAATGGAAAAAAAAAGGGGTACACATTGATTACCATGTCGATGCAGGAGAATCACACAAATCCAGAAAAGGTAATATGAGTTTACTGGATGATAACACTTTATAGTTTTCTATGAAAGCCATAGACATGCCAGGTGGCTGAGACTTGAATAACCTTTTTATAGGGGACAAGGAAGTGGGGACTCAAGGCATTTTAAAATGGAGAATAAGTGATTTTTATAGGAGATAAATGGGCTTGATGAATAATTGAAGTTCACCCAAGAAAAAATTGACTGGGTCTCTGGGTGATGTGTCCACACTGATCTTTCGTCTTTTGAGTTAATCTTCTTTAGTTAATGAAATTTGTGGGGAGGGAGCATTCAAAACTATTGTATTCCTTCTTGAAGAATTTCCTTCATCAGATGAAGGAATTTCAGAGAATGACTCCCCTTTTATCTTGGGGGTTGGGGAGGAAAGAAAGGGAGAAATGAGAAGATATCATTTTTCTGAAACCCATATCTAAAATGTGATAGGAGATATAGGCAGAAGGGCTGGCTCACACTCCTTCATGAATGTGTACTCACACCCAACATGGCAACCAGGGGGTTATGTGGGAGTATCCTCTCTGTATAGATTATCCTGTTTTGATTTAGGGAAGAGGGTAGGGAAGTTTGCGGGTATGCCTGCGTTTCTTCCAAGGGTGGAGCATACTGGTATGATGACCATCCTTTTCTTCCTTCCTAGCAAATGTTTGAACTGTAGGAAGGAGTTATGGAAAACTTTTATTTATGCTCAATAAGCCAAAAATATTAGTGATAATTGGGACTTGCAAAAGTCAGTTGAAATGGGGGCAGCCTTAAGGGACTGAGCCCTCAATCAGAGAATCTGAGCTAATTCTGAGTTGAATTTTTTAACACCCAGGTAGAGTCTAGAAAATTGGAGAATTGTCTGTGGGTATTGAAATATATCCCAGAAAAGGTAACATGAGTTTACTGGATGGTAACCTTTTCCAGTTGGAAAGAAACCTGGCCACTGGTTAACTCCAATTTTTGCTTACTGTAGATGAGAAAACCATGATAGCAATTGGTGTATCTAGGTTCTATCTATTAGTACATACAACTCATACAACCAGTAGAAAGAACAATTTACTCCTCATACAGACATCTTTTATTTTTAATATTTTCTATACATTAATTACTTGTAAAAAGCGGTCACATCCTCAAATTATATTACATGTAATGAAGGACTCAAGTAAGTCAAGACCATAAACTTTTAGTATATTAATAAAGAAGACATTCTAACATCCTTAGTCTGGCAAAATAATCCATTCTTCCCACATCTGCCACATTTTAATAATGGCGAGTCCAATAACAAAGCTTAATTCATATCTTCAAAAACATGGAGACCTAGTGCCACGATTATATTGCTTTAATTCATGGTTTTACTCTCATTTTCTCTCCCTGTGATTTTTATTAACTCAGTCTTTCTCAGTGTTTGTTTGTGAATGTTTATTGAGAACTTAAATTCAGGGTTATTTGGGCTATATTCTTATTACCTTGTTTAGTCTTAAGCCTTCACTTTAATACTGTGTGTTTTTATTGAGTCAATAATTTGTCCCGTTTCACAAGTGCTTTAGACATAAAAATCATAAAAATGTACCTTTTCCAGGCTAAACTAATAGTTACTAATATAACCAGAACTGTACAATTCCAAAGGACTTCTTATACTGTATTTACCTAAGGGGCTGAATACTCATCCCCTAAGCATACAACATAGTCTTTACTGTCTTGAAACCAGAGTATTGTTTTCTTTTAAGGTGAACTCTAATAGGCACTAAATGTCAAAAATCACTTTAAAATCCTTAAATATTCATCTTCAAATAAAGTAACCAAGAAAGAACAATATTAAGACTTTCTTTTATCTCAGAGTAAAATAACTGATGACTCAATTACACTCAACTTTTCTCCTAGGAAATTTTATTTGGAATTTCTAAGGTATCTTCAGTTTACAGACTCTTTTAATAAACTTATTTAAGTGAGTTACTTTGTATTTAAAAGCCTATTTTCCTCTCCTCAATTAAAATAATATGTGATTGCAAGACAGTGGGTACCATGGCTACTTACATATTGATTTTCTTTAGCTCTTCTGACGGCATTTTAATTTTAAAACATGTTTTTTTTTTTTTTTTTTTTCCTAATGTGCTTTGCTTTTAGTCATTCCAATTGCATTATTTTCTGGTATGAGAAAACTAGAACACAGTATCAGCAATCACACATTCTAAAAAGATGCAATTGATTCTTAGGATAAAAGAGCCATTACCCACCACATTTTAGCATAAGCAGATATCATGATTCACATTTCTAAGAACAGATGAAACTCATTGAAGCACAAATTTCTATGTGTATCTCAATGCTGTGGTGCTGGTTTCCTATAAACATGCTTAGTAAATGAAATGCAAATAAATACAGCATTTAGGACTGCCACTACAGAAGCAGGTGTGGAAGATAGCCAGCTAAAGGTTTTTTTTTTTTTTTTTAACTTGGCTTCAGTTAACCAATTTAACATTCTTGGAGAGGCATCATATATACGGTGAGCTAGTATTTAAACAGGGAGAGTGACTTAACATTCAGATCCTGCAATCTCTCTGATAGTCTTTATGGAACAATTTCTGAGGAGTTGGTGGAAATTTTAATTATGAACAAGTAGCCATTAGCCTGGATCCTGTGAACTGTTCAACTGATAACATGAGACAGAAGTTTTCTCTGCAGGTGGGTTAACAACTGCTGCCAAATACCTCTCTATCTTTACATCTTAGAGTAAGCTTATAGCAGATAGGTTGAATAATGTCCTCTGTCAAGAATCCCCAAGTTGAAAAGTTCTGTTTCTTGTGAAAAAAATAAAAATAAAGGTGATTGATGCTAAAGGCTAGGCTCCTTGTGTCTTCAAAAGAGAAAGTGATCCTTTGAGACAATACTGTTTCATTTTATAAGATATATTTAAGCTATCTCCCATTTTATTTTTCTGAAGTTGAAATCATAGGAAAGATTAGCCCTCTAAATTTAATTGCCTATAATTTTGCTATCAAGACAGCCCATCAAAGTGCTCTACAAACAGAGGAGTGATTGAAAATGAGAGACAAGTGTCTAGCTATCTGCAAAACTAATTTGAGCACTAAATTAGAATCACCCTGTTATGCTTTGCCTGGATCTTCTTCATTTGCATCTTGTGTACATACCAACCCCCAAATGCATATCTTCCTTTCCCACAAGTCTAACAGTATGCTAAATGATGATGGCAGAATGCATCTCCAGGGCTGAGCTTGCAATCAGATTGATTTTTGAGAATCAAATTCCAACCCTAGGAAATGAACAAATTTCAGTGATACTGTTGACGCAAAGATCTATACAAATATATTTGAGGGAAAGACAAGTGGGAATAAAAAGGTAACTTCCAATATTAACATGTAGTTATTTAAGGGCATCTTTGTGACTTTTTAGAAGAGTTCCATCACAGCAGTGACTGATTCTCTAATTTCTCTCAACCATAATTGTTTTTAAACCATCTTAGTATAACCACTTGCTCCAATTTGTTTTAAAAAGCATTGCTCTTCCCGTTTCAATAAATATGACTTCAAATAAAACTTTATCACAGACAGGATGGGAAAATGGCATGATATGGGGTAATTTCCTGTGATCCATGAACCTCTTCTCATGAAATTTATGTCAGCGTTGGCCTAGGTTGGACTCAGAAAGCCTCACTATTACTTGTTATGGTTTTGCCAATGTTGTTATTGTCATATTTAGTTTTTACTATAATAAATGATCAGGTGCAAAATGGAGGCGAGCATTTTCAGGTATAGAAACATAGAGGGCTTATGGTTTTTGAGGTTTTGCAACTTAAGTGATCTATGAGTATGTGTCAAGTTGAGTAACTCTTAACTGAATTCAAAAACTCTAATTCAAGTCTTTGCATTACAGAGATCTGTTTTTATTTTTCCTTCTCAATCCTTCACAATGGGATATTACTAAATCAAAGAAAATGTTTTGCTGCAAAGAAAGTAACTTTCCTACTTACTCAAATTTTATTTTCACAAGATAAGAAAGTAATATGAGAAAACATTAGATGATTCATGGGAACCTACCTAGAAGTTTCCTTGCTACACAGCAGTAAACACTTGAAAAAAAATTATTTCTCTCTCTCTCTCTCTCTCTCTCTCTCTCTCTCTATATATATATATATATATATATATATATATATATATGTGTGTGTGTGTGTGTGTGTGTGTGTGTGTGTGTATGTGTGTGTTTCACACAAACACATAAATGTGAACCTTTATGTATAATTATACATATTTAATAAATTTATACATATACATATATTATTTTGGGAGAATATTTAAAAACAACCAAATTTAAAGTGTGAAGGGAGTTCAGAGGCCATGTTACCAGGAGATTTTTATATACAGGTGAGCAGTGCCAGTTATGCCCATGCATCTGCTTATACTTGTCCCCAACTAGGCAAAATGCACTTGTCATAGTTTGGGTTTTCTGAGATGCAGATTAGGAGATAATATTAGCATGCATTTCTTTTTCAGCTTTTATTGACAGATAAAAATGTATATATTTAAGTATATATATATTTAGCATATATAATGTGATATGTGTATACATATATAAAATGGTAAAACAGTTCCTACAGTGTCACAAACTAATTTGCAAATCCATCACGTCACACAGTTTCTTTTTTAAAAATGTGATAACAATACACAAATTCTGCTCTTTTAGCAAATTTTAGGTACACCTAATATATATTTGTTGTGGTTGTGTTTGATACTATATTTGGAATTGAACACAGTGCTTTACCACTGAACTACATGCCCATTACTTTTTATTTTTTATTTGAGACAGGGTCTCTCATTAAGTTGTCCAGGCTGGCCTCAAACAAGCATTACCTGTGCCTCAACCTCTAGAGTCACTGGGGTTACTGGTGTGCTCTGCTGTACTCAGCTCTTCACAATAAATGATCAACTATGTACACTGTGCTGTACATTAGGTCCTCAAATAACCACAAATTTCTAACCTGTGAAAAACTTCTCATTTCCCTCACCCTCTAACCCTCCTAGTAACCACCCTTCTATATTCATTTTCTGAGTTTGGCTTTTTAAAATTCTATATACGATTCTTATTAGAAACTGCTTTGGGTTCTAGATCCTTTGCAAAGTAGGAGAAAAGGTAAGCAGTTTGGACAAAGAGAAAAATTTGTTTGTGATTCAGTCCAAACTTGTCGACCCTCTCCACAGGGAGCTCTTTAGTTGGGCTGGATTCCCAGAGTTGGCTCATATTAGGGTGAACAAGGATCTGGCTCCAGTACTCCTCTGTTGATCAGGTATTGAGTGAGAGTTTCACCTCACAGGAATGAACTGAGGCGAGGTGGGCTCTTTGTTTTTGATTAGAGCTCTCCCAAGTAGGCCTGCCAGCTGAGGGTCATCTTGTTGAACTGCTCACAGTGAGGAGAGAAAGTCCTACTTCCCTTAATGGACTACTGGAGAGGGAATGACTCACTACATTTACCAAGGACTTCCTCATGTTTTGTATAATGTGATTTCCCATAAATATCCTCAGACTGAACTCATGTAAAATACCATCCTGTCTCTGCACACTTCCTTGACTTCTCAGGTAGGATTGACCATCCCCCTTTTATTTAACTACAGAATCCTTTAAAGATATAATTATAAATATTCAAAGTTCTTATTACAATATTTTTCTGAATATTGTTATTTTCTACAATACTCTGAGCTATTTGAAGACAGGACATATCTCTCATCATTGTGTTTTTACCACCTAGCATAGGACCAAGAACAGAGTTTGTGCTCAATAAAAGGACAAATGAATAGATAAATTACAACAAAGAACTGATTCTAATCCTCACTGAAAAACAGTTAAGGTGGAACATTAAAAGAATACTAGAGATAAAAAGGAGACAGGTTTGCCCTTTGAGAATGATGTGCATTGAAGAAAATGAGCCAAACATGCAAGTTGATTTCTAGTGACTGTGTGTGTCCTATGAAGGAGGAGAATTCATTTGATCGCACCAAGTAAAGAGTTTATCAACATCTCCAGTATGTCAGGCAGTGCAGTAAGGAATGTGGGGGAATAAAAATTTTTAATTGCATAACACTTTCTATCTTCTAATAAGAGAGATAAAGCAAGGGGAAAATAAAATAAAAAGGCTATGGGCTGGAGTTGTGGCTCAGCGGTAGAGCGCTCGCTTAGCACGGGCGGGACCCGGGTTCGATTCTCAGCGCCACATAAAAATAAAGGCATTGTGTTGTGTCCATCTGCAAAAAAGATTGTCTCTCTCTCTCCTTAAAAAAAAAAAGACTATGTGTTATACAACTCATAAAAATAAAAGCAAATTTTTCTTGTTGGAAGGGATTCACAGAATAAGAAAATATAATTAATTGGAAAGGTAAGCAAAATTTCAGGAAGGTACTAACTTTTGAACTTAACCTTCATATTTTTATAACTAAATGTGATCAGTTTGGTGATGTATGCTAGGTCATTTTCTCTTAGAAGCAAAAAGAATGAATTAAATATGGGAGACAATTAATGGGGAAAATAAAAATAAAGGATGAAAGAAAAGGTAGTGGAAATAGGAAGAACTTTAGAAATTTATACAGGGAAAAAAAAACATGATGTAGATCTGATACCTATGGTATGACAGAGGGTAGTAGGAAAATTGAATAGAAAATCTCATATTGCAGTGAAATTTTGACAGAATCTTAGACAGGCAGATGGGGAAGCCTTGGAGCAAAGATCACTCATTACAGGATAGCCACAATCAGTCATTTGCTGGGAGCATCCCGGGAACAACATGGCCTTGGTACCAATGCTGTGGTGAATTCCAAATAGGTGGCAGCTGGAAGGTTTCAGAATTCCTTGATTCAAGTTCTATCTCTCTTTTTAAAATTTTGTTGTTGTTGTTGTTGTAGATGGACACAATATATTTTATTTATTTTTATGTGGTGCTGAGGATCGAACCTAGTGCCTCACACGTGCAAGGTAGGCGCTCTACCTCTGAGCTACAGCCCCAGCCCTCAAGTTCTCTCTTAAAGGAAGATCTGAGCAGTGCGTACCATAAATGTCATAGGCAGAAAAGAAAACATTTCAGGAGAAGGAACCACACAGCTTAAGTCATATGATACACAACTGAAATCTTTGGTCGCAAATATTAACAGAATCTATGAGCCAACACCAGTGGCTAAGGAGTAAAGGCAGGCAACTATCTAAGCCCCACCATTATTTTAATCATTTGTTTTGTTTATAATTTGTCCACTAGTTGATATGATTACTCATTTTTTTCCTCCCTCCCTCCCTCTTCCTTCCTTCCTTCCTTCCTTCCTTCCTTCCTTCCTTCCTTCCTTCCTTCCTTTCTTCCTTTCTTCCTTCCTTTCTTCCTTTCTTCCTTTCCTCCTTTCTTTCGTCTTGCATCAAAGAAAATGCCTATGAGCCCAACAGCAATCATAACCTTCTAACTATAGTTGTTTAAATAAAAAATAAGTGAAAGGCCAAAGGCAGGTTTTTTTTTTCTTGCCAATGACCTTCAATAGCAGTGTCTCATCCATTTCCTATTCCCATAACTTATGTGCTGTGCCTCTCTAACAAAGAATGTGAGCCTCTTGCCCAGCTTCATTGCATATTCTTTTCCAACACAAAATACTTTCAGGGCTGAAAATTATTAATTCTGTTATAATTCACATATGGATATGTTGGTAAAATATTTGTTGCTGCATCTGTGCTACAGCATTTATCTACCTCCTATAGGAAATCAGGTTTTGACAGGTGTTTTATGTGTTCAATTGTGATACCTGCTTTCCCCGAAAGAAGTTAAGAAGCACATAGCAGAATGTTTTGAATACCCTTTATAACAATTTATCTGCAATAATTTGTTTGTTTGTGTGAGTTAAAAGTGGCCCTGGTGACTGGGACAGCCTGACCAAGAGAACATACACTGGTCCTTGATTTTGTTATATTTTTTTCCAGCTTCCTCTGGAAATGAGCGCTGTGCTCTCAAAGCTGTGAAAACTCCCTTCAAAAGTGCTATGATTACTAGTTGTATTATAGGATGACAGGCTGCTCCAATAAAGACCCCCTACACTTCAAAAGCTGACTTCTGGACTTCTGTTCTTGATTTCTGTCAGTAGTGGAATACACTTTGAGAGGACAGATACACATTCCTTTAACATTCTTGATGAATCAGAGAAATCTATACCCTGCATCTCCAAAGCAAAAAACAAAACAAAACAAAACAAAACAAAAAACCAGCAGGAGTCCTGAGCAAAGGCAGTAATTTCCTGTGCTGTGTCCCTTGGTACCAGTAATGGCCCAGGGAACAGGAGAGAGGAAAATTTGGGAAAAAGACACAACTTCAGCTAAAGGAAGGGTAAACACTGGAGGAGATAGTACTTTAGGGCAGAGTGTGAGCTGTGACTACTGGAATTCAAGTCTAAGTCTTCAACACATCTACAGGGTTTTCCTGATTGGGAAGTAGGGCACAAATGGACTCGGGGTAACTGGGGGATGATGAAGAAGAGAGGGTGTATGAAAGGGCTACAGAATTTTGCTGCATAAAACATTCTACCCACACTTGCATCTTTTTTTTTTTTTAAATATTTTTTTTATTGGTTGTTCAAAACATTACAAAGCTCATGGCATATCATCTTCCATACATTTGATTCAAATGGGTTATCAGCTCCCATTTTTACCCCAAATACAAGTTGCAGAATCACATCGGTTACACATCCACATTTTTACATAATACCATATTAATGACACTTGCATCTTAGAAATACAACACAATTTATCTGTTAAAAAAATGTTTGGGTGGGACAGGAAGTGAAAGAAGATGGCATGCTGAACAGGTTTCATGTGTATTTTTAGTATATATATCACAGAGGTATTTTCTTTAAAATTTTGCTTTTAGTTATGCTTATTTGTTTTTCTTTATCATGTGAAAGATTAATTCCAGAACCATTTCTGAAATTATTCTTGATTCAGAAAATGGTAAATATTTAAATTTCAGTAGATGCATGTACATTGGAGATTGAGAATTCTGCTTTTTTTTCTAGGAACACTTTTCATTGTCTAAGAGGAAACAGAGCTCTCATCTGCTGGGATTTGAACTAAAGACCTTGAGATCCCAGGGGAATGCTCCTTCACAGGACCTCAAAACAGTCTGCTTGGAATAAAGGAATCTCTGATTAATCCAATTTATGTTAAAAACAGTACAGATAGGGCCAGCATTTCCTGGAGAAGGATGAATCAGCATTCATAGCCAATTGCAAATGCTGCATTCTTTGGGCCTTTAAACTGAAGAGAAGATCTCTGTTCACTGAGTGGAAAAGTTCTGCTAATGGTGTGGCATGTTACAGGATTTAGGCCAAAGAAAACTGCCAATGATCCTGACTCTTTAAAGAAAACTTCTGATCTTGTTGCCATGCTTTACCCTGTTTTCTCCTGACCTATAAAAATAATTTTGACAGAACAAAGAACCAAAACCAAATAGATTAAAGTTTTAGTCATCTTTCTTTTTGTTTTTCTTAAAATGTTTATATTTTATTCTATGTCTTACTGTCTGTTCTCACACCTGCTCCTCTGTCGGGAACCGTCACATAGGAGCTGAGCACCCCCAGGCTTTGAGCGATGGAAATGTGGAGACTGGCTTCCTCTGCTCAAGGAACCAGGTGGATCCCTATCTCCGCTTGGCAGGGGAATGAAGCTCTGGGAGTGTCACCCAATGAGACTGGGTTACACCCCCCTGAAACCCAATCCCTTGCCTCATTTGGGTGGAACTTTCTCTAGTGCCTTCCCCTCAATAAATAGGGAATGCTCTCTCTTTTGTCTGCCTTTATTGCTTCCTTTGTGGGAGATGGGGCTGAGGAGCCGTCAATGAACCCCAAGAAAAAGGTATTTTCTCTGTCTCTTTGTGATTACCCAATCCACCTGATTGATTTAGTCGCATATCCTCTGAGCACCTCTGCATTTAGAAGTATCACATTCACTCCAGAAAACAAGATCTTACGTCACAAAACATTCAACTCTGATCTCCTTTTGAAGATGCAGTCCTTCTTATTGATCATGTACTTATTATTCCATGAATGCTGCTTCTGTCTTTAACTCACTTCTTTGTTCTCCACCATACCCTCACTGCCATGACCAGCACCTCCTACAATTTCTCTGTGATCATTTTCTCCTTTATATATTACTTCCATTATACAACTTTTAAACTTGTTCGTAGAAATGAACCCTTGAGGCTCTCACACCAAACTGGCAAATCAAAATTCATTTTTTTCATTGACAAGCATATGTATATATACATATGTGTGTGTGTGTATATATATATATATATATATATAAAAAACAAGGCTATATATCCTTGTTTTATACAAACACACACACACACATATATATGTGTGGGTGTATATATATATATATATATATATATATATATATATCCTTGTTTTTGTATCTTTTAAAATACTAACCTTATATACATTTTATATGAAGACAGCTTTAGAGTTAAATGAAGAACATTAATATGGTCTTCACTAGTAAAAGTTTTCCAACCTCAACATTAACCATTAGATATTAAGGAACGTGATGTATGTTCCTCATGAAGCAGTGGTCCCATTTAATACAGAAACCATTGGAGAAAACACCTTTATAAGACTCAGCTTTATAAGATAGATACAAAATGCTGAAAAGATTCTAATGAAGAAGTCAGATCCAGCTGGAGAGATGCAGAGGTCAGTTACAACTGGGTAGCTGCATTTTGGTTTGCTCATTGAAGAACAGTTGAGTTCAATTGTAGGGCGTTGGATAGAATTTGGTCAGCTCCAATTGGCTTGGAGTTGTCCACAGGAACAATATGCTCATTGAAAAATGGGCACCAGAACAAAGAGAAAAGCATAGTCGTGAGAAATGTTAACCCCAATCAGATTCACAATGCCCAAACTAACAAATAAATCCCGATTCTTAGAATCTACAAATGCCTTTCTGAAGTCACAAGTAGTTTTTTTCTTAATTTAGGCCTAAAATGGATTTAAATGGCATGGTCTTGGAAATTGATAATTTCCTTCTTTCTTTCAGGACTCTCTCTCTTCTTTGCTCCTTTATGACATGTTTTGTAATTTCATTAATCATTCAGAACTTGGATAAATATTATTGTGTAATCCTATTCATTTGACCTGTACCTATTTGTTACCCAATGTTTCTGATATATGTTAATAGAAAAATAACTAAGAAATGTTTGAGAAAGAAAATAAGTTTCAGTTCTTTAAACAACTATATTAACAACTATATTATTGTAAAGTAATGATGGTATACTTCTATTTAATAAATCACATACATTTGCTATTTAATCTCCAATTATCTCAGGCAATAAATAACAGAAAAAAATTCTTAATAAATTCCAAAATAAAATATTTTATAATTGATAAATCTTTTATCTGTTTTGCAAAAAATCTGGAAGAATTCAGGAAGTTTGTTTCATTTTTCCTTTTCTTTATTGAAGTATATTGCTTGTATTTTTGGCCCATTGAGAAAATAAGGAAAAGTCAGCAATGAAAAGGGAGGACAATCAATCCAAGTTATTTCTTAATAAAGATGGTATAAAAATTCCAGTTTACAATATTATTTATAAAATGTTTTAGAGAGATAAAATTATCTTTGCATAAGAAAAATATGTGCACTTTTTAGAAATGGTCAATGTTGCCTTAATTTTCTGACTAGATCTTGACATTTGAAGAAAAAATACTTAGATCTTTCTTCTCACATAAATATGTGAAGATGGTACTCTTGCATACTGGAAAACAATGTTAATCCAGCAGAGAATGAATCAACTCTGTCCATGTGTAACAATTTGGCTATTGGCTATGGCACCATCTAAATGAAGTGGAAACATTAATATCATTTACTGTCTGCTGTGTGAACAGCTTCCTTCCTCCACGAGTATTGATATTAGCAGCATAACTATGATCTTTTTAGTTGCAAATTATTAAATTCCTGTATCTGTTATTTATTGCCTGAGATAATTGGAGATTAAATAGCTATTTCCTATGATGGCTGGCAGAATTACGAGTTAATATATCAGCAGGATAGTAGGTGAGCTAAAAATTGATCTATTCTTTACCTAGCCCATCATCCCCTGCAACTATAGGGTCTTACACATATAATCTATGAGAAAAATCATGATATAACTAAGGGATAAGTAAATTAAAAAATCAGGAGAGGAAAGTCACTGTATCCATCAAAAATAATAAATTATAAGAGACAAAGAAGAGCAGTGGAAATGATACAGATTAATAGAGGCAATCTATAAAATTATATCTAAGTGCAATAGCTATCACTAGACCAAATCTGGTACCAGAGGGAAATAAAAATCCCCTAAATATTATCACTACTTCAATGAACAGGACTGAAAAACATGATTGATTAGTTTAAAATGTTGAATCAACATTTAATATGTTAATATGATCACTGTACTGTGGGTTTTTCATTGTTTTTATTTTTTTATTTTTTTGTTTCTGGGGATTTAAGACAGGGTCTGTGCATAAAAGCACATCTTCCACCACTAAACTAGGAACCTAGTCCCAGAATTGTATTTTGAAATTATAAATGTTTTAGGTGATACATATTTAATATATGCTCTGTAACATTATCTTATAGTATATTTTTACAATTTTTGAAGGATTCTACTCCTCTTAAGTGACCAAACCACAACATAGCTCTCCAACTGTAATACCATAAAATAACAATATGATTTATTATTTATTCTATAATATTACAAAAATGAAATAGTATATATCATGTATTATATGTTGTATGAAGAAAAGTTGTGTGTGTGTGTGTGTGTGTGTGTGTGTGTGTGTGTGTGTATTTCTCTGTGTTTTGGTCTGAGAGTGATAGGAGAAAGAGACAACTGTAAACAGGTGAGACAGGCAAATGACAAAGAAAACCAAAGGGGTACAGAAAATAATAATGGGGAATACGGGTAAACTTTTTTAAAAATTAGCCTTATTATTTCAAGTATTTTGTAAGTCTAAAATTATTTTCAAATAAATAAATAATTAGAATAAATGCCTAAAATTAATTTTTAATTATTTTTTATTATTTCTATTGTTGTTGTTGTTGTTATTTGGTACCAGGGATTGAAATCAGGGGCACTCAACTACTGAGGCACATCCCCAGGCCTATTTTGTATTTTATTTAGAGACAGGGTCTCACTGAGTTGCTTAGCGCCTCACTGTTGCTGAGGCTGGCTTTAAACTCTCCATTCTCCTGTCTCCCAGCCTCCCATGCTATTGGGATTACAGGTCTCTGCCAACTTGCTCAGCCCTAAAATTAATTTATAAGGGACATGCACTAAAAAAAACAATGAAAGAATTATTTTAACAGAAGAAAATTATTCAAGATGAAAGTAAAAACAAAACTTTTCCCATATGAAATCACATAAGTACAGTTAAGAATGAAGAGCCCCACAAGGTATAAATGTGAGGGTAAAATAAATGATTATTAACTGTCTCAAACAAAATAATATTGTCTAAATTATTTCAAATTATATGTAGAAATAAAGCATAAGAATTATAACACAAAAGATGAAAAGAGGTAAGGATAGTTAAACTTTTTGAGGATCTTTTTACTTTGATACTGTTAAGTATTAAAGGTCATTGTTACATAGACTCTATTATGTCAAAATTGAATATTTCAATCTATGATTACCATTAATAGAACAAAATGTTAGTTAAAAATGTTTTAACTAACATGCTAACATGAGCAGTAAATAGAATAATAAAACTACTAACTTAATTTGAAATGACAAAATTAAATAAAACAAATTATATCAAATATAAAAAAATAGGTGATAGATGCAAATCTCTAATATCAGAAATTACAAATATATATAAAGGTTTTCTTTGGCCAATTGATAGGGTGGATGCTATTAATGATTTTGTTTTAGTATTAAAACATAGTTACATTCCTTGTATAAACTCCACCAGGTCATCATGTGTTATTTTTAACCAAAGTGTTTTTTTTTCACAATTATTTCTGTTAAGATTTTTATCAATTAAAATTTTTTAATGTGTTTCTCAATAATTTTTTTTTTTCATTTACAAAGGATAATTTGGGGTGGGTTAAAATTCTAGAATGCTATCTCTTTTAGTTAATTGATGGTATCAAACTGCTTGTCTTCTCACTTTAATGAGTTGGGTTGAGAAGCAGCTGTTTTCATTATTTCTCTAAGGTGACCATTATGGATTTCTCATCTACCAATCCATAATGTACTTCCTACCTATTTTACCATTTTTTTTTTTTTTGAGAGAGGAGAGAGAGAGAGAGAGAGAGAGAGAGAGAGAGAGAGAGAGAGAGAGAGAGAGAGGGAATTTTTTAATATTTATTTTTTTAGTTTTCGGCGGACACAACATCTTTATTTGAATGTGGTGCTGAGGATCGAACCCAGCGCCGAGCACATGCCAGGCAGGCGCACTACCGCTTGAGCCACATCCCCAGCCCTACCATTATTATTTTTTAAAATCAGATATTTCATGGTATGTTTCTGGTTTTCTTTGTATTTATTTTGCTTATGGTTCACAGATCTTCTTGCATCTGTGGCTTGAAGTCTTTCATTTCTCATTTCAATAATTCTTGGCCAACATCTACATAAACACTGTTGTAGACAAATTTTTTATTTTCTTTTGTTGGGACTAATTTTTAACCTTTTCATTGTCCTGTTTGTCTCTTACACCTTTTGTAAATATTCTTTTATTTTTTCTCTCTGTTTTATTTTGAATATTTTTTATAGACCTGTTTTGCACCTTAGTAATGCTTTCTCTAGTATGTCTCATATATGGCTAAATCCATCTATTTACTTTCTAGTTTCTGTTAATATTTTTTCAATTAAAAGTTTTTATTTGATTCTTATGATCAAACTCTGAGTCTTTCTTCCATTCTATTATTTCATTAGTAAATGTTTTATAAAAACTCAAACTTATTGATTACAATATCTAAATTCCCTTTAGGATTGCCTCTATTATTTCCTGTTGTTTGGCTTTCCTATCAAATTTTAATTGAATTATCAGTTCATTGTATAAGAAATTTTAGCAATTCTGTTCAATGTTATGTTCTTCCAGAGAACATATACTCATGCACTTTTTAAAAAAAAAAATTATGACAAGTTAAAATAGAGAAAATCACAAAGATTTTAATCTGGGATTGAACTAATTTTGTAACTTGAGGGGTTTTCCATACCCTGTTCATCTTCTAACAGATGTTTCTAACTAAAAGTTGTATTTTCCACAGTGCTTCTAAGTAACTGCCTCCATTTTTTTAGTGTTCTTCCTCCTCTCTTCTAACAGTGTAAGTCTGTCAAAAGCCTTGCTTGGCTTCATAGCATCTATGCTACTTTGTTCTATTATCTACACTTAGAAATATTCCAAAGTCTTAGAAAGAAAGGCACTAGGTAATGTTCCTGTTTTTCCTTTCTTTTTGGAACTTTGGTCCCTTAAATCTGACTGCTTTAGAAGAAATTAATACTAAATTTAGTCATTCATCATGACCCTGCTAAAAGCTTGACTCAGTTTTTCAGTCTCTTAGGTATTGTTTCCTGCTCATCTTTTAGACTTTTTTGGCTTCTGATCATAAATTTATGAGACTAAATAGTACTGTACCGTTTCCCTACCCTTATTAGTTTTTTAGGGCTTTCATAACAAAGCACCCCTAAGTACCATCAGCTAGCGTCAACCACAAAGTCTTACTGTCTTATAGTTCTGGGAACTGGTACATCCCAGTATCTGCCCTCATTTTTATATGGCATTCTCCCTGTGTGCATTTAACTCAGAAATTTCCTTCTCATAAGGACCCAGTCACATTGAATTAGTGACCCACCCTATTGCAGAATGAACCCATCAAAATTTAATTAATTTTATCTTTAATTACCTCATTTTCAAGTAAAATCACATTTGGAGGGTCAAGGGTTAAGGCTGACATATAAATGGGAAAATATCATGCAACCTATGAATTCCTCTCAGAGCCCTGTGTCCCTCATATCTTCTATTTTTGTGTGGTTCTTGAAAGTCTTTGGAAAGATATTTTGTATTTTTTCCCAACTTTTCTAATTGTTCTTAGACATATGAATGATCTGATATCATCTGGTCAATAATATTCATATGTGGATTCTCAGGTTTATTCTCAAATCCGTAGTTAGTCACAGAAACATCATGACTTCAATCTTTCCTGTAAGAATTTTACTGAGGGTGGCACAGAGTTGAAAATGTCAATCCCAGTGTGTCATTGATTTCCATTTATTAATAACACTTTCACCACTTGTGAAATTCACACATTGAAGTCAGTTTGAGGGCCATATATAAAGGTTTTGCAAAATGATAAAAGAGAAAGAAAGATGGCCAAAATAGTGTCTGATAGGGCTTCTCTGATACTTGTCTTTCAATGCATGCAGTTATAGAAGAAAAAAAAAGGTAAGCTTGCTATATGAATGATAACTGAATGTTAAAGTTTATACAGTTACTGGTAGTGGAATATTTTCCAAAATTCACCAGGAAACTATGTGGCTAAAGAGTTTGAAGTAGTTTACAATTTTCATCATGACAGTGATAGCAGTGAGCCATGTCATTTGAAGCAGACACAAAGACAGCAAAGAATTTCTACCTTATAGTATAAAGTTCCATTTTACATTCTAAAAGAGAACTCGTTTGGCTGTCATGGATAATTGATGGAAGCATTGAATCCACCTGTTTCCTTATTTTTTATATTTCCTTTGGTTCTATACTGTAGGGCTTTTCTGTTTCATTCAAAGGAAGGCATTGCAATATTGCTGTATTTTAATTCCTCATCCACAAATTCTTCACTTATGGGAATTGATCCAGATGTTTTTCAAGAAGGTAGCTGAACTTTTGTAACATCAATGATTGATGTATGTTACTTCCTTTCCCATTTTTATTTTTCATACACATATGTTTGCCTTTTTAAAGTCTTCATATTCACTTAATTTATTCCCACTTCACATTTGAACAGAACAATATATTGAGGTATTTAAGAAGTCAGTCTTTGGTCAAAGAGATTGGGCTTAAAACTATAACATTTTTTTTTACTGAGTGATATCATGGATAAGTTTTTTCCCATGCTATGTTTCAACATCTATAAATTATAAATATCCTGTAGACTTGTTGCAAAGATCAAGAGAGAAAAATATAGGAAAATGGTAGACTGTCTCCCACATATAAATGACCAAACAAGAGAACTATTATTATTCATGAACAGATACAGATTGACCCATATCTTCTACTATATTACAGGATCAGTCTTGTACTCCAGACACACAGATTTCTCAATCTTTAAATTGTACACACTTATATACATGTGGACTCAGGTATATATGTACGTATGCATTTGCACAGAGGTATATACATATGCTTTCACATAATGTATAAGTACTTAGAGATGTGTATGCATATATATAATCATCAAATTTATTAAATTTAATTAAAGGGGAAATTATAAAAGGCTTGCCTTGTCTAAAAGATGAAATAATTTTTAAAAATTTTCTAAAATGATTAAGAATAAAATCAGAATTATTTAAACTTTAGGGATTATTAATCTCCACAGCAGGAAATGAATGGAAGCAGGATTAGGAATATCATACTAAGAGAATATTTTATAAAGTATTCAATTTCACTGACTTTGTTGTGTAATTCATGTTTGCCTGAAGCATATATTTTTTAAATCTTTCATTATTGCTAATATTTGGCATATTATCAACAATGCATTATCTAAAGTTTATTCTTGTTTTATTCAACATTATGTTTGAAAATTTGTTGAATCTGGATATTTTACTTCTCATTTCCTTTATTCAAAACATGGACTGGAGAAAGAAGACCTTTGATAAAATGAAATAGAATAGACTGACTTTTGATTAATAAGTCTTCTGGGAACCTGTTCTGAAATGAAAGTAGTTTCGTACACAGAGGAAAGAACTCAGTGAGGACAATGAATGAAAACCACAAATAAAATTTCTTGCCTGTGATAATTATTTTATCAAGAAAGACATTACTGAGAAACAATACTGAACACTGGAATGCACTCATTCATCGAAGATATAAATTTGGAGTCTTATGAATGTATAATTGTACACTATTGATTCTAAATAACTCTTGGTCTCAATTACTTGGAGAAGAAAATATTAAGCACAGTAAAGTAAGTTTATCAGCTAATTATATTCTTACTTAGTCATCAAGCCAAGGATAGTTTCCCAGTTGCCACCCAAGGGACTTCTTGATGTATATTACTAACATTTCTGCTTCAGCATTGCCCAATAACAATAATGATGATAATTGATTTAGGATGATATCATGAAGTGTTGAATTAATTTAGGAAGAGGCTCCTTAGGTCTTTTAACCATGGGCATTTCAAAACACTTAACCTCCTTTTTAAATTATTTTCAATTTGTTCTTCTACTGGTGTCGATGGCATCCAAAATTCCTTTTCCTTCCTCTTATAATGAGTATGAGCAAGGTTCTCAACTATAGCACAAAATATGTCACTTTGGTTTTTATTTTTTTCAGCATCTTCTAGCACTCACAGACTTGGCTGTTGTCTCCTAACAAAAGCCATTTATATTATTGGATTTTGTGTCAAAAATCTAAAGTAAAAAATAACTGAAGTTAACATACATCATTGAAAGCAAATTCTGTCATTGTGTTAGCAAGACTGCTCTGTAACCAATTGGAAAGAGAAATTGACAGAAAATCGTGTCTTGGATAAATATACAGGGCCCAGTTTAGACACAGGAGGAAAAAGAAAACCAGATGTTGGTTATATGTGGAGGTATTTCCCAAATTTATATGAATGTTGTTTTAACCTTTTTGCTAAACATGAACTTCTAAAAAAAAATGACCAGGTATCTCATTAGTATTTAGCCCAACTTATGATGTAAAGTCTTCTACTTCAATAGAGAAAATGTACCATTATAGTACCACGTTGGTTAATTTTATGTTTCAACATACCTGGGTCATGGGGTTCCCAGCTATTTGGCTAAACATCATTTCTGAATATATTTGTGAAGGCATTTCTGGATGAGATTATCATTTGAAATCAGTGGACTCAGTAAAACAAATCTCCATCCTCGATATGGTCATCATCCAATCTGTTGAGAACATGAACAGAACACAAGTCAAAGAAAAGGAGAATTCAGCCTTTATTCTTCCTGTCTGACTATTGCACTGAGACGCTGGACTTTGTCTTGCCTTTAGACTGATACTTATAGCATCAGCTTCCCTTGTTCTCAATACTTTAAACCTGAGCTGAACTACACCACTGGCTTTCCTGCATTTCTAGGAAATGGAGGTGGCAGAGTGTAGGACCTGTCAACTTTCACCAGTTTCTCTTAATCTCCCATCCCCGACTTCTTTGGTTCTGTTTCACTGAGAACCCTGACTAATATAAATGTCAAATAAATCCACTGATTCCTGACTAGATGTAGAGGGATTTGTATGGAGCTCTGTGCCTACAGCATCATGAAAAGAAGATGCTATTTGATAAGACAGCGACATCAGTGCTCCTAGGACCAGCTTTTATTCTGTAAGAATGGAAAGAAATTGAGATGGTTCTGCTTAGAGCAAGTGGTGTCAACAGAGAGAAGAAAAGGAAGAAACACTAATTTCTCTGTGATTTGAGTAGGAACTGTGAATGCAGTATTGGTGAATTCAAATGCAGCTAACTTCTGACCAGCAAAAGCAGCTGACAGATGATAAAGGTCTACTCTGATATGTCAGTTTCATTTACCTACTTATTTTGGGGTGCTGGGGATCAAATCTAGAACCTTACACAAGATAAATATATACTTGATCATTTAGCCACACCCCCAGCTCAATATGTCAGTTTTGGATGTTCCTCTTTAATTCTTATCATAGATAATTCTTAGTATCCCTCTTGCACTCCTCTCCTCTCATTCTCTCAACATATTGTTCAAAGCAATAATCAATGTACATATTGTTATGACCAATTAATGTCTGTGATCACATTTCTTTACACTTCCTATTTTTGTGGAATTAATAATATATACAATATATATTTTCATTTGCAATATCCAAATCACTCCACAGTCATAAGTTTACACATGCAAAAATTATATGTAATATATCAATTTTTGTTCTGTAAAGTTCTCTGTTCTAAAGCTCTATCTCCCCATAAAAAAAATCAGGATGTTTTCTCTCTGGAGGGCGATTATATCAGGAAGTGTCTTTCTTTGTTATATTTTATTTACTTTATCATAGAATTAATGTCTCCTTCTTTCTTGATCTCCATATTTGCTTAGACAGAGCCTAGTCTCTAATAGCTTGCCGAGAAGGTCTGCAAGAGATAGGTGTGTCTTCAACCATTTCCTCTCGGAATATTTCTTTATCATACTTTCTTGTGCATTGGTAGTTTGGCCAGACATCAATATCTATTTGGAAAAGTTTCAAAGTTTTGTTTCAATGATCCTCTAGTATCTTGAATTACCACTAAGAAGTCTGATTCTGTTGTGATTGCTATTTCCTCTTATTGCCTTTTTGTTTTGCTTGATGCTTTTAGGATCTTCATTCTATCCTGTAGATTCTGAAATTTTCCCACTGGTATCTAAGCATGAAACGGAATGAAAATATTGTTTATTCATTCTGCTTTCACTGCAACATTTTGAAATCTAATAGACTCTAAGCAGAAATCTAACAGTTCCCCTCTCTCTCTCTCTCTCTCTCTCTCTCTCTCTCTCTCTCTCTCGGCAAGCACTGTACCACTGAATCACATCCCCCCACCTAAAACTTATATTGCTGTTGAATTTTCTCATGATACTTTAAATTTTCTTCCCTCTGTTTTGTTCACTCCTCTGGGAACACCTTCATGTCAGATATTGATCCCTCTGGACTAATCCACGATTTTCTTAAAATTATATTTCCCAATCCTTGTACCATTTTTTTTTTTTTTTTTTTTTGGTGGTGGTGGTGGAGGGGGGGAGTATTGGATTGCCCCTGTGACATTTATTCAGTTTCTGGATCGGTGGATCCATGGAACTCCAGACTGGAGAGTGGCCACGAGCAGGCTCTGCATGTTGATTATATAGGTATAAACGTCAAAAGGATTTATTGTGAGAATGCTTCTTCAAAATAAACAAACCAAAGTTGTGAGGAAACAGCCTAATTGGAGCTTATCAGCCTTCATCCATATCTCTTCTACCTCCCGCCAGCTGGCATTTGCACTCAGGGCCATGAACCAATCCATTCTGTGAGCTGCACAGCATCCTCTTTGAACAGAGCATCACCAGGGACTAAGCAATCTCCTTCAATGCCTTTCTACAGAGAGTTCCCAGAAGGGCATCGCCTCTGCCTTGGGATGGCTCAAAGAAACTTGTAATTCATTCTCTGTTCCCGACACTGGATATTGAATCCAGGGGTGCTTTACTTCTGAGCTACATATCCATCCCTTTTTGTTTTATTTTGGGCAGGATCTTGCTAAGTTGCCCAGGCTGACCTATAACTTGCAATCCTCCTGCCTCAGCCTTTCAAGTAGCTGGGATTACAGATGTGCACCATTTTTCCAGTTATTGTTGTTTCTAATTTCCAAAAGCTTTTCTTTCTCCCTCTTCTTTTATTCTAACATCACACTCTTGTTTCAAGAAAGGTTGAAATATAATCTTTTATCTCACTGAGACTGTGAATTATTTTTCCCATTTTTTTCCCTATGCTATTTTTGTTTCCTCTAAATCTCTACCCTGGCTTATTGCTTTTTTTTTAACCATGTGTTAGAGGCAATCCATAAGTATCTGTTGATTCTTGACTACATTTATACTTAGGGGTGTGGTGCTAAAAAGTTGACTTGAAGGTCTTTTTGAAAAAAATAACTTATTAACTGCTCTGGTTGACTGAGGGTGATTAATTTGGCATGGAGATATATTTTGTAACTGGGAGGCTTCAAGTTTTAATAAGTCCTGTTAAGTAGATCTAGGATACTTCAGTTTCTCTAGAAATAAAAATCCTTTCCTTTCCTCTCTGTGGCACAATAAGCTGGTTTCTGCATCTCTGGATGATAGGAGAGGGAAGGAGATAAAAAAAATACACGCTAATATATATGCAGATCCTCTCTGAAATTTCCTGCTTAAAATCAGGTGTTCCAAAGTGCTCATCCCTTTTCTTACTATCTCCAACTTTGGATGCATTCTGGTTCAGTCACTATCATCTGTGAGTCACATTTAGATAATCATATGGTGAAATTCAGAAACGAGAAGCATATAACACTTCCTTGTACAGAATTTCAATGAGCATACCTGATTTCAGTCCACTGATTTCTGTGATATCAGATGTCCTCAATTATCAAACTGTAGCAAATGATTAATGATTTGTTAATATCTCTTTCATTACATACCTAGATATACTTTTCATGTTTCTGTTAAATCAGAGATCATTCTTTTAATTTTCCCACTGCATACATTGTTCTTCACGCTTGTGGATACTATTTAAGTTTTATAAATGCCAGAGGTTGAAGTCTCATTTCTTATTCTGCATGTCTGAGTTTGTCTGCTTTTTGGGGTGTGTGTGTGTGAGAGAGAGGGGTGGGGATTGATTTATGAGAGGAAAAGAAAAAAATCTTAATTTGCCAACTTTAAGCAAGAATTTAGAGACAGATTTCTAATTAATCTGATTCAGTCTCTTAAACATAAAAATCCACATGGGTAGCAATGGAAAGCACAGCGAGTGCTGTAGTCTCTCAATAAAGAATATGGAGAGTTAAAGAAGACCCTAATCAGCAGTAATTTTTCTCTTAAAATCCAGTGCTGCTGGAGTTTTCATTATCTCTCTTTTATTCCTTCCTCTTTCTCGAGACAGTATAACTAAGAATTTTTGCTATGTCCATAACTTGTCCAGCTTCAGGTAAAGAGGAGTATATGAAGATAGGCAGAGTTCATGTGAGGATAAGGCAGTTCTCTGCACCCCAGGAGAACAGCAAAAGCATAGATTTGGCTTGCATCCCTGCCAAAGCTTAATCAAACCAAAGACATTTTAATCAAAGTATCTTCATTCATATTGCTTAGTTTGTGCTTATGAAATATGCTTTTTCTCAAATGCCCTGAGATAATCTACCCTTATGAAATGGTCCCGATAATGCAATGATTTTGAACCCGAGTTCTAAATCCAGATTCCTGGCCTTGAAGCACTTATTTTGTCTGTGCCTCAAGTTTTTTGTCTGTAAAATGGAACTGTTACTGAAAACAACTCTATAAAAATGTTATTGAAATCTGAATAGTTTAACGTATAAAGCATTTAGAACAATATTCAGTACGTATTAAAGATAACTTGTACATAGAACCAAATTTTTTTTTGAGTTAGGAATTTTTATTTATGAAACATTCTGTAATTTGTAAGAGCTAATGACTTCAGCTACCTAGATGTAGCAGAGTAACTTATTCTTATGATCTGAATGTTTGTGCTCCCCTCATATGGATAGGCTGAATCATAATCCTCAATGTAATAGTGTTAATAAGTAGGTCCTTTAGAATGTGATTGGGTTGTGAGGATGGAACCCTCATGAGTCTGACAAGTGCCCTTACAAAAGAGATGTAGGAAATGTGTTTTCTTTGTCTATCAAGTGAGAACACAGCATAAAGACTCCATCTAGTAGGAAAAGACCTTTTACCAGATGCAGAATCTGCTGTTGTCTTCATCTTGGACTTTCCAGCCTCCGAACTAGAGAAATTAATGTTTGTTGTGTGTAAATATTGTTTCTGTTGTAGCAGTCTGAACTAAGATACTTAAAATCTAAAAAAAAAAAAAAAAATCTTTAGAGGAGTTTAGCATGATACTGCTACCAATGTCATAGTTGCAAGTGGAATTACAATTATTAATTTTGTTGGGACAGAAACAAGGAAAACGGTGTGCTCTGAGCATGATGAATATTCACCTTGAATTATAAAATAGAAGAGAAAAGAAGAGAGAGAGAAAAGGAAGGAGCTTAGGGAATGAGTCTGGAACAATCAATGTCTGCCATCAATTTAAGAAGATTGTGGCAAGATTTAGAAAAAAATTACTGAGCATAGCAGAACAATTAACATATTGTTGAAAGGTTGGTAGAGTTGGCATGGGGAGGAAGCGGTGAATCATCCACTTTGTTTTCAATACATCACCTTTGTCCTTTGAATTATGGAGTTTCATGAGAGTGTCTCGTTCTTACATAAATAATTGCTGCTCTAGCCACATGCATTCTCTGAATTTTTTACTTGATCCTATCTCAATCAATCCACTCGTCAGTCACATCAGGTGATAATCCTCAAAACTCAGCTCAGATAATAACTTGACAAATGAAAATGTGGTCAGATTCTACTGAGGCCCATGGTTAATATTTTACATAATTACACAGGTTCCTGAGTTATGATAGCATCCTCTTGGAAATATCGTGTGATTGTTGTATAGATAAGGATGTGTTTTTAAAGTAAAATTACTTTATAGGTAGTAGAATAATAAAACTTACATGGGGTAGTTATTTCTGCTTTTAAATTTGTAGCACATATAAATGTTTTTCAACTGAAAACAACTTTAATTTATATCAGTTTCCTGATGAAAATGGATTCCTCGAAGAAGGGAATGGTCAAATTTGTGTTTAGAATAAAATACTGTGTTTCCAAGTGGAAGATCTCTGTAAGAAAAATCATCATCATCATCATCATCATCATCATCATTATTATTATTATATTTTTTGGTACTGGAGATTTTAACCTAGAGGTGTTTTACAACTGAGTCACATCCCCAGTCCTTTTTACTATTTTTAAATTTTGAGACAGAAGTTCACTAAGTTGCTTAGGTCCTTGCTTAGTTTCTGAGGCTGAACTCAAACTTGTGATCCTCTTGCTTTAGCCTCTCAATTTGCTAATATTACAGGTGTGCGTCACCAGGCCCAGCTATTAAAAAATTATCTTTCTAACTTAAAATGTTCATAAAATATAATTTAAAGGGCAGTTCTTCTATCAGAAATCTCAGTTGATAATTTCTCTGTCAGTTACGTGAAATCACTTATATTGGGAATAAAAAACAACAACAAAAAAGATCAAATATACAAAGATAGAGAATACAACAGTAGTTACCAGTGATGAGGAGAGGACAGTAAGTGGGGACAGGTGGCTGAAGGATATAAACTAGCAGATATGTTGAATGAACAAGTCTAGAAATAGGATCCACAGTATGAGGACTACAGTCAATACAGTATAATCTAACAAAATTAGGATGCCTACTGGAAGAAGTTTCAATTGCAACCCTACAATTGTTGTTTAAAGAGAGTATAGGAACTGTGATTTATTTAACTAATCATGAGCTCTAAGTATATAAGAATGGGCTCTCCAGAGAGATAGAAGCCCTAATGTGTGGCATCTTATCGGCATCCATGGTGTAAACATTCCCACCACAGCTGATTTCAAGCCACTAATGGAATGTCTATCAGCTCACAACATTTCTAAAGAATTAACAGTTTACTGGTTCCATTATGTCATTTTGCCTACTCTCTAGACCAAGGATACGAGATGTGTTTTTGCTCTTTATTCCATATTTTGAGTTTCAGTTCAAATTTTTTCTCAGGTTCTAGAATTCTATCACATAATGATAATGATAATGGGATGACCATAGATAATGGTACTGTGGAGTACATTTCAAAAAAGCTAGAAGAAAGGATTTTGCAAAGTTTTTATTTCAAAGAAATAATAAGTTTTTGAGGAGATAGATATGTTCCCAACAATTTAAACATTGTAAAATGTATACATGTATGAAATATCATATGGTGCCCCATGATATGTATAATT
This sequence comes from Callospermophilus lateralis, assembly GCF_048772815.1. Taxonomy (NCBI): domain Eukaryota; kingdom Metazoa; phylum Chordata; class Mammalia; order Rodentia; family Sciuridae; genus Callospermophilus; species Callospermophilus lateralis. Next base: position 67,039,343 of record NC_135314.1, read on the forward strand.
TTATACATTGATTGAAATATAAATAAATAAAATTATTTAAAATCAAATTTCTATAAGGACAAACTTCAAGGTACAAAACTTTAATATATAATAAAGGTGTACTTTGACAAGGTCTTTTACATTTATCCTAACAAATTTACCTTTTTATTACTATCATGATCTTTTATAGATGTTCAATGTATGCTTTAGTCTATATTTCACAGTTCATTACTCATCCCTGTACCGAGTCATTATACCAGATGGTATAATTTTGTGAGTACTTCATTTATCAAAAGCATGCTTCATTTTGGTACTTATTAATTATAAGCAAGACTTCATGCATGTGTGTGAAAAGCACCCTGGGTAATTCTGCTACTCACAGGTGATTATAATGAAGAGTAAGATTAAATATGAGTAATGATTCCATCTATGTTTCCTCTTACCAAAATACCTAAAGTGATGCCCATAAAATTAAACTTAATTTTAAATCAATTCACAAACATTCTGAAATTAGAAGTGAACACCAAAGTTACAAAAATATTTGAATCCACATTTTATTAAGTAGATATAACTAGCTAATTAACGACAATATATTATGCCTTGGCCAAAAATTAGTTAACTAAATATTTAACTTCAGAAAAAAAAACATAAACTTACTATATTTTAATTTAAATAATATTTTCTTCTAAATAATGTGTCCCTTGTTTAAACCCAAATTCATTCTTTTTCTTACCTTTTTATCTACAACATATGGCATCTTTTTAAAAACTGATTTGTTGCTGTTTTTATATCTATTTAATGTAATAATTCTTCAAGGTTATTTCTCAACTATCTTCTGCATCACTTGAAACTCCCAGAAAAATAATATTTGCATCAGTACTTTTCTAAAATCTTTCTCCTTATATAAGCCTATGGCAGTCCCAAATTCTTTTGCAAAAATAAAATGAGAAGTTCCTGCATGTTCATGATGTCCTACCCAGCTTTTACCACCTCTCAGCATTTTGTGTGAAAAGGAATCACTGTTTATTTTGAACACACATGATACTCTATATAACTTTCCATATCAAACTGTTCCAGGCTTATCAATGCAGGTGACTGTATTACTTAAAATGCCAACTGACTCAAAAACTGCACTCAGAGCAGTTTAATCAGAATATCTTCAATCAGTTCACATGATAATCTCTCAAAGCAGGTATCTTTCTCCATAATTTACCAATGAAGACATTGATACCTAGAGAAAACCTGGAACTATAGAGCAAGTTAAGTGGGAAAGCTAACATTGAAGAAATTTCTTTCTGGATCAAAGCCAGTTTTCTTCCCATAATACCTTATTGAAACTCTCATTAATAAATCAGTGATGACAATAACACCACTATGCGCCCTTTACATGAAACACTATTTTTTTTTCTGGTACTGGGGGTTGAACCCAGGGTATTGTGCGTGCAAGGTAAGCACTCTACCAACTGAGCTGTATTCTCAGCCCTTAAAGCATTTGTTGGTAATATTAAAACCACGAGAAGGAAAATATTCCCATCTTTCCAAAGCAAAGTTTTATACTGAAGCAATTACAAAGTAAATAAGATATTTTGATCTGAAATTAATTGTACTAAGTCAAATTTTTGACAGACTGGATTTTTGGCCAACCAAGCCAACAACCTGTTTGCATAAGTTATGACTGATTGGTATGTGATATATTCTTGGAAGAAACTAAGAGCAAAAAAATAAGATAAAATAAAAATAACCCCCTCCCCGCCCCCCCCAAAAAAATCATGGTTTCATGAAAGTTTAAGTACTAAATAGAGAAAGTCTGAATAGACGACATTTTGAATTTTCTACTGCTTCATTCAAGAAAGAAATCCAAAGAACTGCCTCAGACTGGGGACAAAATTATGGCAGGGGACAGCCTAGGTAAGAGTGTAGATCTAAACGAAATGACAAGAGACACTGAAATAGGTTAGAAAGAAAATTTTGCTTTCTGATGACAGGGCAGCCACAGGAAATGTCAAGAACAAACAAGAGAGATTTGAACAGCAACAAAAAATCTTGATAAAAAGGGAATAGGTGTAAACTATAAGTTCAAGAATTGCAAGAAGAGAAGGTGACCCAAAACCCAAAAGTCAACAGGGAAAATACAAGTTGTCTCCACATTCAGGAGTAAAGGAGACAAGTGACAAGCAAGTACCATTCATGGTTTGTCAGTGGAAACTGGAATTTTTAAGGGAAGGTAGTAGTTTTCAATGTGTCTTGTATAGTCCTATTGAACAGCAAAAGGGTATTTTCTCCAATGTATAACTTTTACCACATGAGAACTCCAGAAAATAGATAAGTATTCTCTCTAATCATTTTTGTCCATGACAGAGAAAGGATGCTGAAAGAATTCAAAGACAGAATACTCACTGAAAGAAGTAGGAGGAAATCTTACTTTATTTTATTTTTTCTCTAGCCCTATATATGATTTCTTACATGTAAAGCACATCCACCCCGGAATTTGTTTTCCTCTAATGGAGTCCTTAAGTTAAATGATTATCCTTACATGAAAACACCAGTATAAGTCTGACTTCCCTGAATTTTGCCACATTTCAGTCTCAGTGAGTCTTCTTATGGTTTACCTTCATTCATTTGACCCCTTAGTGGTGAAAAGTGTTTTTTTCCACCGTCTGTGAATATAAAGATTATGAAGATTGTTCTCTTGTCCTTTCTTGAAACACTCTATGATATGTTGAATGATAACTGCCTCAAAATCAATCAGTTAGGGATCACAGTCAACATTTCACTATGCACAGATTTATTCTTTCAGTATCAAGAAAATTTTTTCTTTCAATTTTTGGAAAAATATTTGAGCTTGTGAAATTTTCTGCCATCTTAATTTGCAGACAAGTTACCCAAGTCACTAGTTTTATTTATTGACACCTCACTATTTCTTGTATCTCCAACAGTTCAAACTATAATACATTCATACTCATACCTTGATGGCACCATTTTTTAAAGTACCATTGGTTACTTTGATCAAGATATTCTGAAACATTAAATATATTATTAAATTCTCTCAGGAACCCTAATTGTTTACTAATTATAACATCCCCACAGTTATCTCCTTATACACTCTTCAGTGATCTTTTCATTTATTACCTTTTCACAGATGGAAAAATATGAAATGTAGATTCAATAGACTCTGGCTCCCAAGATGTTTTCTAGAAACATCTCAGAAAGTGAATATACTTTGGCAATTCACTAGTTATATGTAAGTATAATTGTAGTAATGGAAATTTATTTCCTTTGAGAAACTTAAATTACCTGGCTTCTCTTTAACACATAAATTTTAATTTAATGAATTTAAAATGTATGCATACTTTTATCTTTTACCCTTCATTGTCAGTTTCAAATAAAAATTCCAACTCACAGATAATGTTTTAGACAAAAGAATTATCAACAATGGAGGAAAATTCATATCTAATATAAATACCAATTCAAGTATAAAGAAAGGGCTATTCCTTGTAAAATGATGTTTGTCCAATATAACAAAATTTAACAATGTAGCCAAAAAATGGTGCCACGTTTTGGACAGTGTTGGCCTCTATGGTCAGCAAATGGGACATCTACTAGTGGGTATGGGTAGACCAGCCATGGTGAGAAGTCCATAGTACAGTATTTCCCTCTTATCTTCAAGCATAGGTGCCAAGATCCACAGTGGATTCCTGAAACCAATCAAATCCCATATATATATATATATATATATATATATATATATATTGTGTTTTCCCTACATACCCTATACCATTGCTATAGAACCTGAGTTAATCTACCGTTTCATGTTTTAGAATGGTGCTTTTTTTTCATCTCTAATCTTATACTACATGACTATTATTAAGTAAAATTAAAAGTACTGAGGGGCTTGTCAATCATGTGTAAGGCACTGGGTTCAATTCTCAGCACAACGTATAAATAAATGAACAAAATAAAGGCACATCAACAACTAAAAAAAATTAAAAACAAAACAAAAGAAAAACTACTTGAATGCAAGCACTATAATATCAAGACAGTAGATCTGATGACCAAGAGGACTATTAAGTGATTACTGAGTAGGTAGCACATATAGCATGTATACACTATACACAAAGATGATTCATATCCTAGTTGATATGGAGTATGATGACATGAAAGTCTGTCACATTATTCACATCACATGCAGAGGGACACAAGCTTAGCAATTTAAAATGAAAAAATTGAACTTTTAAAAATAATTTCTGGGATTTTCTATCTAATATTTTAGGCCCACATTTGGTCATAGCTAACTGAAACCTTTGGACATATAACCAGCAACTCTATTGATATGAACACTTTACTAACTAGATCACAACACAGTTTGAGGCCTGGAAAAGAAACTGATTGACATCTATAAAAGTAACTAATTTTTCTTTCAGACTTTTTAGACACTCTTCTGCCAAGGTCAATTTTAGGGGAGTCACTCTTGGGCATCTGTTAAAGCTATTCAGGCAACTTTTTCCAATTTAGAACAACTTCTGAATTTGCTCCTCAGTGCCCTGGTTACCTTGATTTCTTCTGCAATTGGCAAAACTTTAAAATGGTCTCTGAGATTTCTGTAGTCTGGTACGTGGACCTATATAATTCCCTCTCCTTGAATGTGAGTGAGGCTGTGAATTTGATAGAATATCTTTCTCTTAATTATATTACATTATATAGCAGAAGAGATTTTGCATATGTAATCATGTACCTTAATTGATTTTTAGTTAATGAAGAGGGAAAATTATTTGGCCTAGCAAAATCAGGTGAGCTTTAAAATTTGTCAGAGAGATTCATAAGTGAGTTTTTTTTTTCCCTCTACTGTACCAGAAAATAGGAAGGGAAAAACCTGAATAGCATCTGGGACCAAATCCACTACCCAAACAACAGCTACGAAGTTTCTCATAACAAAAAGAACATGAACTTTTCCAACAAGCTAAGGAATCTAAGAAGCAAATATTTTCCTAGAAAACCCTCCATATGAAGAAGATGCATTTGGCTGACACCTTGATTTCAGCTTTGTCACACCTTGAGCAGAACAGTTAAAATGTGCTGGACTACAAAATGACAGAAATTGTAGGATAGTAAATTTGTTTCATTTTAAATTGCTAAGCTTTTGGTAATTTGTTGTGTGAAAAGAAAATTTATACACTCTCAGAATGTTTGTGGTTCAAATGCTGCTTCTTATTTTGTATTATCCTTTTTTTTTTTTGTCTAAGATGGCAGTAATTTTACCAGATCAGTTCTCTTAAAAATATTGTGGGTCTCCCATGCATGTTATTGCATCCACTCCATGGGACATGGGACAAAAGTTACAATCATCTTTTTTTTTTTTTTTATTAAATAAGCCCTTTTTTACTGTAGATCCCCAGTGAAATTGTTCTATAAAATTTCTTAAGATTTTTGAAAGCTTTATTGTTTAAGTGAGATCTATGAACCATAGTCTTAAAATCTGCCAAAGGCCTTTTATTCTGTCTCATAAGTTTTGTGAAATACTGCTTTAAACTTTTCCGTGGTATTGGGAAATATCCTGGTTTTAGTCTTGTCCTAATGTTCTTTCTTAATTTGAAAGAACATGCTTTCTGGAGGAGATCCTGCGAGTAAGAAATACTTCTAAATTTGATGCAGTAAGTCATTTTTAAAACATATATATGCAGTTTGTTCTGCAGCTTATCTTATGTTTCATTATAGACAGTAGAAAGGAGATTGGTGGCACTTTCAGTATTCTACCTGGAAATTTCCCGAGTTTGGTATGTGTGTTCCTTGGGTATACTCTGTTTTCTGTATTACTGTATACATATATTCCAAAGTCTGGAAGCTTCCAAACTTCCCACCAGAGCATACAATGATTAATATACTATAAGTTCCATAAATATTTCTCTAATTTTTCCTTAAGCCCTTACTCGCAGGGTGTTTGAGGTTATTTATCCTCTGTTAATACTTTCTTTGAGGCTTTTTTAAGGTTTTATATTAATACTCTCCTTGGGGTCTCCTTTTCAGTCCCAGTATCAATTTGAAGTACTCACAATATGAGGAACTCATTTCTAGGCACCCAGGTCTCTTCTCGTTGTCTACTGATATGCTAGCATGGAATGCATGCAACGCCACATATTTTGATGGTCAATCTTTAGTTTGAACAGGGCTGCACACAGCTTCAGCTCAGGCAGCAAGACTGAGGCTAGAGGATCTATTTCCAAGATGGCTCAGTCATGAGGCTTGCAAGTGGCTGCCAGTGGTCAGTTGCTTTCTGTGTCGTGCTCTCGGAGATAGCGCCGGCTTCCCATGGCATGATGATCGAATTCCAAGAGCAAGTGAGTGTAGCAAGAGATGGAAAGTAGAAGCTTCCAGCTTGTAAACATCAAAGCATCATTTTCACCACATTCTCCCCGTGAAGCAGTCCCAGGAGGACGTTGTAGGGGAGGGACCACAGACCTGCCTCTTGATCGTTTTTTTGGATCATGTTGTAGTACTACCAGTTACCTTGTGTATCTGTGAAGACTTCCAGGGGTGATTACACTGCTGAGACAAAGCCTTCCACCTTGACGACTGTTCCCTAATCCGTTCCATGTGTTTTTATAGTTCCCTCACCCTGTCTATAGTTCTATATCTTGAAATTTCACAGCACAGACTTTTTCATGAACTTCTACTTTGAACTATGTGGAAAAAACATTGAGCCAGGGTCATTTGATCATTAAGTCACATCTCCAGCCCTTTTATTTTATTTTATTATCTTCTCTTTTGCTCTAGGCCCTGCTATGTTGCTGAGGCTGACTTTGAACTTGTGATCTCCCTGCCTCATCTTCCCGAGTTGCTGAGATTATAGGTATGCACCACCCTATCCATCAATATTCCAATATTATTGTGCCTTAAAACATCAGCTCCATGCTGGAGTGTTCTGGCAGCAGAGTGAGGTGGAACATTACTGGTTTCTTCAGGTGTGGATTTCCCATCTTGGTTAAACTGCACTCACAAACATTGTGCATGCTTATTGCAAAGCATAGCCCTGAAAACTGAATACATCATTACAGGTGCAGTCTGACTAGCACAGAATTTAAGCAGAGATATCATTATTCTTTCTTATCTATATTTTAAACTTTTATAAACATTATATTATCTGTTGTGAAAACTGTGTTACCCTCAAAACTATCATATATGGCTTTAACCAATATCAATTGCTCTTTTTCATTCATTATACCACCTTGGTTTAGATTTATACAATCTCTTTAATTAAAATTTTAAAATACAATGGGGAATAAGTATTTTTTTTACTAAAACACCTGTACTGCTTTCATCTCTATCCATTTCTATTCATCCTAATGAACATATTGTAAAGAAAATATTATGTGAACAATATAATTTAATTCCAGGCTTTCTTAATTCTTAAATACCATATAAATTCCATAAAAAAGCATTGATGAAGTAGTTATTAAATTATTCTTGTAATATCTTTTTTTTTGGTTTTGGTGAGAAGTTAAAGAATTATGTAAATTTTTCCAAATTTATATGTCTGTATCTTTGAATAATTTTCCCCCAAAACTGAAATGAGATATGAGACCATGAGCATATGTTTTAAACTCTAGAGCCAAGAAAATGTTAATGATTTAAAAAAATTTTTTTGTAGTTGTAGATGGACAGAATGCCTATATTTTGTCCCATGCCTCAGGCATGCTAGGCAAGTGCTCTGCCACTGAGCTACAGCCCCAGGTCCTGTTAATGAATTTAACAATAGAAAACATAAATTTTAACTTTTAATCAATAGATAACATTAGAAATTAGATAATTTAGGCAAAAATTAGGCAATTTTTTATTTGTCCCTATCACCCATATCCATGCGGGCGAGGTGGTATGGGCTGACCGAGAAATCAAAACTAAGAAAAATAGAACAGCGAAATGACCACAGAACACAGAAAGTATGGGGGCAGGGGGCTACCATTGTGGCTCAGTAGCACAGCACTTGTCTAGCATGTGTGAGGCATTGGGTTTGATCCTCAGCACCACATATAAACAAATAAATAAATAAAGGTCCATCAATAACCAATAAAAATACTTAAAAAAAAAAAAGTGAGGTTAGGATGGGTAAGCTGACCAGGCAGGTCCAGTTTCTAACAATGAAAGAAGCCCACATCTGCATTATTTGTATTGGAAAACATTAAAGAAGTTCCTAGAAAGTTCTTCACCAAAATAGGATAGAGTTGGAGGCAGAGAGGCAGCTCAGTTAGTTCCTACTGGGTTACACCCATCTCTGGTGCTCCTTCTCGGGACCTTTTTTGCTCAGCGGAGGGGAAGGTCAGCGCATGGGTGCATCCAGACGTCTGTCTAGGTGGAAGTGCCACTGGAAGTTCCCAGTGCCAGACCTGTCCCCTCCTTGGCTGTGATGCCCAAAAAGTTCCTCACACATTTCACGGATGGCCCTTGCCTAGTTCCTATCATTTATTGTCCATCTTACCAATTTAAATCAGATGGATGAGAATGAGATATCTTTACTGGGATTATCTAGGCTAGGGATTATCCACATTTACGGATATCATGATCACCTGGCATGTCTGTTGAGCTGCTTCCCTAGATCCGTTCACCACTCCCTCCCCTACCTTACAGCTTTCCGACTCAGTTGCATTTGGATGGAAGAGAATGGCATTGGCATTTGGGTGTGTCTTAATCTGATTTTTTTGTTGCTATAATATCGTGTCATATACTGGATAATTTATAAATAATAGAAGTTTATTTCTTACAATTCTGTAGTTGAGAAGTCTAAGATTAAGGGGCTTATCTATCTGGTGAGGGCATTTGTGTTGTGTCATAACATGGCAGAAAGCATCACATAGTGAAATGGAGCCAGCAAGACAGCTCAGGACTCTCCTCTTTATATGAAGCTGCTGACCCCATCATGGGGACCTCATCCTCACAGCCTCCTCTAGCCCTAATTATCTCCCACAGGTCCCACTTTCAAATACCATCGAGTTAGACTACATTGTTGGTGGCACTGCAAATTGGTGCAGCCACTCTGGAAAGCAGTGTGGAGATTCCTCAGAAAACTGGGAATGGAACCATCATTTGACCCAGCTATCCTACTCCTCGGTTTATACCAAAGGACTTAAAATTAGCATACTACAATGACACAGCTACATCAATGTTTATAGCAGCTCAATTCACAATAGCTAAGCTATGAAACAATCCTAGGTGTCCTTTAACAGATGAATGGATAAAGAAAATGTGGTGCATATACACAGTGGAATATTACTCAGCCTTAAAGAAGAATAAAATTATGGCATTTGCCAGTTAATGGATGGAACTGGAGACTATCAACTATCACGCTAAGTGAAATAACCAGTCCCCAAAAATTAAAGGAAAAATGTTCTCCTGATGTGTGGATGCTAACACACAATAAGCAGGGGTCAGGGGAGGGAAGAATAGAAGTTCATTGGATTAGACAAAAGGAAATGGAGAGAAGGGAGGGGAATGGGAATAGGAAAGATAGTAGAATGAATTAGATATAACTTTTCTATGTTCATATATGAATACTTGACTAGTGAAACTCCACATCATGTACAACCAGATGAATGGGAAGTTGTACTGCATGTATGTATAAAATGTCAAAATACATCGTACTATCTTGTATCGCTAGAAAGAACAAGTAAGAATGAAAAATTAAAGATAAAAAAGTTTAAAAAAAATTTAAATTTAAAAAAAATTAGCAGGTATTTTTTTTCATACCCTTCGTGGGTCTGCTGTGAAGTGCTATGGATGACATGTGTAGAAATATGACTCCAGCTCCAACAATGGTGATTCCAGTATTTTCAATACAGGGTTATGAACTCTGCCACCCCTGAAGTTTGTATTCCAAGACACTTACTGCCTATAATATTATAATTTACCTCCTTCCCCAAATTTCCTGAAATTTCTTTGGTTTCAAGGCTTTAATTTCTATCTACTTTATGCCTTCTTCTTTGTCGAGTGGATTTTTTTTTTGTCTGCTTGTTATTTTTCTAATAAGAAACACTTGTTTTCACCATCTCTCTTTTCCCCGTCCAGGCCTCTGGGGATATTTCTTTCCTGACTGTGCTAGTTTTGTGTCCTGTGGCAAAATACCTGAGAAAATCAAATTATAAGAACAAATTCTGTTGTCCCCATGGTTTCAGCCCATGGTCACTGGTTTCACTTCTTTGGGTTTGTGGCAGGGCTGGGACCATGTGGAAGAGCAGAGCTGCTCACTTCATGGTGGATGAAAAGACGACAGGCTGATGTCTCAATTTGCCCTTAAAGGAAATGCCCCAGTGACCTCACTTGATTCTACTGAGCCCCACCTACTTAAAGGCTGCACCACCTCTCAACAGTCTTAGCCTGACAAGCAAGCTGTTAGCACGTGGCCTTTGGGTGACTTTTAAGATCCCAAACATAAGCTTCTACCCTTGCCCACCAAAGGCTCATGTCTATGTCACAATGCAAAATTCCTCAAAGTCTGAACTGTGCCAGCATTGCTCAAAAGTTCAAGTCCCAAATCTCCTCTGATACTCAAGGCAAATGCTTGGCTGTGATACCTTTGAAAGTCAAAAGGAAAGTAATAGGGTACCAACCTAAGAAATATAGTAAACATTTCCATTTCAAAAGGGAGGAATAGGGTCATCAAGAAAAGGATGGGACCAAATAAAGATCAAATCCCAACAGGGCAATCGTTAAATCCTATAACTCCATGATTGGCCCATGCTAGTGGGACACATACTCCCAAGGATTCGGGCAGCTCTGCCCCTGTGGTCTTTCTGGCTACAACCTCCATGATCATTCTCTTGGGCTGGCTTTGCTCACTGCCTGTGGCTTTCCTTGGCAGATGTTCCACAATAGTGACATCTATGATTTCCTGTAGTTTCTATTGCAGATCCAGTTTCCCTCTCAAAGTCACATACTATCCTTTCAGGGGCTGCTTTCAGGAACTCTGACCCTGCCACTTACCGCCTGACCTCCCAGGCTTTCCATTGAAATCTTAGTGTAAGCTCCTATACCTCCACAATTCTTGCATTCTGCATGCCTGTAGAATCACCATTATGGAGATGATGCCAAGTTTTGCCACTGGACTGAATTGTAGTCGTGAAGCAAGACTGCAGTTGCCTTTGAGTGCCTGATGGCTGAACAAGGACAAAGAATTCTCAAGGAAAAAATTTCCTAGGCAGCCTTGTATGAGCAGGGTCTTGCTGATTCTTGAGAGGCACCCAAGACATCTTTACTATTGTACTGGTGCAAATTGCTTGGCTTCTCTTTAATGTAAATAATCTCTTTGTAACTATACCCTCTTTGGCCACAATGATTTAAAGATGCTCCTTTTCTTGCAAAACTGCAAGCTTTTTTTTTTTAATTTTTATTTTTTTAGTTGTAGTTGAACATAATACCTTTGTTTTATTTATTTATTTATTTATTTATTTATTGCTGAGGATTGAACCTAGTGCCTTGCATGTGCTAGGTGAGCGCTCTACCACTGAGCCACAATCCCAGCCCTAAAACTGCAAGATTTTAAAAATCTTTCTGCTGTGTTTTGCTCCCAACTCTCACTGGAAAGATGGTTAAAGGAAGCCAGCACTACCCATTCCACTGTCTGAGGGCTATGCTAACTTGAAATATCTTCCATTAATAAATCAGTCTGTCACCTTTAAACTATTCAGCTTCTCACAAAGTCTCAGGAAAAGAACAAAATATAGACAATTTCTTTACTAGAATGTAACATAAATGACCTTGGGTTTATCAGTTTTCCATTGCTGTGACAAAATAATCTGAGAAAATCATTTTGAGGGAGGAAAGATTTATTTTGGCTCATGGTTTCAGAGGTTTAAGTTCATGGTCATTTGGCCCCATTGATTTGGGTTTGTCATAAAGCAGAAAATCATGGCATGGAGCATGAGGTGGAGCCAAGCTGCTCACCTTGTGACAGCCAGGAAGCGAAGAAGGGGAGGGGCCAAAGTCTCCATATTCCATTTAAGAGCACCCCTCTGTAGCCTCATTTCTTTCCAACAAGGCCCATTTCCTAAAGGTTGTACCACCTCCCAATAACAGGCTAGAAACCAATCCTCTGTGGGACATTTAAAATCCAAACAGTATTACTGACTCCTACTTTGGGTGGACTTGTGTTATTTCAGGGCCCCTGCCTTCTACCCTTTCCAGTGGATCAAGTGCACTAATTAGAATATTAACCCATATGGTCAGGTTGCTCCAAACTCAGCCTAGTGTTTTCTTCTGAGCTAATGGTGTAATCTGGTTCTTTAGCAAAAACCTGAACATTTTTTATTCATGAAAAGATAAATGCTATTTAATTGACATGTCACTTTTGTCTTTTAAGCATTTCATGAGCTCAATTATATTAAAAGACCTTATATAAAGAATTTTATTCCTAACATAAGGGGATGGGCTTGTAGCTCAGTGTTAGATCACTTGCCTAGAATGTGCGAGGCACTTGGTTTGATTCTCAGCACTGCATGTAAGTAAATTAAAGATCTATCAACAAATTTTAAAAATTAAAGAAAAAAAAGAATTTTATTTCTAGAATAAGTCAAAATTGTTATTAATGAATTGATTTTTCTACATGGTTACCTTCATGTACTAATATTTCTTTTCTCTGAAGGTATCTGTGCAATTTTGAATTTTTTAATCTGACTTATTTTTATGATTTTATAGGGGTTTGATCTTTTCATTGAGAAGATGTTCAACCACTGAGGGACTCTAATGAAAGACATAGGAACTTTTGACTTGATTTAGTACATTATGTTTTTTCTGGAAAAGATTACAGACATATTGTATGCTAATTTGACAACTCAAGAATAAGTTCTTTGATAATGTAAGCAAAAGAAGGCACATAGACAAAAGAAAAAAATTTACTTGGACAAAAAGTAATTTAGAATAGGATTTAAGCCAAAAGGAATAGATAGAATAACATTTTTATTTAAGGATAAATGGTTTTATTTACTAAAAAGATATATAAATATTCTAAAGTATGCCCCTCATAACATGTCTTTAAGGTAAATAAAAGGAATTTGAAAGCACTACAAGGGGAAATGAATGCATCCCCTGAAACCATATGATATTGTAACAGATATCTCTCAGGAATTGACAGATGCATAGACAAAAAAATCAGTAAGGACCTAGGCTATTTTAACAATATGACTAACATAAATCCTCTAATCTGTCTAAGCATCATGCTACAACAAATACACAATTTTTTCACAAGGCCCAAAGAACATCATAGTCATATTCAAATAATGTATATCATTGTGAGTTTTCTTCCTATGATGTATTTAACTTAATAAATCATTCTTTAAAAACTAAAAACAAACAACAATATCAAAACATACAACTAGAAAGTTTAACAAAATCACCTGAGAAGGTCATATGTAAAAGAAGAAACAAATGAAAAATTCAATGCAAATATTTGATTGTAACACAAATGCTAGGTCTAAATTATTGTGCATATCTAAAGTTGTCCAATTAAAAGCAACTTTATATTATAAAAATTTATATTAAAAAGGAAGCTTAAAATGAGCTGTTTGACATATAAAACAGAAATAATGAAATAATAGATATGAGTTATTTTATTTTATTTTTAGTACTGGTAATTAAACTAAGAATATTGTGCATTTGAGGCAAACACTCTACCTGAGCCATTTCTAGCCTTTATTTTATTTCTAGATAGGGTCCCACTCAGTTTCCTATCATGGCCTAAAGCTTGTAAGCCTCTTGCTTCAGCCTCACAAGTAAGGTAACATTATAGGCATGTACCACTGAACCTGGCATAATGACTTAATATTAAGGAAATTGGTATGTAAAGTTTTTGGTATTGTTAATTCATGTTCACAGACTGCTTTACTGCCTACTACTGGTTGGGATTTTTTTCTTAACATCCTCCAAATTGACTTTGTATTTTGTTAATTTTGCCTATTATTTGGCAGGTTTCTATTATAGTGGTTACTGGTTTATCCCTACTCTTTACTAATTTATTTTTTGTAGTCACCTTTGGTTTTCTTTACTCTTTTTCTTAGCTTCTTAAGATGCTTTAAGATATCAGAAACTTCAGGATTTTCATTTTTAAAACATGATCATTTAAAGATATAATTTTAAGTCACAGTTTAGTAACATCCAACTAATTTGATTTATTATATTTTCGCTATAAGTTATTTAAAAAATATCTTTAATTTTTCTAGCTGCATTATTGTATTGTCTCATATTTTGGATCCTTTTTTTTGTGGGGGAGGGGTTTACCAGGGATTGAACTCAGGGACACTCAACCACTGAGACACATCCCCAGCCCTATTTTGTGTTTTATTTAGCTACAAACTATTAGGGTGTTTTAAATATGCATAATGAGAAAACAAGTAGCACGTGAGGTACAGGAAAAATCTATAAGCTGAGTTAAATATACATAGCAATGAATGTCCTATAGGACAAGCTACACACGGAAGAATAATTGTAAGGTAAGCTGAAATAAACAGAAGTGTTACTTACATATTTAAAACGGACAGAAAGAGCATATATTAGTAATCCATCTTGTAGGCTAAAAGACCCCTTGTCCATGTAATCACCCAATGGTGACTTCTAATACAGTCTCATGATCCCAGATATGCTTTGCACAAGAAAGGTAGAAGAAGCCCATAGTTATTTAACATACAAATTGACAAGTTACTTGCCTCTGCTCCTCACTGATGCAACAATGTGTATCACTGTACCTGGGACCTTGTGTCTAAGATTTCCTCGCACATTCTTCAGTTCTTTTCTCATAATTAGACCATCAGCAATGAAGGGCATGTTGTGAGATAGGATATTTGGACATCATACAACCCAGAATTCACTAGTTGTTTTTTTGTCTCACTCATAAACTATCCAAAGTGTGATTAACTACAACAACTTCTCCCTTATTCCTTACTTCAAGTTTCAAATACATTTAATAAACTGTGATTAGTCTAAAATGAAGTGACTTTCTGTACTGTGACCTCTGGGGTAGTTTGTCAGTGTGCTCAGAAGCTATCACTATATCAGATAATTTTCTAAATGATAGATGATAATGAAATGATTAAATTATACTAGCAAGTACTCAAAGTGGATGTTTAAGGCCAATTATTAAGGAATTAAAAAGGCATGAATGCAACATATGCTAGGATCAGAAATAGCCAATTGTACTTTTTGTAGCAAAGCAATATATAGCTTTGTGACATTTTTTTTTAACCTTGGTTAATTCCAGATATTTCTAAGGATTAAAGTAAAAGTAAACCCTGTAAAAAGATGTTAATTAATCTCTACGCTACCTCGGCAGACATACCCTTCTGATGCCATCTGGATATGATTATACATCCTAATAAATAGAAACTTTTGGTCCATGATATTTTTATTCTATTTATATAACTATAAATAATTTGCTTTATATAAATATGTGTTTGTTTTATAAAATAGCATTCTATCCGGATGGATTCCACATACTAATAGCATACCGAAAACTACATTCCACTCACTGCTGCAGTATCTCATTAACTGCGCTCTTGTCTGACTTCTCTATTGGTGTCCTTATTGATCACACACTCTGTTGTCACATCAATCTTGCCAAAGATATGCTTTGAGTCACTCCCAATTTTAAACTGTTTGAGTGGATCCAGGTTAGGATTTAGTAAAGTTCAAATTTCTTATACCAGTATCTCAAAACCTTGGAAAATCAGGCTGTGCCTCTTCTTCAAACTCATCATTTCTGTTACTGTAAACAGACATGATTATAATGCTTGAATGCTTGGTCAACCCTCCAAATCCAAAAAATCATAAGATGATAAAGGATTTGAAACTGAAAGTGTCCATCTGTTTTCTGGAAGTATCCAGTCATTGCTTATCATTTTGAACATTAGTCTCATCATCTTCAAAATGGGAAGATTATAATTGTAAGTATAATCATAGCTATAACAATACTTTCCTGTTGTAAAGATTAAATTAATCTATAATGCACTCATATTCTGAAGTCCTCTTATTTATATGTACATATTTACATATACAGTATATTTAGATGTAGGCACAGATGTATACTTTCCAAACATTGCTCTGTAGATTGGTATATTCACATTTTAAGACTCCCTCTTGGTTTCTTAAAAATAATAGAGTCCTACTCTCTTAAACTTTTCCTGATATATTTTGACAATTTTGTTGATCCAACTCACTTGGATAGGAAAAAGCTGGCAGCATAGAGTTCCTCCCTAGTACACACACACACACAAAGCCATAACAGAATATGAGCTCTTATGGCTCATATATATGATTAAAAGTCAAGATATACCTAGGAAGAAATAAAACAGGTCAAATGGATCTATGTATAAATTCTGGGTTATTCATGAAACAATGGTCATAATCATAATCATAATCAACACGAATTTCAAAAATTGGATGCAGTATGTAACATTGCCCAAGCTTTAGACAGGCAGGGTAAGACACTAGTGGAGTGTGATGGTCATGTATTGCATTTCTGTCTCATTCGGTTCAGAATGCATTCTAATTTCCCTTAATGCTTACTATATATCACTCACATGAAATAGATATATATTGCTTAATTTCCAAATATTTTCAGATTTTCCAGGTTTCTTAATCCAGTTGGGTTATTATAAAAATTACCAAAATGGTTGATTTACAAACTACAGAAATGTGTACCTCACAGTTCTGGAGACTAGGCATTCAAGATCAAGTTTCCAGGAATAAATGTGTCTGGGGGAGCCTTCTTCCAGATTACAGATGACAACTTATTATTGTATTTCCATTTGTTACAGAAAGTACCAAGCTCCTTCAGAACTCATAGAGGGCCAGGAATTCAACTCATAAACTTCAAGTGGATACAGCGGACAGCACTGGGCATTTTTTGTTGTTTATTTCTAGTCCATACAGGTTATGAATATAGCATAACTTTTTATGATTTCAATAACTTAAAATGTTGAAGATTAGGGTATCTTAGTGAATACACTATGTGTATTACAAAAGAATTTATATTGTGGCCCGGTACAGCGATACGCCTATAATCCCAGAGGCTTAGGAGGCTGAGGAGGGGGAGAGTGAGTTCAAAGCCAGTCTCAGTAATTTAGCAAGGCACTTAGCAACTCAGTGAGACCCTGTCTCTAATAAAATATAAAAGAGAGGTTGGGGGTGTGGCTCAGCGGTTGAGCACCACTGAGTTCAATCCCCAGTACCCCCACCACCACACACTCACACAAATAATGAATTTATATTGTGGTATTTCTCTAAATGGCAATTGATTTCATTGGTGGATGTGACACACAGTTTTTTGTTTTCCTTTACTGATTTTTTTGTCTAGTCTGTCAGTTATTGAGACAACAGTGCTGAAAACCCCAATTATAATAGAGATTTTGTCTATTCTTTCACTTCTGACATGTTCATTCATATATGTTTTATTTGGCAGTAGTGGGGATTGAACCCAGGGCTTTGTTCTACCACTGAGCTACATCCCTAGTGCTTATATAATTTGAATGTACTTATAATTAAGGCAGAATACTTTTCTTTGGGAAATATGTAGCATCACATATTCATAATTTTTAAAAGGCATAGTTCAAATTAATAATCCAAAGTTTACTTTAATAAAGTAAAAAAAGAATAAATTAAAACCAAAGCAAACAGAATACAATTTTAAAATTGGAAATCAATGAAACTAGAAAATAGAAAAATAATTGGAAAATTATTTTAATTAAAAAGAATATCTTCAAAGATATTAATAAAATTAACAAAATTCTGGCAGGCATGGTGGCACACGCTTGTAATCCCAGAGGCCTGGGAGGCTGAGGCAGGAGGATCGCAAGTTCAAAGCCAGTTTCAGTAATGGTGGAGAAGTGCTAAGCTACTTAGCCACCATTGAGTGAGACCTGTCTCTAAAAAACACACAAATAAAGGCTGAGGATATGAATCAGGGTTGAGGACTCCTGAGTTCAATATAAGTCACCAAAAAAAAAAAATAAAAAAATAAAAATAAACAATCAAACCTAAAAAATCAACAAAATTATAGTCAGACTAAAAAAGATTAAAAATGAAAATTTTCAATATTGTAAATGAAAAGCTTTAACTACAGAGAGTAAAGACATAACAAACGCTTTGAACAACTGTATTGTCATAATTTTAACAATTGAATTGAATTTATTAATCCCTTGAAAGGCTAAATGACCAAAATTCATTAAAGAACAGATTATTTTTGTTCTTCATCCACTAAAAATTTGAAATTATAATTAATATCCTTCCAGTAAGGAAAGCATAAAATTTAGGAAGTTTCACAGGTAAATTTCTTCAAACATTAAAAAATGAATATCAGCTGGGTGCCTATAATCTCAGCAGTTTGGGAAGCTGAGACAGGAGGATCACCAGTTCAAAGCTAGCCTCAGCAACAGTGAAGCACTAAGCAACACAGTGAGACTCTGTCTCTAAATAATATACAAAATAGGGCTGAGGATATGGCTTGAGTGTCTCTGAATTCAATCTCTGGTACGTCCCTCACCACTGGAAAAAAAAAATCAATTGTACATAATCTGCTCCAGAATATAGATGACAGACAATACTTCCCACCAAAGACATGATGGCAGAGTTACTCTAATACTAAAAGGGTATACTTTGTAAGAAATGAAAACTAAAACCCAATATCTCTGATTAACACAGACATAAAATACTCAACAAGATATAAGCAAATCAAACATAGCTATACATAAACAGGATAATTCATGAGTTATTAAGATTTATCCTGGGAAAGCAATGATGGTTCAACATTTGAATGCTAATTAATTTAATCATCATATGTATAAACTAAAGAAGAGGAAGAAAATCAAGTTCACATCAATAAAGACAGAAACATCATCTGAAAAAATTCAATAAGCATTCAGAATAACATTTCTAAGCAAACAAAGAATAAAAAGGCATTTCCTCAAACAGGGTATCTAAAAACACCCAGCAGATGACATCATACTAAAATAAAAAGGACTGAATATTTCTCCTTCAAATTGGGGAACGATGCACACTTCTGCCACCCCTGTTGAATTTAGAAATGTAAGTCCTAGTCAGAATAATAAGACAAAATTTCATCTTGATGGAAAAAGAATAAAGATCTCTTTAATCCCATATATGATGACCTACCCAGAAAAGCCCAATTAAGTTATAAAATGACTTCCTAGATTTAAATTAGTATTTTTAGCAGGGATGTAAGTTATAAATTCAATTAAACAACAAAACAAACTTTATTTCTAAGTATGCTATATTTCTAAGCTATGGTTTGAATCTGGAATATTCCTCAAAATCTCATGTGGTAGCCTCTGCATTAATGTCCAGAGGTGAAATGATTAGATGAGGAGAACGGAGCATAGTTTTGTGGCCTTTATCTGTTCCTGGTCCCTTCCTGTATTTCTCTCTCTGCTTCCTGGCTGCCATAAACTAACCAGCTTTCCTCTGCCTTGCGGTTCCATAGGGATGTTTTTCCAAGCCCACCATGGACTGAAACCTGCAAAACCATGGGCTGAAATAAATCTTTCTTTATGCTTATGTGGGGGCAGGTGGTATATGGAAAATCTCTATCTTCTGCTCAATTTGCTGTGAACCTAAAATTTCTCTAAAAAATATAAAACCTCACAAAAAATAAAATACTCAAATATAAAACTAATAAATGTACATTATAAAAATATATATGAAAACACACACACACACACACACACACACACACACACTGAAAACTTAAATAACAAACACAAAATACCAGTTTCAGCTCTAACATGTCAAAAGCTTGGAAGTCATCACTCTATTCCTTACAAAATCAAAAGTACTGAATAAGTGTAAAGTCAACAATATTTGAAGAACTGGATAATATAACACATGGATAAATGAAAGAATATCAATATAACAAGGGATAAAAACAAGGAATTACAAATGCTACATGAGATATATTCACTACACATGAAGTGGTATAAAGTTATTAGAAAATGAATTTCTATTAGTTTAAAGGGTATATTGCAAATTCTAGAACAACCAATAAAAATGAGACAAAAGTATAATTCGTTAATAAAAGAGATAAATTTGAATCACATAAATGCTCAGTTAAAGCTACAAAAGGAATAAAATATGAAAAATATAATAAAAAGTCACAAACTTTGTTGTATTAATACAACTACATCAATGATCACTTTAAATATGAATTATATAAATATATCAATTAAATGAAAAATGTTGTCAGATGGATAAATTTTTAAAATCTTTATATGTTATCCACAAAAACTCCTTTTTAATATAAATGGATTTGGATATTGTAAAAGTAAAGGAATTGAGAAAGATAAACTATGATATTATTTATCAAGAAAAGTTGGAGTAGGTGTTTTAATTTCATACAATGCAGACTTAAGAAGTTTAAGAACATTATCACAGTAAAAGAAGGGCAATATATACTGATAAAAAAGATCATTTCTTAAGAAGACAACAAAACTTGACAGCATACTCTAACACCAGAGTACTGAAATACATGGAACAAAATTTATAGAATTGAAAAATGTAGAAAAAATCCATGATGATAGTTAAATAATTCAATGCTCCGTTTTCAGTAATCGATGGGCCAAGCAGACAAAAAACAAATAAGGGTGAAGTTGACCTGAAGGGTACTATCAATCAACTTGATCTAATTGACATTTATAATGATTTAGACTCAATCAAACAATAGCAGAATATACATTCTTCACTAGCTGATATAGAAATTCATCAAGGTAAACTACATTTTGGGTTATAAACTATACCTTAGCAAAATTAAAAGAACTAAAATTCTACAAAGAATATTTCAGATTCCAATGGAATTAAAATCAATAATGGAAAGATAGGAAATAATCAAATACATATGAACAAAACATACTTCCATATGACAAATGTGTCAAAAGTGTCTTGGTATGTATATATGTATTTTTTAAAATTTTGTGCTAAATAAAAATTAAAATATAGTTTATTAATATTAGAACTGTGAAATCATGCTTAAATGGAAATTTACAGTAATAAATAAAAACAAAAGGGAAAGCAAAAGTTACAAAAGTTTCCATCTACAAAAACTAATGAATAAATTAAACCTTAAACAATCTGAGGAAATAATACAAATTTGGATGGAAAACAATGAAATTGAAAATAAGAAATCAATAGAGAAAATCAATGAAGACTAACATGGCTCTTTGAAAAGCATCATCTTTTTTTAGATGAAATTGATAACATTCTTCTAAGCTAAGCTAAATAATAAAAAAAGAGAAGAAACAAATCGCAAATATTAGAAGTGATAGGTTATTACTACTGATTTATGGATGCTTCCAGTTTGGTACTGTGAACAATTCTGTCTGCAAATAGTATAACCTACATGAACTGGGACAGTTCCTTGAGAAACAGAAACTACCAAAACACACACAGGAAAAAATAGATAATCTGAATAAACTAATACCTATTATAAAGAAATTGAATCAATGATTAATAACAATATAAGAAATAGAACACAGATCCATATGTTTTTACAGGCTAATTCTATCAAATGTTGAAGAAAGAAATTATACTGATTCCTCATAATTGCTTCCATAAAGTAGAATAAGAGGAAAGAAACACTTCATATCTTATTCTATGATGTCAGCATTATCTTAATATCAAAACTAGATAAATACAAAATAAATAAGGAAAATTTCATATCAATATTTCTTATTTATACAAATATAAAAATCCTTAAGGAAATAGTACATATATTCCAATTATGAGTAAAAAGCTATACGATGACAAAGTGGGGTTTATTCTAAGTAAGCAAGATTAATTCAATTTAAGAAAGTTAATTAAATTGGCCCAACATATAAACTTGCTAAAGAACCCAAATTCATACATTTGTATACTTGAGGCATAAAAAACATTTGACTATTTCCAATACCATGCATAAAAAATTTCAACAAACTAGTAATAGAAGAAAAATTCTTCAATTGGTAAAGGACATCTACAAAAAGCATATAGAAAACAACATACTTTGTGATAAGATACTGCATATTTTCCCCCTAAGATGGAGTCAAGGAAAGAATGTTCTTCTCTTTCACCTGTCCTATTGAAAGTTCTAGCTAATGCAATAAGATAAGAAAGTAAAATAAACATACATTGATTGGAAAAGAAGATTAAATTGCTGATTTATGTAGACAACATGAACATGTATGTAGAAAATTCCCTACCCTACCTTCATTTTTAACCTGGAACAAATGAGTTTATCAAAGTTATAAGGTACAAGGTTAATATAATAGTTATTTTTTCCTACATAACAATGATGAACTATTATAATTTGAAATTTTAAATGACATAGCACTTATAATAGCACCCCAAAATGAATTACTTATATATAAATCTAACAAAGTGTCTATAGTATGTGTGTGTAGAAAATTACAAAGCTCTGAAAGACATATCAAAGAAATCTCAATAGATGAGAAGGTATTTCATGCCCATATACTGGAAGGCTTAAATTATTGCCAATGATTCCCAATTAATCTTCAAAGTTAACACAATCCCAACCAATAACTCATCAAATCATTTCGAATATACTAACAAAGTCAATCTAAAGTTTATCCAGGAAGGAAAAATAAAAACACAAAATGGTCAGCACACTACTGAAGAACAACAAATATGAAAGACTGATACTACCATATTTTACCATACTATAAATTTGTGTATTTAAGACAGCATGGTGATAGCAAAATATAGACACAGATGAATGAAATAGAATAAAGAACCCAGAATTTAGAGCCACACACAGATAGTCTGTTGATGTTTTTTAATGAACAAGGCAATTCAATGTATAAAGGATAGTTTTCCAACAAATGATGCTGAAGCAGGATATTGTGAAAAACATGAATCAAGACTTCACATCTTTTAGAAAAATTAATTCAAACTAGAGATGAAAAATGTGAAATGCAACATTATAAAACTGCTAGAAACACTATAGAAAAATTGTTTTCTTGGATTTTTCATTCAGTTTTTAGATACAATACCAAAATATTTGTCTAAAAAAGAAAAATTATATTTTATTGAAATTCAAAATGCATGCATTAAAAAAACACTGTTAAGAGAATGAAAAGACACACCATGGTCTGGCAGAAAATCCTTTTGAGACATGTATCTGATAGACAACTTGTACTCAGATTATAGGAGGAACATTTAAATCTCAACCATAAGAAAATAAAAATATAATTAAAATAGATACAAAACACTATACAACCATCTTATCAAAGAAGACATACAAATATCAAAGAAGTATAGCCAAGATGAATTTGGAAAATAGGAGATAAGGCAATGTTGGAGCCATCAACCTATTCTTTCTGTCCCCCTTTGTGCATCACAAATGTTATTCCTGATTTAATTACTTCACTTCGAACTCTATCTTGGTGTCTACTTCCCACAGGAGCTCATTAGCACAATATAGAAATTTTTTAAAATATGTTGTCACAAAGGTAATGTGATTAAGGAAGCACAAACATATTACAAACATGTCTATTAGTAATGTTCTGTCATTTAAGATTGATGTTATCAGCATTTATAAAATAATTTGTATTATCTTGTGTTATATTAGTCTTCATCTTGTATCTCCTTCTGTTTATAATATGGGATATTTCAAAACTAGACATTTGAAAAAAAGTGAATTGAATATGAGGGTCTGTATAATTCTTTCTGGAAAATTATGTTCTTAAACAGAAGCAGAAGAGAAAGCAATTGCTAGAAGGGGGAATGGCCATAAGAAAAATTTAATTAGGTATGTAGGTGCTTTTAAAGAGGAGTCATTCAAAGCTTGAATCCATAATTTTATTTTATATGCCCCTGTGCAAGTTATTTAAATTCTCTAAATCTCAATTCACTTATGTGAAAGTGGAGATTAAAATGTTTACTACTAGTACTTTGGGAGGATCCGATAATATAAAAAGCACTAGAGACCAGTGACAATCACAGTGCATGATCACAGTTGGTGAATATTATTTTTATGCATTGTATTTTAATATTTTGGAAATAATCAAAAAATCATTAAGATTAAGTTAAAATTTATTTTATTTTTTAATAAATTTGAAGGAATAAGTATAAATTTGCTCTATCTCTGATGCACAAATCTAAGAATTTAAAAATTTTCATCAATGTACAAACATGTAAGAGAATCCAAATGATTTTCAAGCACTTGAGTGGTTAGGAAATGTATTACTTTTCTTTATTTAGCTTAAAAAAAAAGTTAAAATTATCCTGACTTCAATTTTCTACAGTGTTTCAATTTTTTAAAGTGTACGTGAAACATAAACACTGTATGTTCAGATATAGGTTTAATTTATTAGTTGCACTTGAATTTGCAATTATTTATATCAAATATGTTTGATTTAGTTGTAACCAGTCTAGTATATTCAGGATTTACATATGTTGGCTATACTATAAGATATTTTAAGTTTTAACTTTTTAAAGATTTGGAAGATTCTTAAGTGTATGTTTGGTCAGAAATAATATGTAATTAATTAATGTAACCCAGTTTTATGGAAATAATTTATCTAGGTAAGCAATTTTGAAATGCCTATGGCTATGTGAATTGGTGCATCTTTTTCAGTAGCAGTAGGAGACAGCAGTATCATGTAGTCTGGATGCTGCCCTACGGTGACTTGACTTCCCCTTATTCACGGGTAATACATTCTAAGAACCCCACTGAACATCTGAAATAGTGGATTATACTGAACCCTGTAAACACAGTTTTTTTTCCTTATATGTGCTTATCTGTAGTAAAGTTGAATTTATAAATTAATCACAGTCAGATATTAATAACAAAATTATTAATAAAATAGAATAATTATAATAATATACCATAATAAAAATTATGTGAATGTGATCTGTCTCTCTTGAAGAGTCAAGACAAATAATGTGCTTTTGACTATGTTTGATAATGGATAATTAAAACATGTAAACCAAAACTGCAGATAACTGGGGAATACTGTATTTACATTTATAGAAAATATATGTTATCTTTTCATTTATTTGGTCTCCTAGCTCAGTGTGTATACTAAGGTAACCAATAGGATTATTTCTGAACTTTTCATAGGAATTATAAACATACATACACATGATCTCAGTAGAAATGAATATTTTATGTTAGTGATATATACATATATATACATACATATGTATGTCTGTACATGTATGTATGTGTGTATATATATATATATATATATATATATATATATATATATATATATATTATTCACTTTTTATCTCACAGAGAAATGCATGATTTCATATCAACGTTAGAAAATGCCTTATGTCCAATCGATGTAACTTTTCTCAATATAT
Source organism: Callospermophilus lateralis (assembly GCF_048772815.1). Classification (NCBI taxonomy): domain Eukaryota; kingdom Metazoa; phylum Chordata; class Mammalia; order Rodentia; family Sciuridae; genus Callospermophilus; species Callospermophilus lateralis. Next base: position 67,064,663 of record NC_135314.1, read on the forward strand.
GTTCCCAATGTAATTCATTATTCATTTGTAGATTGGCAAAAAATCAATGTAATAAATAGAAGAAATTGTGTTCCTTTTAAAATATCTTCCTAATTTTGTTAAATAATTAGTAGTACCTTATAAGCAATATGAAGTAGGCAGAGGATTTGTTTAGGGTTGCATGTAGATGATTTTATTGGAAAAAATATAGATAATTTTTCATCCTACAGAGAGCATCTGGAGACCTTTGCTAGATTTGCCTTTCAATGCTATGGCAACAGTATCCCAGCAGGGTACTGCAGGAGATAGCAATGTGACCAATCACAGTGGCCTTCATGTCCTTGGGGTTGCAATACCAAACTGACATCGTAGTATACCAAAGGGTTTGAATTCTGACAAGCATCTGTGAGGCTTTTCTGCTTCATCTGATCCCTGTCTATACTACATCTCTATCTAAAATGAAAAATGTGACCAGTGTTATTTTAAAAAAGAAAAACAGGTCTGAAAGACGTGAAAAATAGAAATTAGCTGACGACTGAATATATAGAATCTAAATATACATGAATACAAAACAATCTGTATGCAAGAAAATGTTTATGTTAAGAAATGTCTCAAAGATTAACTTCAGAAAGTGTCCAAAGTGTGGATAAGAAAAGAAAAAGTCATTTCACTGTTTGCTTTCTATGACACAGTAGAAAATATTGACATGAACAGAAATAAATTTTGGAAATAGAAGCACTCTAAGGACATTTAGATTACTGATAGGTTTTATTTTCCTTACAACATTTTATCACTTAAAAAGCAATAAAAGTTTATACTAGAGATAGATGGGCAGTTAAGTTAAACAACATTGATTCAAAGCTTGGGGGAAAAAAGGCAAAAAGACTAAAATATACTATTTGATTAAGTACTGGCTCTTGTTACTTAGGAGACTGCCAAAAAGTTTGAATCTTATCCAAAGCAGTCTATTATAGTTTTCATCATTTTTAAAACCCTGAAAGCAAGGGAGACATAAAATACACATGCATTGTATAAAAACTGAAAAGAAGCAATTAGTTTGGGACAAATATCCAACTCGTGATAAAATAAAGTCTTACAAAGAGCCTGTGACAGCTTTTAGGTGTTAAATTACCCCCCACATCTCCCAAGCATAGGACTGTTTTAAAATCTTTTGTTGAACATTTTAAGTTTTCAGACTCAGGAAAAAATTATCCTTTCAAACTCTGAACATTAAATTTACCCATCATATGTTCAATTAATACACATCAAATTAAAATAAAAGTATCTATAATGTAAGCTTCAAAACAGTTGTTTTAACTTTTTCAAATAAATTTTAAAAATATATTTAAGTGTCCAAAAGGAGAGAAGGAATTTCTTTCTTTCCATTCTTTTCTCTCTCTCTCTCTCTCTCTCTCTCTCTCTCTCTCTCTCTCTCTCTCTCTTCTCTCTCTCTCTCTCTCTCTCTCTCTCTCTGATGCAGGGGCTTTACTATGTTGCCAAACTCCTGGACTCAAGTGACCAACCAAAGTAGCTGGGACTAAAGCCAGAGAATTATATAAACTTATTTTTATTACCATCATTTAGAGCAACTGTGATATTCAGACAAAGTTAACAATCAATTCTATTAGCCACTAATAAGGTGATTTATATATTATATAGTAAATCATGAGGGTATGTTCTTGATGGACAACTAGACATAATATTTCCTTTTTTGTCAATCATTTTCTACCTACATGATTCTTTGGATTAATATAATATTTTACATTAGTTTAAAGTTTCCTTCAAATGTAAATAACTTTTGCATTTCAAAACTATGTAGTTGAATCACTTTATATAGCAAGTTTGTGTAGCATTATAATCAAAGTTACAATATCAATGTGAAGATAATTTGTTATTTAAATGACTTATTTAAATTGCATTATTTTAGAATAATCAGAAGATAAATAAAGTAAAAGAAAATTTATTATTTTGTTGGTACTAGGGATTGAATTCACAGGTGCTTTACCTTTGAACTACATAACTATCCATTTTTTATTTTGATATTTTGAGATAGGGTCTCCTTCATTTACTGAGGCCAGCCTCAAACTTGACATATTTCTTCCTTGACCTTCTGAGTAGGGTAACTGGCTAGAAAAAAAAAAATAAATAAAATATCTATGTCATTCTTCTATGAGATAACTACTCTGAGCAGTTTGTTTTTTCTATACGCAAATGTGTTCTTGAGGTAAATCTATTTTTTGTAATTTCTGTATATTGAAGTGGGAGCATTTCAAATGGGAAAATTAAAGCTGTGAACATTTTTTAAGTATTTTTAAAATATTACAATAATGTTAGTAAAATAGGTACAGGGTCTCTGTTGACACTACTAATTTTTTACCGCACTGAAGGTACTCAGTAAATTATAGAGTATATAAATATTATATAATTATACATGATAAGTTAATAATAGAGATAAAATATACACATACCTCTAAGGATTCACTTAGCTTTGAGACAGAAGAGAAGAAAAAAGGATGCACTAGAGATTCTCTTTCAAAAGTGTATCCTGAATGAGAAAGAAATTCACATCAAAAATATTCATTAAATTACAACTTGCTCATTGAGTACTCACTGTCTTTACATTCGTTATCAATTCTGTGCTTGAGATGATCTAATAGGAGAGCAATGTGAAGCACAAAGAAAATCAAAACAACCAGGGACAGGAGAATGTAGTTATAGAACTAGTCATTAGCCACACATACCCAATAAAGAGCTTATCTTCTTAAAAATCATTCTCCATTACCATCTTACAGCTATGGTTGGTTATCCTAGAGGCTAAGAAGGGTAGACTGATTCGCTCTGGTTTGCACTAGTGTCCCCTAAAGTCCCATGTATTGATGCTGTTCCTACCCTTAGGCACTACTGGGATGTGTCAAAACCTTAAGAAGACAGGGCCTACTGGAAGTAAGTTAGATCATTGGGGACATTCCTTGAAGGAGGTCTGAGGACCTTGGCAACTGCTCCTCCCCTGTCTTTGTTTTATAGCCATCGTGAGGTTCCATGTGCTTCCTGTCAAGTGGCATCACCTCATCACAGGCCCAGAGCAGGGAGGTCAATTGGTCAAGGACTTATGACCACAGATTTAATCCCATCTCTTGGTATCTGAAATAGAATGTTGGATGGTGTAAAGTTATCTAAATTTAGTAATTAATAAGAAATAAAACTTTTATAATTGTCTTATTCTTTTTAAAAATTTATGCAATGGTGAAATATGGGTAATATTTCAGGTGGAATGGCACATTTATCAACAGATTTCAGTTGCCAGACAAACCTTTTGTAATTATATAATATTAAGACAAAATGGAAGAAATGGTCAAAATTTCAATGTGTGTATTAATATAAATTATATCCTTCTCATATTGAGGGGAAATGAGAAATTGGAATAGTTCAATTGGTAGGTCCAGCTAAAAATGCAATAGAATACTGGACTCTCTAAAACACACATTAAGATGTTGATTATGCAGTTGCTATTTTTCTATTTATTTCACTGTAAAACTTCCCAATAAGCTAAGCACAAAAAATGCTATATATATGTATAATCAGTTTAAGGAATAAAATGATGAGTTCAATTCACTGCACAGATGTTATGTGGGTACCAGGAAATGAGGTTAAATTGGATATAGTGAATGCTAGAGGAATTTTGTATACTTGAACACCAATATAATAATTCTCAATTATAGGGTAATTTTAAAAATATAACATTAGCAAGACACCACAACAAAATAATTAAACTCAAAATTTTAGTTAATGGGACTGTAGCATTAATAGTCTTTTACACTTTCAAGATTTTAAACTTGCTTGACAAGGTGATTCTAATAGGCATGTGTCCATGAGAAACTCTACCTCTGAGAAATGGTGTCACTTATAATTCAGGTATCTCTGATCCATTAGTTCTTCTTCCTTCTTTGTGCCACCCAATATACTGAGATCATAAACTAATGCTCCCTAATCTCTATCAAGTGAAGCATTTTCATATCCATGCTACACTGATAAAAATTTATGAAACAATTCTATTGCAAATATTCTGGAAAAATATCACAAGTTACAATTGTAGTTTCCAAATGACTCTTTACATTTAATTAAAAATAAAGATTTTTCTATAACTCAGGAAATTCTGTTTCTAATTCAGATGATGCTTGTGTGCAACCAGATTGAGTTCTTAGAATTGTTAAATCAATAGAACTATTTTTGTCCTCAATAAACTCATGCAGGTAATGTTGGTTAATAAATATAGGCTGGGGCAAGTGGGTGTTGTGGTTTAAATATGAGGTGTTTACAGGAACTCCAGTGCTAATGCAGAAATGTTTAGAGGCGAAATAATTGGATTGTGAGAGCTGTAACCTGAAAGAACTGGGTGGCAGTTGATAAATGGCCAGAGGAAGTGGATCACTGGGGGTGTGTTCTGGAAGGGTTCGTCTTCCCTGTGACCCCTTCGCTGTTCTCCTTGCTTCCTAGCTGCTATGAGTGAAGCAGATCTCGACTACATCCTTACACCATGATATTCTGCCTCAACATCCCTGAGCTTTGGGCTAAACCTCTGAACCCATGAACCAAAACAAACTTTTCTTCCTCTTAGTGGTTCTTGTTGACTATTAGTCACAGCAACAAAGAGCTAACTCACACAGTGATACAGTGGGTTTGCAGAGAAATGGGGGAGGATATAGAACACCCAAAGTCACTTATTTCACCCTTTCATGTGCAAAACTGTAAGAATCAAGTGTCCCTGAGAGATGAAAAAATTAGCCTAGCTTCATGCTTTTTGTTGTTATTGTTGATGTTCTTGTGGTTGTTTTAAATTTATGTCCCAAGAAACCCAGCTATACACTCTTTTTAATCTCTTTGTGTTCTATGAATTGTATTCATTCATTAATTTTTTTTAAAATTGACACATTTTTATGGTACTTCTCTTATTATTTTTTTTCCTAGAGTTAGGTTTTTTGATTCTCCCAACTGAAAGAGTATTCCCTACTGAATGACTTTCAGAAGAACATTTACATTTGAATGATTTTCCTTAATTAACCTGTTACCCTGCCTTGAATTTGCTAATTTCTGTTTTTCCCAGTTCCTCAAAGCTGGATTCCCTGATGTTCCCAAGAGCCCACTGAAGTCCATCCAGGTCCACTGTCCATGTTCACAGAAATGGAACAAACAAGCTTGCTATTCTTTTTTCCTTCCACTTCACATGCATTGAATTCATTCTCTTCATGAATTTATAACCACAACCATTTAGAACACATTCCCTCAAAACCGAAATCCCAGGTGCAGACAAAGGATTGCTGTCCTCGAACTGCCTCTTGGCTCGCCTGCAGCTTGTTTTTATCATTAGGTAAGGCCTCTCACAGCTAGTTGGTGCATTGGCAGTTCATGCATCTGAACTTGGCTGTGCTTTCAGTTTCCTCTTCTCACTTTAGGCTACAAGTTCTTAATTCGCAGCAGAGAGACCAGTGTCTCACAATATCACAGATATAAAATCACTAAGGGCACCACCCCATCCTGAGCTTCTGCCACCAGGAATGTTTTAATCAAGGTACTTCCTACTGAGGGAATAAACTTTTCAGCTGGAATTCTAAGATATATGTGTGTATGTGTGTGTGTGTGTGTGTGTGTGTGTGTGTGTGTGTATATATATCTGTAGTTTGAATTTAGAATAAACTTCCAAACTCATGATTATCATAAGTGATGAGCAAACTAAAAGTAGCACGTTATAACAGTTGGTACTTAGACAATAGGGAGAGACTTGGAAACACAGCATCATGTAGCCATTCCTACCATTGAAAAAGCCATCCATCTGCAGAGCTTCTCAGAGGATTGCCAAAGCTTCCATAGAAAATAAGTGATAAAGACTCAGAGTGAAAGACTCTCCTACAAATGGGTGCAACAATGACCTAAAAACATTCTGAGTCTAGAAATAAGGCTCTGAAGTTAGAACTTAGTATCCCTATAAAACTCTGAATTAGAAATTATTACTGCATGATGTCATTTTTTATGGGATCTAAACTAAGAGAATTCCTGAAAGCATAGCATAGAAAAATGGTTACCAATTCTTGTGAAAATAAGTAGGGGCTAGGGAGATGGCATTCAAAGGGTGAACATCTCAGTTATGTAGGACAAGTCAGTTCCCAAAGCACAGCATGGTTACTGAAGTTTGCAATACTACATTGTGTATTTGAAATAGACTAAGAGAGCACATCCTCAGTGCTCTCACTACACATACACACACACACACACACACACACACACAAGTTGTCATGTTACAGAAATGTTAATTAACTTGACTTTGGTGATAATTTCACAATAGATTAGATTAATTAAGATAATTTCTCAATTAGACATAGATTAAACATAAATTTGCCCACCTCGGATATACAGGATTTCAATAAGCCAATTATATCCAAGTAAAACTGAAAAATAAGCAGGCAAGGGTCGGGGGGAATTCAGAACAGAAACTGTTCTCTTGATCTCATAGGAGTTTACTCTTCTTGAAGGAGAGATAGAAACTAAGCAGCTCTTTTGTGGCTCTGAATGTGTAATTATGTAAACTGTACAGATGTATAGGATTGGCTTCACGTCCACCAAATGACTGTTATTTTTTCATAAGTTCTAGCTAAAAACAAAAACAAACAGAAAGGAGTGAAGAAATTAAAAAGAAAAAAATTCCTGGGCTTACTAAAGCTAGAAATCCAAAACAGGGTACCTCATCTCTGTCTCCTACACTCATGATTCTAGAGGTAAGAATGGGAAAAACAAATATGGAAACAGCCATTTCACAAAAGTGCTCATTTTTTCTGATATTCCAATTGACCCACAATAAATATATATATATATATATATATATATATATATATATATATATATATATATATATATATCAAGAAAAAGAAAACATAATCAGAGAGAGAATTATGTGATCCATGATCCATATATGCACCTTGCATTCCAGTAGCCAAAACCTTGGAAATATATAAGGACTCATCTTTGCCCTTAGAGAGATCCCCAGGTGTAACCAACTAGATTGCTGCAAATGGAATACTGAGAGGGGACGCAGAATGACTCTTTCTCATGAGTCCCTGGAGACTGGCTGCTGTGGAGTTTGACACAGTTCTAATTTGGTTTCTTTTCAAAGAAGATATTACAATCTTTTCTTCAAATAATTGAGCAAAGCAATTATTCAGTCTCTAGAAAAGCATTAATGTGCCCTCAGAGGACACTACAAAATATTTTTTTCATCATTCCATAATTTATTGATTTTTAGGAAACAGTTAATTCCTCTTTCAATGACCCATATTCTTCAATATATGAAAACAGCTTCGTTTACCACTCCTTCAGTACAAATTTAAAGAACCAGCTTGTCATACCTAGTTCTACAACAGTAATTTTGCCTCTTTTCTTTTTTGCCTTATTCTGAGGCATTATTGTAAACATTGGTGTAAGTTATATTATTTTTTTCTATCAACTCATATTTTATAGTGCATTGGGGATTGTTTATAACAAGATTGCACAATAGCTAATTGATTAATTATAGTAATCTCTGGAGATACTCTACTTTGCGAGTGTGAAAGGTTCATCCTTACCTCAACTGATATTTAAATGACAGTGATAGATAAATTAGAAATCTGAACATCCATCATGAGCTAGGGTTATAGAGGTGGAGATACTGATATCCTAAAAATCAAACACAAATAAGAAGAGATCAGAATTTAGGAAAAACAACAATAACAACACTCAAGGTAAAAATAAAACGTGTCATTAACCCTTAAAATCATGAGTGAAAACCCAGGTAGGAGAAGTTTAAAAATATTCCAGAGTAGAAAGGCTGCTGCTGGTCAGGGTCAAATATAGACTGGGAATGTTTCTTCATTCTATCCACTATAACAACTTCATTTTATCCATTTCATCCTTGATAGTTTTTCTCCTTTATAAAATTCTACCTTTTTCATGATTCGTTCTAGATGATTTTTCAAAAGTTCCTGGTCTCCAACTCTTCTCTCCTCTCTTTCCCTGCTATACATTGTATTTAACAATTATGAATGAAATTTTATATTTGTGAAAATATGTAGTAATTATTTATAAATAAGTTTTGTTGCCTGTATCTTTGAATATAAAATTCACAGGCAGAACTTTATGTATTTATCACCATTGTGTCCCCATCACTTAGAAAAATGCCTGACTCAAAATAAATATCAGTAAATATTTGTCCAGTAAATGAATGAGTGACCTTCCTTTCTTTTTTGGATGCTAACTGTTGAGTCTACGTTCCAATCCACACATCCAGATTTATCTCCTGCTCCGTAATTTCAGTTACATACATTTAGGTTATGCAGGGTTAGCCTGTGTACAAGCAGAGACGGGGCAGGGTGTCGTAGGGTTTAATATTAGTGGAGAAGTCAAGGATTCTTTTTTTTTTTTTTTTTTTGTATGTCAAAGCACACCTATCATAGCTTGATCACTGGTATTTCAAATTCCTTAAGGGGATTAATGATAATGTTAAAACATAATCTTCGGAGAAGTAGATATTTATACAAATCAATTTGCGCTCCAGTGAGAGAGCTTATAGCAGGTACAAAAAAAATGTCAGGAATCATGGAAACTCTGGATGGCAGAGGCTATAGTCAAAGAGTGAAATAGAATTGGAATAGTTAGGATTCGATATTGAAAAACAATTTCTAACTTTAAAAATATTTTTAGGAAGACTGTAGCTTTCTCAAGTTTACCACTAAAGTTTCTTTCTTTGTATGTATACTATAACATCTTCCTATAAAATTCATTCTTGTACCCAACTTTTTATTTTCATTTAAGGGCCACCATTTTTTTATACTTCCTGGGTAGAAACTTTTTGTACCTTTTCTCTCCACCCCCACACTATTTACAGCTGTTTAGTTTTGCCAAATCTCATTTCTTTAATGTGACATTAAGAGTCTCTTCAGTGCAAAATATGCCTACTTTTCCTTCTTCTCTGTGCAGCCTGGTATAAACCAAATGAATTGCCCTTTGCTTGTCTAACGTGTCTATTTCTTATCATTTTATTCACATAGAATTCACCACAGGATATCTCTAAAATTTATATTTTCAAAAAATTTCCACTTCACTTTTCATCTCCAACCTTGATAAACATCAACATGATAATATTGCTCTTTCTTTTAACTTTCTCCCAAAGCTGTCTTTCTGGTGACTAGAATGTCCTGGAGGTAAGGGTGAAAATCCATTCCAAACTAGTATTGCAGACAGGGAGGACACACAAAACACTGATTGTTTTACTATTTTATTTTTTTTCTGGTAAACTAATGAAACTTGCAAATAATAATTTATTCATAACTAGTCAGGGTAAGCATGTGGTTTTCGTTAGGATTTTTGAGAATGACTGTGTGACCTTTTGATTTTAGTAATACCATATAGCTCTAACCTAATCAGTATATTGATTTTAATGCTTTATTTAAATGATCCATGTGACTTTCTTCTGGGAAGCAGTTCAAGATGAAATCAGTTTATGTAAGAGATTAATTGGATGAAATACTCATAAAGAATAAAGAGGTAGGAGCAGATTTCAGTGTAAGTTTGACACTTGCGAAAGGAAAGAAAGAAAAAGGAAGGTTCTGTGAGAAGAGCTTCAGACCATGTTGAAGGGCGGACAAAACTTTGGGCTGCCAAATGGGAAGCTCAGGGTAAAGCCTGTCCATTAGGTGGCTCAGATATTGGGCTACAGTTGTGGAATAACTGGAGTACCCTCATCTTGCAGAGTCACTGGGTAGAAAGAGTCCTAGTCCTGGGAGAGAATAGCTGCAGCTATTGCTTCCAGCAAGTTCTCTCATGAAAGATCTACGCAGGCACCTCCATGGCTGCCTCAGCTGCTGATTTGTACGGTCTCTATAAAATCTTCTTCCCAAAGATGTGAGCATCAAAAAATCAAATCATGTAGTTTTTTTTTTTTTTTTGTACTTTTAATCTCCTGAGCTAATATGGGGAACAGAGCATGCCCGTGAGTGTATTTGTTAAGAGGTTACATGTTAAGAGCTAACCTGAGTTGGCAGGTAGTGTTTTCCTCACTGTGAAAGTAATTTGTTTATTCTTTAAAATTAATAAACCTCAGAACTCCCAGATTGACCAAAATATTTAATTTCTACTTTGATACCTATGACTAGTGAAAACATTCAATGCTCTATATGTTCTTTTTAAAAACCTGATATCATAGGATGATTATAGTTCACTATTACAATATGACTTTTTATAGTACCATTTTTTATTTACTTCTTTGCAAGAAAAAGCTATTATGCTGAAACGTGTGTAATTTCAGATTTACAGATGAGAACTTTGGGCAGAAGAATGTAAGATCCGGACTGTTTCAAGGTCAGAAAATGTTTGAACTGGAAAAACTGAAACTGGGGTTCACAGCTGATGAACTTTTTCATTGTTGCTCTCATTGATTTATACTTTATTTTTGACTTTCTTTCTTTCTTTCTTTTTCTTTAAAAAACAAATCAGTATGTCCACATAGAAACTATTTAAAGAAAAGAACGCTTAGGAGGCATGCGATATGGTACACACATAAATCCCATTGACACAGAAAGCTGGGGCAGGAGAATACAAGGTCAAGGTCTGTCTGGGTATCTTAGTGAGTCCCTGTCTCAAATAAAAGGCTGGGAGTGTAGCTCAGTGGTAGACAACCCTGGGTTTAATCCCTAAGAGCACAAGAAAACAAAACAAACAAACAAGCTATCAAAGGGGCCGCTTACAAGTTTCTGTTTATTCAATGTCTACTGGTGACATTTAGGGACTTCTTTAGATTCTCCTCCCTTCTGCACAGAACAAGTTGGCAGGGAAGAATCCTTTGGAATATTCAGGACCTCTAGAACTGTCTTAAAAGAAACTATCATTTACTTATTTGTTTCCAAATGCTCCAAGAAATTACTATAGATTTATAAATGTTACATTATCTTTATTTTGTAAATAAGGAAAAATTAACTGCTTGAGTATAGAGAGCTAGCAAGTAGCAGAAGTGAAGTTAGAACCCAACTGCATATGACACTAAAATATATGCTTATTTACCACAACTTCATGCTGGCTTCTTCATTGGAAACCAATTTTTTTATTGAACAAGCTTGGATATCAAAGGCATTCTTGAAGAGATGAAATAAATCCAGTTTGACCACAAAGATAAGAGATACAGTAGAATTAAGATGTGTTAGAGTAATTGTGGCTGTTTTGACAGTTCTAAAGAAGGAACTGAAAGAAAAATAAAATCTATACCCATTAATTGCTTAGTATATGCTATCTAGGTTAGGTTTTATATTTTGGCATATATAGTTATAATTCTCACCACAACTTTGTTAGCATGTTTGACATCTACATTTATTTGCTCATCACTGTCCCCTACTTTGATTAGCATCCCCTTTATCTGGGGGCCTCATCCTCATCTCACTTCAGTCAGGCACTGGTCTATCATGCTGTTTCATCTCCCTGGATTTGGATGTAGATTATTGATGTAAGCCAGTTTAATCAAAGCTCTTCCCTGGAATATTTCCAATTAGATCCAAGAGACAGAAATTCTCTTCTTTCTAGTAAAATATCCATGAAGGGAAAGAATTATCTAAGAGGAATGAGCTTCAAAGAAAAAAAAAAAAAAGAAAGAAAGAAATGAGTAGAGAAATTCTAAAGGTATTTAAGTTCCTAATTCTAGGCATCCCTCTACTCCATCTTTGCCCTGGGTGCAGTTTTGATTATATCAATCAGTACTTTATTCCAATTGCCTAAGATGTTTTTGTTGGTTCTCAGTCACTTACAACCACAAAACTTCCATTTCCATAAAGTAAAAAGGGATTTACGACCTTAGTGTAACATCTCACTACTGTTGGATGACAAAAATGACTGGAGCCCAAAACTACCTAATTCTCAATTTAGGTTCAATTTTTCTTATTGATTCTTATTCCACAATAGAATTCAAACGTGTTTGGTCTTTGACATTTAAATAAGGAAAGTTATCTCTTTTGTTGTTGTTCAGCTAGAGTGATGGGAGCAAGTTATTCAATACCCAGCATCTTTGCACATCAGGTGTACATAGCCTTTATCTTTAAGAGGATGAATATTACCTTAACACTGTAGGGAGTCAATTGACTTCCTTAAACAACTTTTAGACAAATAACAGAATGAAAGAGGTAGAATAAGGTGAAAGTCTAAATATAGTTGACCTAACTCCCAGTGCATCTGAAGAAGTACAGCTTTTGCATATTTCACCCTAAATATGTAGGCATATCTATAATTTTTTTTCCCACAAACATCTGAGCAACTCTTTCTTGATGTGCTTCCTGCTTCAAAACAATGCTATCAAAAACTTTCCCTAGAGAAGTTTATAAATGCCACTCTAAGCATAAGATCACTGGAGACAGTTCAAAGAACAGAAGTAGAAATTCTGAGAAAAGAGAAAACAGATAGCAATGCACTGGAGTTTTGTGCAAACTCAATTTGCTTCTCTTCCAACATTAAGGATCCTAAATCAAACAAAATTATGACACAGAAATACAAAAACATTATTAGCTAATTGAGTTTGACTACAGTGGAGTAATTACAATGGAGAGAAGACAGGCTGAAATTAGGGGTTGTGTAGATACTAATGAGGTTCTTGAAAGTATTTTTTTCCCCTGATACTTTTTTTCTTTCTGGTTTTCATAAATTAAAAAGGAATTTGGTTTCCATACTTTCTAAAAGTGAAAAGATGCTTGGATATTATTCATTTTTAATTTGGCCATTATACAGTAATTCTTGATTTTCATTGTTTATAAAATTACATGAATAATGGAAGGGCATATAGTTACACACACACACAATATTGCTTACGAGTATAGCCTGACTCAAATATGAGGAGTTATTAGAACAACTTCTAGACTATATAGTTTAAATTGTTGGGATAATTTCTATCTACTTACACTTACTATATTAAGAATGATTATCACTCTATAAATAGTTATATAGAAGAAACTCATCTACACACTCAAGTTGAGCCACTCACTAATATTTATTCATCACAACTCTGACTTCACTCTACTTCTTCTGCCATTTGTATCTCTCATTTACTGTAATAATTTTCTTACTAGCTTTCAGGATCCCTCTCTTGCCTCCTTCCAACAATTTCTTTTGTACTCAGCAACCCGAGGGGATCATTTATAAAGATTCATGTATAGGGGGTTGGGAAGATAGCTCAGTTGGTAGAGTGCTTGCCTCGCATGCACAAGGCCCAGAGTTCAATCCCCAGTACCACAGCACCAAGAAAAAGGCAAAAAATATTCATGCACATGATTTTGTCACACACACACACACACACACACACACACACACACACAATTAAAACTCTTCAATTACTTCTCATTGCTACAGAGATGAAGTCCATTTGCCCTAAAAAAGGTTAATAAGTTCCTGAATCCTCTGGCTCCCTCAATTTTCTTAAGAACTTTTATAAAACTATGCATTGAAGTGTGTTTTTCAATTCCAATAAGAAGCAGACACCTTTTAAGAAGCAACTCACAGAGAAAGGAATTTGATTTACCATGATGTTATATTTATTTAAAACTTTCCATGTCTTTCATCTCTGAGAACACAGTTAATATTTATGCAAATATTAATAAAGTGACACATTTTCTATTTTCAAATTTAACAATGACTTACTTGTTGATATGAACACACTTCTCTGAGTTATCAAAACCTTGGGTTTAGTCTACCACACCTTACCTCAAGGCATCCACTTTCATCTAATGTTGCTGCTAGAACAATAGGTACCAAGCCTAATAAGAAATGCAATCATTTAAAGAGTGGTTCCAAGACTGTTCTATTATCAGAAAACTTCAAAATAATAATAGGGACTAATCAGCAACCATAACATGAACCAACAAATCAAACAGAATTTGACATTATCATTATTATTTAAAAGAATGTTTGAACTCCAAAAAGAAGGTAATAAATTTCAGAATAAAGGTCAGTCCTTAAAAGTAAATTTTGTATTATAGAAAAAGTAAAATAAATTTGCCCTATGTTTCTCCTCTCATCTCTGTAGACTTTAAACTCTGTTTGGCAATAATACCTCTGGGGACTTTGCAAATCCAGCTGATTAAATTTTAGAGTTATGGCTCAGAGCCCCAAAAGGATTGTTACTGTTTTTGTTTACATATAAGGTCTCATTTGCCTCTGCATTTGTTGGCAATTTCCCCTTCCCAAGCTCTGAAGTCCCTAAAGACCCATCGTCCTGTACACACAACCTGTTCTGTTTGCACACTGTGTAAATATAAGAATACAATTGTAAGATATAACATTTATTAACAGTATCAAAAAAATGTAACTCTTCACTTTGAGTACTTTTTGATATCTACAAATGACACAAGCACTGATAAGTTTGTAATATTATTTTAACTTAGAATCAAATACAAGGCTTCTGCACCAGATATCCAATTATTTACAGGAGTAACCACACAAGTTTTCTATTCACCTTTCTTTCCTCAAGGTAACCTGATGAGGAAAAGGCACAATCTCTAAGACAGGAGGAAACCCCAGGATTAAAAATTTTGCAGTTTATATAGAAACTATTGCATAACAGTCCCTCTTCCTCTCCAGGGAGCAGATAGAACATTAGCTTTCTAACATAAATAGATATCCTCCAGGGGAAGAGGAACACATCCCTAGGTGTTAACAACCATTTGGAATGTAAATAAATGGCTCCAGGGAAGATAGGACTGTAAATCACTCTAGAGGTCCTCAACTTCCAAGGCATGTTTATCATTCAAGCACACCTTCATCCTATTTGCCAGTAATTTTTGCTCAGAAAGCCTTTATTGTGTAGAATAATAAAAATATTAGTTGCTTTTCTACAACAAGTACATGACAGTCTTATTTTAAATTCTGTCTATAATACTTGCTATTTCTGAACTTCTCAAAATATTTTTTTATATAGTTCAGAGTTAGGCTCTCTCTAGTGAGCTCCTAAGCTTCTCAAAGTAAACAAAACTTATTGAAAGCACCAGTGTCAGTATTGTATTACTTTACAAGATGCAGTTAACTTCTCTACTATGTTAGAAAATCCAATTCTGTCATCAGGCATTTATTATACTCTGGCAAAATACTGTATGTTTTTGTCTCTAAGCCATTCAACCTTTTTCAGACATCTCTACTGATAAGAACTTATTCAGTCAGGGAACAATATATTCTTAATCTAGCTATCAACAATGCACCTTTAAAAATGTGGCACATATCCACAATGGAATATTTCTTAGCAATAAAAGAATAAAATCATGGCATTTGCAGGTAAATGGATGGAGTTAGAGAAGATAATGCTAAGTGAAGTTAGCCAGTCCCAAAAAGCCAAGTGCTGAATGTTTCTCTGATATAAGGAGGCTGATACATAGTGGGGTATAGAGGGGGAGCATGGGAGAAACAGAGGAACTCTAGATAGGGCAGAGGGGTGGGAAGGGAAGGGAGCAGGCATGGGGTTATTAATGATGGTGGAATGTGATGGACATTATTATCCAAAGTACATGTATGAAGACATGAATTAATGTGAATATACTTTGTATACAACCAGAGATATGAAAAATTGTGCTCTATATGTATAAAAAGAATTGTAATGCATTCCACTGTTATTTATAAACTAAAAAAATAAAAATTATCCTCTAAAGGATGATTTTTTTATTTTTTGTTTTCAAATTGCTGTATTTAATACTGATGATGCTGCTATAAAAGAGTCATAGTCATATGCTACTGATAAAGTATCTAAAATATCAGTGGCAGTTATTTCCTGCTTGTGGAATCATTTGTCCTAAGATTTGTTTCTGATTTTTATGGAAGAAATTTTATTTTTTATACTTCAGTCAATAAATACCTTGCCTTTGTAATATTCTCAACTAATTATCTTATTTAGAAATTATTTCCTTATTGCACAAATAAACATTTATGAGATGTTTATACTAAACTATAAAATATGTACATAGAGTTAAATTCCTACCATTATTCATTTTAAGAATTTGGCTGGCTAATCTTGCACATTTAGATATACTTTCTTAAACAAATAATATTTCTTTTCTTTTATTTTTATTTTTTAAATTTGTTTTTTTTAAAATACATGACAGCAGAATGCATCACAACTCTTATTACACATATAGAATAATTCTTCATCGGTGTATATATTTCATTGATTTATTGAATATTTCAATAATGGTATACATTTTGAAAGAAGTATATATTTAAATGTAGGTTGAGAATCCTTTTAACTAAAAATCTGAAATCTGAAATACTCTAAAATCTAAAATATTTTCAGTGCCACAAGTGGAAATTTCCATACCATGAAACTTTCATACAAAAAATTATCTAAAATATAGTATATGTAAAAAAATATTGTATAAAATTGCCTTCATTCTATGTGTAAAGGTGAATATTAAATAAAAATGAATTCATGTTTAGGCTTGGGTTCCACTTCCAAGATATTCCAAAATTCAAAAAATTCTGAAATCCAAAACATGTCTGGTCCCAGTTACTTCAAATAAGGGATATTCAGTGTATTAAATGATCACATTTTGTGATCAACAAGCTTTGTACATGCCTATTACTGTGCAAATTGCATGGAATGATTAATACCACTTAACCTTTAGAAAAACACTGTGAGATAAGTCCTGTTAGCATACTCATTTTCAGGTAAGAAAACTTAGAATTAGAATGATCAAATAATTTCTGTCTCAACTCAAGAGTTACAGATATCCAGAAAAATCATTGGCAGGGGCACTCTTGCATGGAGGTTTTGTTTTGTCTTTTTAACCCAGGGGTGCTTTACAACTCAGCTACATCTTCCATTTCTTTTTTTTTATTATTTGTCAATGGATCTTTATTTATTTATATGTAGTGCTGAGAATCAAACCCTGTACCTTACACATGCCAGGCAAGTGCTTTGCCACTGAGCCACGACCCCAGTCCCAACATCTTCCATGTTTTGTTTTATTTATTTATTTATTTATTTATTTATTTATTTATTTATTTATTTATTTAAGACAGGTTCTCCCTAGGTTGCTTAGTAGCTCACTAATTTGCTGTGCTTGGCTGGCCTCAAATTTGCAATCTACCTGCCTCAGCTTTCCAAATGACTGAGATTACAGGAGTGAGTCACCATGCCTGGTTTACGTGTAAATCTTTAAACCATTTGAATTGATAAGAGGAACTGAATAAAGTTCTGATTCCATTTTTCTGCATGTGGATATTCTGTTTACCCAACATCACTAACTGAAAAAAAAAAAACTTTCCTTTCTCCATTGTGTGTTCTGAGCATTTTGTTGAAAATCATTTGGCTATAAACATGTAGATTTATTTCTAGAATCTCATTTTGTACTTTTGATCTGTTTTATTCAAATACGATGTTTCTTTGGTTCCTACCACTTTGCAGTATATTTTGAAATCAGATTGTATGATGTTTTGGTATCTTGCTCAAAATTGCTTTATACTGTAGTCTTGAAAAATGCTAAGAGAGAGGCTGTTTTCTCAACACAAAAAAATGATAATTTTATGAGCTAGTGGACATGTTAATTAGCTAGATTTAACTAGTCCATAATGTATAATATATACTTTAAACATCACATTGTGAATGATAAGTGCATATAAGTTTAATTTAGAAAATAAAGTCACAGAATAAAATCATAGAAAACTTCTATACTTTGCTGAAAGAAACCTGTTAACTTTGACAGAAGAAAAAAAGTTTAAAGAAATGTTCATTTATTCTAAGATGTAATGTAATTCAGTACCATTTTTCTTTTATTTGAGGAAGCACAAACATGCAGCATAATGATGGCAATGTTGAAGATACAGATTTGAGTGTCACCAACTCAGATTAGATCATTAAAGAGGACCATTTCTTCAAGGAACAGTGACTAAACAAGGTCTAGTCAAAGAAGAGCAAAGAACTGAAGCCTCAGTTCAAGACCTCCCAAAATTTAAAAAGCCAGAGAAAGTTGGAAACCCAAGGCCTGGGGAAATGAGCCCAAGGCAGAAGAGGGAGTCAAGGGCTGCTAGACAGAGTAAAAGGTTATAGGGATTCAGGGCTGGAGAAGGGCAATATTTACAGCATTTAATAATATGTAGATTGTTCATAAACTTTGGCAGAGAATTTCTTTATAACATAGGAGTTTAGCAGTTAATCTGTGATAAGGAGAAAAAAAAAAAAAAGCCAAGCTTTTCACCACTGTTTGAAGGCAGTTTGCTTAAGTACTGGGAGCAAGAGGACCAGGGCAACATTAGTCTGAAATGTGACTCAGAGATTAAGGCAACTGACAGCTCCAGGGGAGGTGACTGGTCCCAGAGGAATGAGGGTGTGAGTAATATTGGGATCATGTCACTTTCATGTTGAATGCCAATGACTTTACAATTCTATCCCACAGAAAGGGATACAAGATTTACACCATGCATCATACACATTTCTAACTTAAATCCTTTTCCTCATCTTTTTAGAATAATGCAGCATACAGTTAGTAGCTTATTATGAGTTAAATTGTGCTGTTTCTAGGATGTCTAATCTTTAATATATTAGAAAATATCTAATAAAAATTCACAGAAGATGGAATGTATGGATTTCTTGTATAATTAAAGATTGCTTGGTATAAGATGACCAGTCTCCTAGTATAGAGGACTATGATAAATTCGTTTCCTCACAGTGTATTTTGCCAGTTCTCAACTCAGAAGCTACTTCATATTTTTTCAGACAAGTAATCTTTACAGGATTGTGTGCAATTTGTGGCAAAGACAGCACATCATCACCTTAGCAATAAAGGGTGGCTGTAATCAATGTAACTCCTGGATCAATACTGAATAAAACGCAATAAAGTATGTGCAGATTTAGATAACTAAAATTCTCTTTGGTAGAACTTTTCCAGCTTTCACTTTTCATTCAACAATTGACATCATATTAGCACAGCTGACAATGTCAAGAAATGGTTATTTGTGCAGATTGGGTCATCAATATGAATTTATTGTTAAAAAAAAAAGTCACTTTGAGATCCTGTTACTGAAAGTAGACAGACACAACAATAACAAATCACAGTGGAGACTTTCTACTCTTTCATTTATCTTTTTAAAACATTCAAGAAGTTCTTCAGAGGAACTCTATCTAATAAATGACATTTGGAAATTTCATATGCTTCCTAAGAAAATTATTGGCACTTTGATCAGTGAATGTGATGGGAAGCGTATGAAATGGCACATAATCATCTCTTTCCCCTGATACTTATGCCCTTTTGTCTTTTGCGTGGGTTGTACCTAGCGACTTTCTTCTAAATTAAATGTTGTGGGATGCTACTTCTGAAATTGAGGCATAAAAATGCAATTTCCATTTCACAATCTCTTTAGCTTTGGCATTTCTTATTTTTTTATCTGATGAAACAAACTTCCCTGTTTGAGCTCTCCAATTAGGGCTTCAATAGGAAAGGAATTGACGGTGACATCTGGCCAACAGCCAGAACAGAATGGAAGCCCTCTGTCCAACAGTCCTTGAGAAAGTGAATCCTGGCCAGCACTGCATGACTGAGCTTTGAAGCATCCCTGAGTTCCTCTGATTGAGTCTTAAGATAAGAATGCGGTTCAGCAACCACCTTGACTGCAGCCTCAGGACAGTCCCTGAAGCAGAGGACCCTATTAAGTCATTCCCAGATTCCTGACCTATGGAAAATTGAAGTAAGAAATAAATGTTGTTTTAAGCCATTACATGTTGGGCAAATACACAAAATTTTCCTTCAGTTCTTGTCCTGTTAGATTGCTTTTTTATAAAGCTCATCTCTAGAGTAGTCACTCTCAGAAATAAGCACAAGAGATATCACAGATATTATTTGAATAAATTTTACTTTGATGATCCAAGAGTCTTTCTTTTCAGCAATTCATAGTTCAACCAACTTCTCACTAATCTAAAAGCTATCCTTGACATGATTTTTTTTTTACTGTCTGTGACTTCCCATTTATTAACAATTCCAAAAAAATACCAAATTTAGAAGTTCCTTAAATTAATGAGAATTTTTCAGACATAAAATAACAGGATAGTTGACATGTTCCAGGATTTGAAGGAAAACCATTATTTCTGGATATAATGAGAAATAGAGAAAAATTATATGAGGGGATGTTCAGAGACAAGTGGGGGCCAGATCATGTAAGCACTGATAGGTACCTTCATCTTCCTAGTGACTACATATTTAAAAGAAACAAGTCTATATTTCTGTTGTTTCATTTACAGATTAAGCTGTAAGAAAGCACTAAGTCTACATAAAACACTGTTTTCTTTATTCCAAAAGTACATTTGTACTTCAACAAGGAATACAATCAAGAGTGCTTGTGGTGATACTTATGAAATATTAAAATCTTAGTAACTACCCATTCTTATTCACAAAAGAGTAAATATATTTGTTCTGTGTTGCTATAACAGAATATCTGAGAATGGATAATTTATAAAGAACATATATTTAACTCTCAAAGTTCAGGAGGATAAAAAGTTCAAGGTTGAAGGACAGCATCTAAGGGTCTTCATGCTGCCTCATCCTGTGGTGGAATGGCAAGAGGGCATGCCTGAGCAAGAGAGTGAGCAGACACTGGATTTCCTTCTGTAATAAACCTCCTCTCGAGATAATTAAACCACTCCTATGATGAAGAAGTTAAGACATTCTTGAGGGCTCCAACTCATTACCCCACACTGTTGCAATAAATATCAACTTCTAACTCATGACTTTTGGAGAATGCATTAAAAAATACAGGAGTGAATAAATAACCCAAGTCTGTTCACATGACAAAATATTTTTCAGTAGTCAAAATGTATGAACTACAGGAACAAGCCATGATTTTGAATGAATGTCAGCAATAGAATATTTAAATGAATAAAGGGTCAAAAACTATTGTGGTATTATAGCATTTTTATAGTTGGAAGGCAATGAAAATCTTTAAACACTTTGGTAGTATATGTCAATTCAATATTACATAAAAGCAACATTTAGGGAATGAAGAACTTAGTATTTAGACTATGATTACCTACAATGAGAGAAACAGAGGGAGGAGATGGGAAAAGATATGATTAGATGTAAATTATTTTTGGTTTTAGTTTTTTCTTTGAACCAAGAATTTGAGGATATGTAAAATAAAAAACTTAACCAAATTGACGACTAAACAAATAAAAGTAGGCCACACATGTACCAATTATAGGTATATTCTTTTCATAAAAAAATATTCATTAATCTATTATTACATTCTGGATGCTAAATAAATGTGTAACTTTTGGCTAGTGTATTGTGATCGTCATTAAATCAAGTACACATATGCCCCAAAGTCAGAGTTGAAAATAAGTATGGAAGGTGAGTGTATGCTTTTACTCAGTGTTCATCTAAAAATGTAAGGAAAAAAGTAAGATCATATAGTCCCTTGATTATTGCTATTACAAAACAAAAATATATTGGAGAAACACTTGGAAAATAATTTTTAAAAGATACATTTTCTTTATGATTCCCCACTCCACAAACCCATGGTATAACTCCGCCTTCCTAACTCAGTTCTCACAGGACCAGCAACTCACTCCCTGTGAGAGCCTGGATGTGTCTTTGACATGCTGTCCCCTCCCTCCCAGATGCTCCTGTGCTCATGTTTCCCTAGAGTCCATTCAAACTCCAATTCATTAGTTCTCCCACATTCTAAGCTAGCTAAATAAAATTAGGAATTTTATCATTTAAAACATTTTCAGTAAAACCCATTATCCTATGACATAGCAACTCTAACATCTAGCCTTTTAAATATATCCTACTCTAATGCATACTCCTAAACTACCAACAGAGTGCAGGATCAATTGTAGTTATTTTTACAATATTCTACCAAGGATGTCTACTAGAAATTAATAAGTTGAAATTGGTATTTTTACGGAACATTATTAAAAACTGTATTATGAGATAAGCCTTATTATAGTAATTTACATCTCTGACAATTACCTAATTTTTGAAGTCTCATAATCACAGTTTTTTATCCTAGCCACCAAATACATATAACATTGCTTTATTCAAACTTGATTGCTTAATTTTTACTAATTGATTTTCTTTATTGACATATGACATTACTTAGCATTCTATGTAACTTTAGTTACATAGAAGTTTGAAAAAATAGTGAGGAACAATGCATATGTTTTGAGCACTAAGTCTTAATCTCAAAGAAACATTTGGTATAATTTTGATATTACATTTTAATGGAAATGCATATATATCTTTTCTCCTCATATAAACAACAAAATCACCATTATTAAATTATTCAATAATGAGCCATAATACAAGTTAATCTTTGGGGTGAATCCTCACAATGAAGTTAGTGTGGTTTTCTTGGAAGTATTTATGCTTAAATCATCATATATTTTATCTCATGGACATGGTAGACATTCATCTATGTAAGAAATGACCAAAATTAACCGATAGTTTTCTCAATTCTATTTTAATAGGCAAAGGTGAACCACTAGTGAGTTCAAAAGATTTGATTTAGTGAATAAATATCATTGTGTTAGTTTTATCACTGTGTTAATTGAATTTCTTTTCTTGGATGATATATGGTTTAGATATGAACTGTTACCCCAAAGCTTGTATGTGAGACAATGTAAGAACATTAGAAGTGAAATTACTGGGTATGAAAGGTTTAATATAATAAGTGTATTAATCCATTGATATAGATTAACTGGGGAGTAACTGTGGGCAAGTGAGGAATGGTTGGAGGAGGTGGGTCACTAGAGGCATGTCTTTGGGATTTATATTTTGTCCCTGGTGAGTAGACCTTTCTGATTCCTGACTGTCATGTCCTGGGCTGCTTCAGGACACACCCATTCCCCCCTACACTTCTCCACCATGATGTTTTGTCTCACTCTGACCCAGAACAATGGAGTCGGACATCTATAGACTGAGACCTCTGAACCTTGAGCATGAAGTCAACTTTTCCTCCTCTGGTTTTTCTTTTCAGATCTTCTGGTTACAAAGGTGGACAGCTGACTAAAACAGATGATGTTAAAAAAATATGTAGCATTTATGTAACTCTTACTATTTTTCCAAACATTTTGCTGAGCACTCTACACTATTTATTTCACTTTAGCCTTTAAACTCTCTGCACTTAGTGTCATTACAATCCTGAATTTGTCAAGAAAAAAAAAAAATGAAGGTTCATCGAGTTTAAGTCATTTTCCCAGACTCTTGGATACTGAAAGCCACCACTAGGACTCAAGCTGAATTCTCTTTTACTGAGGAATCTAAGCTCTTAACCATTACACTCTACAGTATACTCTGAAAACAACACTTTCACAACTCTGATTTTATGCTGTTGACTATAAAGACTAAAAATATACATATTCAAAAAACACCAAACCCAATTCTCAACTTGGCCTAAATTATGTGATCACTCTATTTTTGTAACTGTGGATTAGTCTCACTGCTTTTTCATTACATGCTCCACTGATGACTATTGCAGCAGCATTTTGATCTTCTTATCCTGTTATAGGCCACCATGTCTGTGGTGAGATATATGCCAGTCTAGATAGGGATAGCCATTTTCTGGGTAGAGTGTGGACCTATTCCAAATGGCAGGTTATTGAAGAATCGGTGATGGGTTATTTTAAGCTTGTCACCTCACATAAACATGTCTATGGACCAGGCAAAGTCTCATTATGCAAAAACCTGAAATGAGTCTAACATGTTCCTTCTCCCAAAATACATGCTGCTCAGGATGAAGTGGTCCTGCTGAGTGCCTTAATGTAATTTTGAATATTTTGTAAGCCCTAAAATAAAATTCGTAGCTTTTCTGGTAAATCATTGCTGAAATAAAGAGACTAAAATGATTAAGAATAACTAATTGCATTAAAAATATTGTTTTAGTTTAAAGTGGCATTATTGTAACATGTAGTGTTGGCCTTTAAAAAATATGTTCTTAGATATTTACTCTTTCTACCAATAAAATCAAGATTGACTTAGTTATATTTCTTTTAGCAAGTTAATTATATTGCTAATATAAATAGGGACACTACCTTAAAGGACAGTGAACGTCAGAAACATAATGACTAGTCAGTTTAAACAAAGTAGTTTTAGAATATTGGTCCCAGATGTATGCTTTGAAGAATGCTTTCCATTTTTGCAAATGTTACAACTAAGTAGTTATGTATTTCTAAAACAAGTATCATGCTTTAGTTTTCTGAAAATTATAACATAGAAAGAGCACTTCATTATAGATATTGATTCAGCTCTCAGAATATGGAAGTTTGATATGATAAATTTTATGGGGATGTAGTTCATGGTCTCAGACACGTACCATAATTGTATATATTAATCTTGTAGGTTTTTTTAAAACTCATACCATGCTTATTTTTGAAATGCTTAAAGTTTGATATTGACCTGGAATAGTTAAAATGCTCAAAGTCTGTATATATATCCAAGGAGGCTATGTATATTAGTTATCCAGATCTTTAATAGTGGGCATTAGAGCCATGAAAATAGTGGCTTCTGAATGGATGAAAACTTGTCCATCCTGCACAGTTGTCATCCTATCATTGGTTACAGCTTCACTATTTTATTGTCAATTTCCTCTTCCAATTCTACATGATCTAATCCCATGATGTCAATATGCCTTTTAACTCACAATTATACACACTTCCAAGGTGGAAGTATGCTGGCCTAGTGAACCAATCCATGTTTTAATTTTACTCTTCTGATATTATCTTTTAATTCAACTTTTTTCTGATCCTTTTTTTCCTTTTAGGAAAAAAATATTACATTTTAACAATAAACTTTAACTTCATGGTTGTAATCTATTTAAATATCAAAGCTTGTATTTTCTAATGTGAGAGCAACTATGAAATTAGCAAACTTTTTCTAGAAAAATTAGTGACATGATAACATGATAAACTACCAAGTATGGTATGTGTCTGAGACCATGAATTATATCTCCATAAAATTTTATCTTTTCAAATTTCCACAGTTTGAGCCCATTATTTCATTTTCATTGAGCTGAGAGACTCAATCAAACCCTGATGATGCCTAATTTACAAATCTGGTAACTGACTGATTGATGCTTGGATCTCAAGAATTTTGTATCACTGATGTATTAACACTGGTCATTTGGCAGGGGGTACTGGGGATTGAACTCAGGGGCAATTGACCACTGAACCACATCCCAAGCCCTATTTTGTATTTTATTTAAAGACAAGGTCTCACTGAGTTGCTTAACATCTCGCTTTTGTTGAGGCTAACTTTGAACTCATGATTCTCCTGCCTCAACCTCCTGAGCTGTTTAGATTACAGGTGTGCACTACTGCACTGAGCCTTATTACTATTTTGATAATAGATAATTCCAAAGTTGTTGTTATTTAAAGGCTAATTTTGGAGGTGGGAATGAAAATTGTTTTTATCCAGTTAGAAGATTCTAACTAATCATTGTTGAAACTTTAATGTGTTTTGTGAACATATATTTGCATAGCCACGAAGCTTTGCCAATATAATTTCCATAACTGGATCCCACTATTTGTTATAGAACACACTATTATTACACTACAGCTTGTGGGTAATGAACCACTCGGGGTTTTGACAGAAAAATGGATCAGAACAGAGGATTTGCTTACAATTAGAATTTCAGAAATGTTTCTCAAGCACAAAACCATGTAAATATTTGCCAATTTTAATACAGAAGTTACAAACTGAGTTTGATTTAATTTACCATCAAATGTGTATCATCCAACACATATTAATTAATCTTCATGGGAAAGTTGTTATGTTTGATATTATGGAGAATGTAAAGAAATATAAATTATAGATCTCATGTTCAAAAAGTGGAAATGGGAATAGCAAAGCAGAGTAAACAAAAAGAAAAATAAGATTAGTACCAGACTGTATATAATTTCTAATTATGCTCTTTTGAGTGTAAGCATTGTAGGAGTTAATAAAACTAAAATTTCATTGAACAAACAAGATGAGAAGAATCTTCTAGTATAATCTGAGATTTGAGGTAAGTCTTACATGGTAAGTAGGAGGGGAGAGAGTTAGGTGAAATATGCAAGAGCAAAGGAGCTGATTTGAGAAAATACAAAGGTATTTAAGGAGTCAACTTTTTATGGAACTGTGGATTCATACAAAATATTAACGAGAGCACTGAGATCCTTTCCACATGGAACTCTATCTAACATCGGGCAGAGTTTCATGACTGAGTTGTATAAGGAAATATTCCACCCATACCCAAGAGTTCTGGGTTCAATTTAAGTCATCAAGTAAAATATAACAAAAATAAATCAATTAAAAAAAAGTCTAGTTCAACAATGCTCTTGGATTTGGGTTGGATGTCAGCTTTAAAATAGATGATGATGAAACCAAAGAAACATAAAAAAAATGAACACTCTCCCCACCCCACCCACCACTTGTATAAAACAAAGGCAAGCTTCATTTGCAAAAGCTGAGACACTCAACAGATATGACAATGGTCTATCCACTAGGGACAGGGAATCTAAATCTCCCAGTTTTGGTGAGATGTCTTTTTCTATTCTTGCCTGACAGACCAACAGTATTGCATGTAACAAGTTTAGCATTGACATAAATCCCTGCCTTTCATTGAATTTCATATAGGTGTACCTGTTAGTGATGGGGGACAAAAGTATTGGGCAAAGGTTGCTTGGAGTTAATTTGCATGGCTTTATGAATTTGAACTATTATGTAGGATCACCAGCAGACATAAGGAAGGATAGAAGTTGAGGAGAGAGAAGGTAGAAAAGATAGTTCTCCTTAGGAAAAAACCTACTTTTTCTTAAGATAGTAGCAAAGAATTAATTTTAAATACGATGAGCTTAAATATTCCTGTGAGCTGAAGACTATGAATATTTGGTCAAACAGGAACTTTTACTTCTTGGGTAAAAGTACACATCAATAACAAGAAAACTTCTGGGGTTGGTAATGAGGACCCCCCAGAGATAACCAAACTCTGTGGATATTCAAGTCCCTTATATAAAACAGCAGTATATCATCTTTAGCTTACTTATAATACCTGTGCAAATGTCGTTATACTACTGTTTAGTGAATAAAAATGGGAAAGGAATGTAAAAAAAATAATAAAATAAAAATAAGAAAAAATCAACATAAACAACAATAGCAACAAAAGAAACAAACAACAAACAAAAACCTTGTCTTGTTATGTAGTTCTGTAGCACCATCAGTTTTCTCAGCCAATATGATTAAGTAAGGATTTCTAATGTCACCACAGATATTAGCAAAGACTTTTATCATAGTAAATATTTAGGCTGTTTGATTTTTGTCTTTTAGGAAAACATATTAATTATGGCCTACTGAAATTAAACAAAGGCGAAAGAAGGTCACCTAGTACATTCAGGGATAGAACTAGTTCTCATTTAACCACTTTGCATAAACATTTATATCTATGATTGCCTTAATATATGGCATGATTCTAATTGTAGAACAGGTGGTTCCACAAAGTTTCACAAAATAAAGGATTTTTTTTTTACATCTCTTTCATTTCTAAAATTAAAAAAAACAGTGAGGCAGGAAATATTTCTTAGCTCAAAATAATCTCCCTTCTATTTCATAGTAAGGATTTTTAAAAATTACTTGGAAATCATAATACTCAGAAAGTTTATCAATTAATCAACTAGTATTTACTATGTTCCTATATTCTTCTCAGCATAGGATTCTAAGTTTCTCTTCATTATACCCACTGACCTATCACAACTACACAAATAGATTTGATAAAGATAAGCCCTTATATCAGCAGGATTTTATGATTAATTTTTCATAATGATGACTGTCTAAGCATATGTAGATAGAACTATTATGGTGCCTGTTGTTAAAAAAAAGTGTTAGTTTTTAAAATACATAACAGTTGCATATGACTTTTTATTAATATAAACAAAGGCTAATATTGAAGGGTATTTATTGTCAGCATATAAAATAGCAGTTAACAATCATGGATACAGTTAAGGATTTTCTGTGAAGCATAAGAACAAACAAAAACAGTGAAACTCATGGACATCTTCCAAAAATACTTAATCAAAGTCACTGCAAGACAATGGGTATTTTAAAATATTACAGTTCATACTAGAAGACATTAGAATTTAGCAAACACCACTGCAGAACTTAATAAGATTTTTTATTAGAGAATTAAAATTTCTCAGAAATTTGGACACTATTTATTTAAAAAAGTGTTTTGTGCTAAATATTAAGAGAACAATAAAATTTACAAAAGAGTAAACTTTTAGGATCTTACGGGACATATGGACTATGATCAAGGAGACATATTATTGTAAAACTTTAGAAAAGAAAGTAACCAGCTTGTAATTGAAGAAGTTATCATGGAGATGATATGGGAATTGAGCAGGAGCTGGTGGTGCATGACTGTTATCCTAGGGACTTGGAAAACTGAAACAGGAGAATTGCAAGTTTGAGGCCAATCTCAGGAATTTAGTGAAACACTCAGCAACTTGGGAAGAACCTGTCTCAAAATAAAAATAAGAACAACTATGGAGGTAGGTCAGTAGTAAAGTGCCCCTAAACTCAATTCCCAGCACCAGAGAAAATAAAATAATATTAGAGTTGGGTAGTTGAATTTTGAAGGTTAATGTAGATTAAACCATATAAAGATTTCTAATCAACCATAGCATAGCATAGTTGAGCTTTAGAGGCAGGACTTGGCTTTTCTCAATTTGTTAAAAAGGTTCATGATGGGAAAAGACTAAGAAATCACTGGAATATGTAGAAAACATAGGGTAAATTTATTCCAAGTTGAACATGAGGGAGTAATGATCAAAAGTTTCAGATTTATCATAAACATGTCCACATTCAGAGACCATGTGGAGGGATTGACAGTGTACATCCCAGGAGTATTTGGGTTATTATATGGTAACAAGATTGAATAATTCATATTTTATTAAGAAGAAAGAGAAATAGGGTATTATATCGGCAGAGATAGGGTGAAGGAAACCTGGAAGCTTGAATAGAGAAGTCATATATTTCATTTTTAGAAAAAGTTAATCTGATATGAGAACTTTGTGCAAAGGGGATTATAGGCTGAAGCTCCAGGGTACAGTCATAAACAAGGAAGCTCTTGCAATAATCCATATGTGTTAGGCCATATGTTGTTTTCTTTCCAGTGCAGTGAGTCATAAAGTTAGGATGAAACCATCTGGATAAAAATCTCTGCAAAGGAAATTTTAGCTCACGGGATTCTCCCTCTGCTGCCAAATGGGAATTCCAGTTTTTCTTCTCAACCCAGACATTGAAATCCTTAAATCAATAGATTGTGATCTCCTCAAATCTCTTTACTCCATAGTAGTTTGCATAATGCTTGGGACACAGGAGGTGCTCAAAATATCTTATTATATTACTGTGTCAAGCAGGTCCCACCAATGGGTAGTAAAGTTATGGTTATATAGATGTCATTATTTAAAATCATATTATATGTGTATCATATGCTTATATAATAAAATTTCCTGAAAGGTTTAAGAAAAAGATTACGTTAAAATTGTTTGAAATCAACTGTTCCACAGTAGTTAAGTGCTTTTAAAAGTACTAATAGTACTTACATAATACATTGCTTTTTTCATATCTAAGTAAAAAAGAACTCTTTAGAAATTGAAAATGGTAGAGGATAATCAAACAATTTATACACATATAAATATATGTATACATATATACCTATGTATATGTGTGTATATATACATATATATGTATATATACACACAAGGGTCTGCATTTTTTATTTAATAAGACATATATAGAATAAAAAAAAAATACTTTCTTTCCTACTTACACTAACAAAGAGTTGTTGTAATTGAGTTGCTAAAACAAACACCATCACAGAGCAAGTATAAATGAAAAAGGAGATACTATTAAGTATGCATATACATTATACAAAGTCATATAAAGAGAATGTAAACATCTTATAATTACTGTAGTCATTTTCTAGAATTTCTATTTTCAAGAATCTATAATACTGATTGATTATATAAAAACTGATTACATAAAAAGCAGAGGCTGCAGATGCTATTTTTATTTAATCAATTAGTTGACTCAACTTCTTTTTATGCATATGGCCAAATTTTATTGACTATAATAGTAATTACAGTGACTCCTAAAATTAACTTTAATAGCCTAGCCAATGCAACGAGTCAAGAAAATGATAAAAGCAATAAAAATTTTAAAAATAAAATTGTCATTATTTCTGGACATGATAATGAGAACAAAATCCAAAAGTATCAACAGATCAACTGTTAAAAATTAATATGTAAATATATCCAAATCACTACATACAAAGGGAATGCATTATGTTTAATAATATAAAATTAACATTTTCATAGATCCAAAAATGACATTGAGTATTCTGCATAGCTCAGTTTAATGTATTAATTTATGTTTGTATATCAATAGCAACATATAAAAAATAAAATTTATGTCTAGGCTCAGTGGTGCATGCCTGGAATCCCAGCAGCTTGGGAGGTTGAGGCTGAAGGATCATGAGTTTAAAACCAGAGTCAACAACTTAGTAGGGCCCTAAGCAACTCAATGAGACCCTTTCTCTAAATAAAATATAAGAAAGGCTGGGGAGGTGCCTCATTGTTAAGCAGCCCTGGGTTAAATCCCTGGTACAAAAAAAATTATGAAAAGTTCTTACTTATGATTATTTGAGAAACAACAAATGCTTAGGAATAAATCTAATAAAAGATGTGCAAAACTTGTTAACCAAAAATATTCATATATATTCGTAATAATAAATCATCAAGTATTGTGTGTGTGTATGTGTGTGTGTGTGTGTACAGAGAGATGAATATGTCAATACATATTAAGGAGAGAAAGAATCAAGATTTTCTAGAAAATTGGTGATACACCATATCTCTAAATAATTGGAGGTATATGTTATGTTAATTAAATAAAAGACATAGCAATTTTCTCCAAATGAATTGTCACATTTATTACAATCTCAACAAATCTTTGTACATATATGTGGACAGTTATAAACTGAGTTACATGCAAAGACCAAGGACCAGTAGTAGCTAAGGCAATTTTGAAGCAGCACAACCCTGGAAAACTTAAACTACAAATATCAGCACGATGCTGCCTTAATTAGAAAAAAACTGTATGAACTGGCATGGGGATAGATGAACAGATCAATTGCAAATATTTACATATGGAAGATCAGTTCATCCTTGAAGGAAGAACCATTTTTTAAAATGGTGAATCAATAGGGGAAAAAATGAACCTTGACTTCTACTTCACAGACTATGCAAAATCAATATCAGATATATTATAGATTTAAATGTAAATTTTAAAAATAAGAGTTTTAGAAAAAAACATAGAGGAACATTTTCAGGCCCTAAGAGTAGGCAAATATTTTTCTTTTTAAAAGCAGGGAAAAAGGAAACACTAACAGTAAAGTAAATATGTAGATGTTTGCATCTCTGTGAGTGTGCATGAACATTGTATTAGATTTGACTTGTAGTTAAAAATCACCATTAAAAATTGCAAACATACAATACAGTGGGCAGAGATATATAATACAAATATCCAACTAAGGAGTAGAATCAAAAATATTATAAATAATTTCTATGAATCAGTAAGGAAAATGCAATGTTTTAGAAAACTGAACAAAAGACATAAACAGGTTTTTCATGATAGTATTTAAGTAGCCAGTAAATTTATTTAAAAATCAATTTTATTATTTAATAGGCACATAAAATTGTGATATATCAGCAAGAAGAACTAAAATGAAAAGGATTCCCTCAAAAAAAATATTGGCAGAAATGTGAAGCAACAAGAGCTCATTCTCATCCACTATTAATGGGAGTATAAATTAGTACAGTTATTGTGAAAAATGCAGTATCTTCTAAAGGTGAACATGTTCCAACAATTGATCTTCTAGACATATATGTAATAGAAATGCATACATACATACATATGTATATATATCTTTTAGTGAGTAAACAGATGTATGCAAAACAATACTATTATTAATGTACAATATTGGAATGTATTCAAATATCCAACAATAGAATGAAAAAACAAATGGTATATTTTCAAAGAGAATACTATGTAGCAATTATAATAAATGAATTACAACTGCATGCACAAAATAATTGAATCTAATGAATATAATACTGAGAAAGGTCAAGCATAAGAAAATATATACTATAAGCTTCAATTTGTATGAACTGCAAAAACATGAAAAATTATAATGTATTATTTTAGAAGTTAGGTTAATGTTTGCTTTGGGGAAGCAGTGACTGAAGGTTTGAGGCAGCTTTGTAGTACTGGTAATTTAATCATTCTTGAACCGCATGATGATAATGAGTAAATTTACTTTTTAAAAATGTGATGAATTGTAAACTTATGATTTGTGTTTTTTTATGAGTAATGTACTTCAGGAAAAGTTTCAACATGCTGGGGTTGGGGGTGGAGATCGGTTTCAGGGCATGTGCTTAGCATGCATGAGGCCCCAGGTTCAATCTCTAGCAGCACCCCCACCCCCAAAATAATAAGAATTCAACATTCTGACTTTTAATGTCATTGTTTTGATGACATCGTTATCACATGCAAATAAAAACTGTAGATT
Organism: Callospermophilus lateralis; assembly: GCF_048772815.1. Taxonomy (NCBI): domain Eukaryota; kingdom Metazoa; phylum Chordata; class Mammalia; order Rodentia; family Sciuridae; genus Callospermophilus; species Callospermophilus lateralis. The sequence goes on from NC_135314.1 coordinate 67,097,261, forward strand.
TCTTGTTAGCTATTCAACAAAACAAAAGTTAGACTAGGTGACCTTTAGCACTCTCATATTTTGATATTTTGGTAACTTTCATCTTGCTATCTTTTAGTCTTATTATTCAACCATACAGAAATAATTTATCTTCAGATTTTGCCAAGTAAACACAGTGACATACCCTTATAAATCTAAGCAATCCACGTCTCCATTTATCATTTCTTTTTTCTCTCTGAACCTCATGTTGTGTGCTTTTTATCCTATAAAGCTCACGATGGCTCATAAATCCTCTCACTGACTACCAGTTAAATTCATTTTCCAAAAGAAAGGAAATGTCTTTTTATGTAGTTTGAAAAATATTGTTAGTATAAGGAAATAGCCACTATATTTAGGGACATTTACAAGCGTTTGTAAAATTTTTGCCCTCAAGGAAGTGGAGCATGGCTTCTACCTCCCCAATCTAAATGTAGGCTGAGCACACTTCCACAGAGTGTAAAAAGGAGAGAAGAAGGAGTACCACTACAGTGGACAAGCCTGATGAGTGCCACTGCAGCCAGATGACCAAGGTCAGCATCCCTAGCAACAGCTTATGCTGGGGGAACGGAAGCTTGATAAAGTATGATGTGATAAGGACAATCCTCTTACCCCTGTGTCTCTTTCTGAATGACCATAACCTCAGTCTTATGGTGAGGAAAGCATCCAACAACTCCCAATACAGAGAACTCTATAATTGTCTGACCAACAGTCCTCAAAACCATATTTAGTGTCATTAAACACAAGTAAAATCTGAAAAACTGCTACATTCAAAGAAACCAAAGGAGACATGACAAAAAACTATAATGTGGTATCCTGATGGAGAATCTGAATCGAAAAAGAAACATTAGGTAACAACTAAGGAAATCTGAGTAAAACATAAACTTTAGTTCCTAGTCATCAGTTAATATTCCTTCATTAATTACTAAAATTTGTTATTTTAATAAAAATGTTGATAATAAGAAACTGGTTGTGATGGGAATATACATGATCTCTCTGTTACATATTTTTGCAATTCCTTTTTATCTTAAACAGTTTTAAAATAAAATTTGTGTTTAAAAAGAAAATAACATCATTTGGAGCCATGTATGTGTATGTACAGGTGTGTTAAAGTGTGCAAAGTACAAAGTATTAGCTCTCATTTGATAATGAATAGAGATAATGCATACTTGACTTTATGACTATTTGTGTTTTTACCTAAATATGAAAAAAAATCAGCATATGTCTTTGCATAAGATCTTGCTTAAAGCAAGTAAATCAAATACATGAATGAGAATAATCTGTTTTTCTTTCCTGTTCATATAGAGTGCAACTTAAATATGGCAATTCAGCACAGCAGCTAACAATGGACTCCTAGGTGAGATGGCCTGGCTTTAAATGCCAGGCTAGCTGTGTTTCCTTGAGCATCTGCTTAGCTTCCCATCACCTCAGTTTCTTCTACCGATTGAAGGCAACACATGGAAGTTGCTGATCAGAAGGTGAAAGGATGGAATGTTTGGTAATGTTAAAACATTTGGTAAATGATTATCAATAACAATTTGCAGACACAAATTGTACCTAAGGAACTTGTAATTCTAGGGGGAAAGTTTGGAAAACTGATAACACCATGTGATAGGATGTTCATGGCAGCATACAGCAATTATTATAGGAAAGAAGTGATCATAGGACTCATAAAGTTTTAAGAAGAAATGAAAGTTTCTTCTCAATACCAATTACTAAAAATTGAGAATAACTTCTATATTAGTCATCTTTAATCACTTGAATGAAATACCTGACACAGGCTATTTGTCAATGAGAAGAGATTTATGTAGCTCACAATTTTAGAAGTTCAAAACTCAAATGGCATAGCAAGGGCTGCTCCTTGACTGCATGTCCTCATGGTGGGGATAGCAAGGAAAGGCAAATAGTCACATATGAAGTCAACAAACATATGAGCCATGTGGGTTCAAACTCAGTCTTATCACAATCTTCTCATCAGAATGGCTGATGGGCCTCCACAAAAAAATACCTTTGGCTGCTAATGACCTAAGAGTCCCCCACTAGGGCTCACTCCTTAAGGGTCCCACTACCTCCAACAATGCCTTCTGGAGACTCAAACTTTAATCACAATAGATCCTGGAGAGACACTCAAACCACACCCAGAGTATAGTAACTTTTCATAGCAAAAGCCAGTTAAAATTCATCCTAGATCAAGGAACAAATCACACCCCTTAAAAAACTTATGGATGGTTTAAGATATTACAATTTAAGGATTCAATTAAGGATGGTTTAAACAGAAAACTTTTCACTGGACAGATCAGCTCAGGAAGGGAGACTAATTGTGCAGTTGTTCCTTAAAACTTAATAGCCCACCATGATCAAGAGGAGTAGAAATAGAAGAGAGACAGACAGAAAGAGTAGAAAACAGCATGGGTGAGAGAAATCAAAGTAAGGTAACAATTATAGATTTGACTCCTGACACATGAATCTGAGTGTAATCAATAGATGAAAAGCTAAATTCTTGAAAGTTTTGTACGGTCAAAATCCCACCAACCAGGACTAAAAGAGATCATAACTGATTGAAACTTAAATGAACCTTGATAGCTCACATCTTTGAAGCGTATTTTCTAATGTCTAGTTCAGATACGACAAAGGACAAAATGAAAAGTCAGTGTTCAAAATGAGACAAAATATTTGCAGATCATATATCTGATTATCTGATAAGGGAGTTAATAGTCAAAATGCATAAAGAACTCAACACAACTTAACAAAAGAAAGAAAGAAAGAAATATGAAAGTGGGGGAGGAGAGAGAGAGGAGAGAGAGAGAGAGAGAGAGAGAGAGAGAGAGAGAGAGAGAGAAGAGAAGAGAGAGGGGAGAGAGAGAGAGAATACAAAGCAAGGAAGACAACAAAACAAACAACTGGACTATGGAATGGGCAAAGGATCCGAATAGGTATTTTTCTACAGAAAACATACAAATGATCAACAGATGCCCAACATCACTAATCATCAAAGAGATGCAAATCAAAGCCACAATGGGATATCACCTAACACTTCTTAGGATGGTTATAATTGAAACTCCAAGAGATAACAAATGTTGGCAGGGCTGTGGAAAAAAAGGGAAACCATGTACACTGTTAGTGGAGATAAAAATTGTTATAGCTATATTCGGAAAAAAGGGAAGCTCCTGAAAGAATTTAAATTGAGAATGATCACACAACCTAACATTTTCACTTATGGGTATATTTCCAAAGAAAGTGAAATCAGTTTCTCGGAGAGTTATTTGCACCTCGTGTTCCATTTGACATTATTTACAATAGACAATATATGGAAACAATCTAAATATTCTTCAGTGAATGAAAAGCGCATTGTATACATCCAAATATCATTTAGCTGTAAGACAAACTAATGCTGTCATTTGCAACAACATGGAGGATCCTGGAGGACACTAAATGAAACAAGTTGGACCCCAAAAGACAAACACTATGATATCACATGTGAAATCAAAAGAGGTCAGATTCTCAGAAGCAGAGGGTAGAATCACACTTTTCAGGAACTATAGCTAGGGTGGGGAAATAGGGAGATGTTTGTCAAAGGATACAAATTATCAGGTAGAAGATGGGTAAGTTCTGAGGATCTGACATGATGACTATAGTTAATGATTCTGTATTGTTTAGTGAAATTTGAAAAGGGACTGCATATTAAGTGTTGTCATCATACACATGTACATACACAAATGGTAACTATTGGTAGTAATGGGTATGTTAATTTGATTGTGGTAATCATTACACAATATATATTATACTAAATCATGGTGTTTTACATGTTAATTATACATAGTTATATGCTTATTATATTAGTTATTAAATGCTTCAGATAAAAGTGAATGGTTATAAATAATATAGAATCATGCAGAAGCTATATACATTATACAACTTTAATTAGAAAGGGTAGAAGCTGTAAATTTCAAAGTAGATATATAAAATACAAACAGCAACTTTTCAATGTGGTAAAGTGCTTCTACACTTTTTCTGGAGGAATAAAGTTCTAAGAAACCAAGAAAACACATAACAAAGCATTGATTATCAAAAAATAGGAGACCACAACATAAATTGGAAAGAAAAATTTCAGATTTTAAAGTTGAGAAATTTTACTGATATATATAGTATATAAAAATGTTGCATCACCCAGGTGTGGTAGTGCATATTGTACCTTATAACAAAATTAACCTTATGTTAAAATTAGTTACTGGTAAATTAGACAATTATCTTTATAAAGACGAAAGAGAAAACATAAATATAAAATACAGGAGAATATGTATTTGAGAATGTTTTAAAAATTTCTAAGCATAAAAGAACATGGAAATTCTCAATGAAAATATTAATAAAATTGATTAAATATATTCAGAACTTCAAAATTTAAAAAAAAGATAAGTATTTTCAGAAATATTAAGAGTAGCAAATTAGTATCTAAAATATGAATTATAGAAATATCAGTTAATACTGTAATACAAAATAATCTATACAAAATAAAGTTTAATTATAAAAGAAAATTGTTAATTGAGTAAAATGATCTATATTATTTGCAATTAAATATAGCCAAAAAATATTTTCCATTTATAATTTAAAATCACAACAGAAAAATTGTGCATTATTAGAAATCTTATTTACTAGACACTAGTTTGGTGATATGTATCAGGACCTGAGTATATTACCTTCTTCACATTAGAATTATAACTGCTAGGAATCTAAACTATGGAAATAATCAAAACTAATTAGAATATTTATTGCAATGAATAAATATGGAAAATTTAAAGCAAAATGTATAACAAGCAAGGAGGAAAGCTAAGTTAGGGCCTTTATAACAGATTATTATAAAAATATTTAAAGTATTATTTTCAAAAATAATTAAAGGGCACATGAAATTCTCACAAAGTTTTAGCAAGTGAAAAAAGTAGAATGTAAAATATAAATAGCATGATTCAAAATACATATTCATACATATTTCCAAAAATATGGTAAAAAGATAAATAAATATCAAAAAAGACATTGATAAAGTATCTGTCTCAGAATCATTTTCATTGAGTTCTTATATTTTCATGTTACTAATTTGTTATAGTGAATATGTATCACTTTTCTAAACAAAAATGCAGTCAATTGTATTTTAAGACATATATTTGAGGTATATTTTCAGGTTAACACACAGTTATGAACTTTGGACAAAATGATAAACTGTCTTATTTTTCCCAGTGCAAGAGAAGAAAAGATCTACCTTAAAGGACATAGATGAAAACCATATTTACTTAGTTATGTTCTATGTGAACTAAAAAAGTTTTCTGTTTTTATTTAATACTTATGTCACCCACCCTTTTCAGAGTGACACAATCCATACCCAAAATGTTGCTGATTGTTTCTGTTTTACAAAGCTTGAGTTTCTAACTTCGAAAAATCAATTTTAATGAAAAATCACTCTAAGATAGTGTAGGGCAGACAACAGAAAACCTATGGAAAATGCATGTAACACAACATATTTTAACTTTATATAATGATTTTTCAGTAAATAGGTACATATATATTTATTGTCTCTACATATATAAACTCTTATGATATAATCACATTTAAAAATCTGGAAAATATATATCAAATTTCTCACAAGGATCATTTCTATGGAAAGAACTATAAGACTGGGTGTGTGATCAATGTTCAGGAGGTTGCTTTGTGTCTTTCTATTGTTCAAAATATTTGCACAAAGAGAATAACTATTTTGTTATTAAACACATTACATTAAATAAAGGGGCTTTTTTGGATCTTCCATGGTATGTTATTTAGGTTTTAATCACTGTGATCAGTATACCTGAGAACAAGAAGCAGAGAGAGAAATAGGAAGGGACCCAGGACTGATATAGTCCCCAAGGATTTGTCCCCAGTGACCTACTTACTCCAGCCAAGCCTTTCTTGCCTACAGATACCACCCAGTAGTCCACAGGTATTAATGGATTAATTCAGCAAATGGATTAGTCCACTGAAGAGATCAGAACCAATCATTGCTTAAAGGCCCCGCCTCTGAACCTTGGGGATCATGCTTTCAACACATGAGATTTGTCGGGGACATTCTAGATACAAACCATAACACATAGCATCCTTTAATAGGCAAAGAACCTGCAGAATGTAGAAAGCATGACCACCAAAGCTTGTCTTTGGGAGCATGATCATACACTATAAAATATCTCTGAAATTTTCCAAATACCACTTCCTTTTGCATATGGCCTTTGGGCCCAAATTCTTAGATCACCTTTGAATTGTTAGTTATGCAAATTCTTTAATCCCCTTATTGTGGACCTCCAAGTTCAGAAATTCTAGAAATAGGATGCAGAATTTTAACAGTCTGTGTTTTAATAAGTTCTCTGGGTGTTGCTAAAGATGTACATTGGATGGAAGGGAAAAGAACTGCTGGTGTGTGCGTGCGTGTGTGTATGCAAGTGTGCGAGCACTGGTGTGTGGACAAGGAGGTAGGGGCAGCCGAGTTAGAGTCCCAACTCCTTGGACTCCATGTGTTATTCTTTCCTTTCTCCTCCACATCTATCTGGTGTGGTCATTTATATTTGCATTTCTTTTCATTCATTTCCAAATGTTTTAAAAGTTTAGGGCTGGGAGGTAGTGGGAAAAGCAGGAGAGGGGAAAGGAGGAGAGTAGAGCAGAAGAGCAGGAGGCGGACATGGAGATGAAGAAGAGGATGAACATGGGGTTACTGAACAGAGCTCTAGAGGAAGTGACAGAGTTAGTTGTTGACAACTGCATGTGTGTCAGTGGGAAAATCAAAGGCCCGAACGACACTTTTAAAGAACTAGAGTTTCTGAGTATAGATAATGTGGAATTAAGTTCACTGGCCCAACTTCCCAGCTTAAATAAACTTCAAAATTTGGAACTTAGTGTCAATATCACTTCTGGAGGTTTGGAAGTCCTGGCAGAAAATTGCCCAAATCTTACTTACCTCAATCTAAGTGGAAACAAAAATCAAAGATCTCAGTATATTAGAAGCTCTGCAAAATCGTAAAAATTTGAAAAATCTTGATTTGTTTAACTGTGAGATCGCAAACCTGAAAGAATACAGAGAAATAATTTTGAATTGCTGCAACAAATCACATACTTAAATGGATTTGATCAGGAGGATAATGAAGCACCTGACTCCGACGAGGAGAAGAATGAAGTACTTATGTACTTGGAAATGAAGATGATGGAAATGAAGAGGAAGATGAAGGTGGTCCACATGAAGGATATGGGGAAGAAGAGGAGGAGGATGAAGATGAAGCAGGGTCAGAATTGGGAGAGGGACAAGAAGAAGTGGGCTTCTCTTACTTGATGAAAGAAGAAAATCATAAAGAAGAAGAAAAATATAATGATGATGATGATGATTTTAAAGAAGGAAAAGAAGAGGAGAGAGAGGAAGAGGAAGGTTTCCGGGTGGAGAAGAGGAAACAAAATACTGAAGATGATGGAGAGGAAGAAGATTACTAGATCATTCTAAGAGCAGATTCTCTAACATTCCTGGGTGTGCAGTACAGGGATCATATCTTGGTGTTTTCATGTATGATTGTTATCCGTGCAGAAGATTATATATAACTTTTTATAGGAAGAGTGCGGTTTTACTAATTTTGCCTTATTTTTCCAATTAAGATTTACTAGTCTGTTAATGATCATATTGTTTATAGAGAAAAAATTTCATTGACACTCCTCCCATTAAGACATTCTCTAGCAATTATATTTAGAATCTTAATTTTTTTCTAATTCAAGTTCAAGTTCATTGTATTAGTGATTCTTAGTCTGTAATTGAAACACGATTGCTTTTTTTAAAAAAAGGTGCACATTGAACTTATAAAATCACTCATAATGAGTTAGAATTAGATATTGCAAATGCTCTTATTTTAAAAAACTAAACATAATTGCAATCTATACAATAGATTATAATTGATTATAATTAAAATAGGAGGCAGAAAATAATACTAACTCAGATAACACACAGTAGTTGTTTATCCCAACCATTGCTCATTACTAGGAAGAATCCCAATTGCATCTCAGCCCCATGGCATAGGTGGCAGTGTAAACCTGTTTTGGCTAGTATGATATAAAGAGATTCTATCATTTTTAAGAGCAGGAAGACTCAGCTGGCATATTTCTTTTGCCCTTTTTACTACCTTATCCTCATTTCTCTTTCTTGGACTGGGGATATCTTTCCTAACACCCAGAAGCCATCTTGGAATCATGAGATGAAGGCCACATGCTAAAAATGGCGTAGAAGGAAGACTGAAATTGGATGGGAATTGTTAACATCATGAGCTTGGAACCATTTCACAGGCCCACAATGGTTTGCCTTCAGACTTCAAAAGTAAACTTCTATTTACTGAAGCTGCTATCATTTGATGAAATTGGATGCAATTCTAACAAATTGAAAATAATGAACAAATTGAATAAATAATTCTAACAAATTGAAAGAAATTTCAATTTGGGTCAGATAAAAGGAGTGAAATAAAATAAGATATGAAAAAGAGAAAAGTGAGAGATGTAAAATGTATTTGGGGCAAAGGAGTAAAGGTTGGTAAAGATCAATAAGAAACGACATTCCATTCCACCTATTCTTTAGATGCTCTAAATTTAGACCTGAATTTTTCTTACTACTCTGTTATAAATGTGCCTGCCAGCATCAGGCTCTGCTTGTCCAGAAACAGCCTTCATATTTCTATTATCTAGGACACCATCTGACAGTTTTTTTTTCCATATAATCAGGCAAATGCCCCAAATAGATGTGAGTTTCTTGTTTATAACACAGCCATGCTGCAGACACATAGAAAGAACATTTTTAAAAGAAAGTAACAGGACTCCATTCTGTTTAACGATTAACTCTTTTGGATCTTTAGTTTCTGCCAGGGTGTAGCCACAACCAGTGGCCTCTTTTCATGCTTGCTTACAAAATTCTAAAAGGTCTGGCAAGTCCATTAGAAACCTAGTCTCATTATTCTATCTCAATTCTTTTGCTGGGAAGATGACTCTCTCAGCACATCCTGCCCCTGCTCCCCAGAAAGCAACAGGAACTTCTCCAGATAGATATCATTCTCTCACACTTTTGAGTCCTTGATTTCAGATATAGCTGTGGTCCAGTAATGAAAAATATTTTCCCACATGGTTTCTTACCTCTTAATACAAAGGTGGGCTCATTCAATATGCTTTCTTTGTGTAATAGGGCCCATTGATGGCATTGTGATTTCACATCTGCCCTTGGGCCAATAGTGTATTCATTTCCAAAGAAAGCTTTGCCACTTGTTTTCCCCCTTCTTATAATAGCAGCAACAATTCTAGCTTCTGGCACGAAACACTAAGCATTGCTTACTGTTAGATCGGTGCCAGCTTTCTACAGCTTTGTCTGTATTGTGCTTCCACCTCTGGGACAGTGGATTAGAGAAATAGCTTTTAGTAACACTTATATCCATAGTCTGAGCATAAAGAATCCCCACCACAATGAAGTGTGTAGTGGAATTTTTTATGATTGGATAGCATTTGGAAAGAACAAATGAAAAATAATCCATTTAGGGAACATCTATAAACTAAATTTCCTGACCTTTCCAGGACTATAGAATTAAACTCTATCCTACTGATTGTCTAGGGGCACAACCTTTATCTAAACTCCAATACATCTTCTTTGGAGCTTCTGTGATATCTTTTGCAGAGCATTTGATTTAACTCTGGCTCCTGAAACTGGATACGTTCACATAAATGGCTAATGTTTCCTCCTTTCATTTACATATTGATGTACATATTTTCATAATGGTCAAAGAATTTATACTTTACTAATAAGACCCTTCAAGAAAACCGTTCTTTCACTTATTTCTGTTTTCTTAATGGGAAAGCTGAAGCTTAAGAAGACCTTGATTTTTGTACCAAAGTGCAATGCTCCAACTGAGCACATTTCTCCTCAAACACACTGAATGGTCCTTTTGATATTTACAAGAGCTCTACAATTCCAAGAGAATTGGTTTGAAGGTGGGAAGGAAGAAATATGGCACCTTGAATGCAAAACACTGGTTTGTAAGTGTTCTTTTCCTTTCTTCTCTTATGAACTGTGTATGCATTGCTCTTCAATTTTAAGAGAAACTGTGCCAGTTCACAGGACGCTAAAAATGTCTTAGAACATTTCAATGGGTACTCATAGCACTAAGATGTTTCCATCAAGCGTATTCTTAGGATGACTCACAGATCTGTGCAGGTGGCCACTTGATTAACAACACACTTCACTAAAGAGTGACCTGTAACAGGCAGGGAAGCTTTCCTCAGTTTGGTGTAAATCACAGCAGTTTGCCATGTGCCCAGTGCTCTTATTCTATAAAGCATATGGAACTCCTGGCATAGTCCAGAAGTAGTAAAACCACCAGAGCATTTTACTTCTGCTATGGGGAGTCTCCAAGAAGAGAAAGAAGTTTTTGGTAGAGTCTCTAAAACAATTCTAATGTAAATTAAAGCATATCAGAGGTATCTTTAGAAATTTTTATTTCTCTACTGATATTTTTATTGACATTTTCACCACATCTAAGTTTTTAAATCACGATTTTATTTCCTTTACTTATTAGACATATTTAAAAGAACCATTGTGAAGTCTTTTTTTTCTGTTAAGTCTCACATCTGGTTGCTCTTGCAGGCAGTTTGTTTCTTGGCTTTTTTTCCTAGTGTATGGTTATATTTTTCCAGGTTCTTTATATGTTTCACAAATTTTTTGGCTACTGGACATTTTAAACAATATATTGTAGCAACTCTAGGCACTGGTGTCCCACACATGGGGTTTGTTACTGAGAACTGCTTGTTACATTTCTGTGACTGGTTGTCTTATTTGGGGGTCTATTGCTGTCTTATCCTTATCCTCACCCACTCCTCTGGCATCCCCCCACCACCATGGGTCACACCTATGATATTGCTTGTCATGGTCATAACCCTGGGTAAGCACATTTCAGTTCACCCTGGGATGAATGTGGCTTTAGAAGGATTCTGTTTGTCAGTTTCCCTGACTACTCCCAGAAGCTGAACTTCACTGATTACCTGGTTATTACTCTAATTTTTCACAACAGTGTCCTAGAAGCATAAATAGCTCCATTAACTAAACAGCTAAACTGGATTCCTTTGAAGAAATAGTACCCGATATCAGGGGTTTGAGATTTGCCCTCACTCCAGGTTTTCAGGAAAACTGGCCAGCCTATAGTTTAGCCTATGTCAACAAAGAATCTGCCTGTCTCCTCCCAGTGGCCATTCACCACCACCCCCCACTAGTTTTAAGAGCATCTGTGGGCTTGAATTTATATACATTCTGATATAAATGAAATCAGTTCCTCTGAGAAGAGATGAGGAGCTCTCTGCCTCAAGGTCTGCTTCTCCCCTGTCAGACACTCTCCGAACTGTGGCTCTGGGATACTGGGAAAATGGTTTGCTCCTCTTTGCTGCCACCCTCACTTTAAAAAATGGTGGTGGAGGTGGAGTTGTTGCTTTGGGTCTACTTAGCTTGCCTCTTCCTGCACGGAGGAACCACCTTACAAGATCCATCTCATGAGCAAGGGGAAGAACAATCAGGCCTCCTATAGTTGGTGATGCCTTCAAGAGGTAGAACCTTTATCCTCTGAGTAGAGTCTGGGCAGAAGAAGGGAGCCCCCACATCTCAAAGCAGTATGGAATTTATCTCAGTTACTGGTAACTGGGGGACCAAGGGAAATGCTGGTGTACTGCCTCCCCCACCCCACAATTTTCCTTCTGATTAGGAGATAGGGAGCTTTAGTCAGTTTACACATCACTGTGACCAAAAGACCCAACAAGCAAAATTAGAGGAGGAAATGGCTATTTGTTTCATGGTTCCAGAGGTCTCAGTCCACAGACGGCTGACTCCATTATTCTAGACCCAAGGTAAGGCAGAATATCATAATGGAAGAGTATGGCTGAGGGTTTAGGACATGATCACCAAGAAGGAAAGAGAGCTCTGCTCACCAGGGACAAAACATAAACCCCAAAGGCATGCTCCCAGGGACCTGATTCTTCCAGCCACACCCTTCCTGCCTACAGTTATCACCCAGTTAATCTATATGAATGGATTAATCACTGATTAGGTTAAGGTTCTCATTACTCAATCATTTCACCTCTGAAGTTTCTTAGAACTGTCTCATATAAGCTTTGCTGGACTCCTCATATCTAAACCATAGCATGGGGGTAGGAGAGCCCTGAGTTCTTGAATATACCTGTCTAGAGTGAAACTTCTGCTGTGCTGAGTTGGAATGGACAGGGAGGGAGGTGGTATAAGTTCAAGTATCAGCCACTTCTTGTTATGATTAAATTTTAGTAGAGATTCTTGAATAAATACATCTTCATTAGCTATATGTCCTTAGGATGATTTCCAGAGGCTTGAAATTTTGTTCAATTTTTGTTTTCATGATTTTTTTTTACTAGTTTTGCTGGAGACAGGGTTTATATAGCAATTCACACTATCTTTTGTGAAGTCCCTATCATCTTTAGTCTCTAGAGTAAATACCTGGGAGTTGGATTTTTAAAATATCATGATGTTGAGGCAAAGGATATTAATTACATTTATATGCTTATTAAAAGGATGTATGAATGGTGAATAAGAGTATAAAAAGAAGTTCAACCACATTATCTGCAAGAGAAATTGTGATTAAAATTGAAACCATAATTCTATAGAACCACATACCCATTAGAATGGCTAAAATATAATAAGCTGACAATATCATTTGCTGATTAGGATCTGAAGGCACTGGAATTTAATCTATGCAGTTTCCATGCAAAATGGTACAGTTACTTGAGAAAATATTCCAAAATTTCTTATAAAGTTTAGCGTACACTTTCCATATGACTTTGGTAGTCCTGGGTGTTGAGTCTAAAAAAAATTAAAAAACAAAACCTCACGTTCACACAAAAACCTATACATGAATGTTATATTTGCTTTATTGATAATTTCTAAAGTTGGAAACATTCCAAATGTCTTTGAACCACTAAATGGATCTATAGTAAATCCATAAAGGTTTGACATTAAACAAGAACATATTTTTAATACACAACAGTACAGATGAATCTTAAAACATTATGCTCCCTTTAAGAAGTCTGTCTCAAAAGGATACTTATTAAGTAACTGCTTTATATGTCATTTTTTAAAAGATCAAATTATCATAACAAAGAATAGACAAGGGGGTTTCTAGAGAACAGGAATGGAGGGTGTAACTACAAAAGCATGGTAAAGGAAAATTTTGAGGTCTTGGAATTGTTCTGATCCTGAGTTGGGTTACAATTTCATAAAATTCACAAAACTGCATGTGAAAAAATATGTCAGTTTTATAGTGTGTTGATTTATAAGTTTTTAAACTGAGGGGAAGTCTAAACATAATCAATTACAAATTGAACAGATTAGAAAAAAATTATATATTTTTGACCCAAGGAATGCTGTATTTTGTTTGAGGATTTCAAGGGAAGCATACTTGGGAACTTCCAGGGTTAAGGTTTTAAAAAGTTTTAAACATTCCCTGTTTTGGTAACAATACCCATTTTTATTAAAAGTTCATGGAACAAGGCTTGTGACAGAATGTAAATTCTCATTGTTTGGTTAAGCAAAGGTTGCATCTGATTAACAATTACTAATTTGGTTTATTTTGGGGACTACATCGTTCCAGATGAGGAACTTTGATTTTTTTTCCATCGATTTAAAATATATATTTCTTAATGTTTTTTCTTGGGTGTCTTGATTTAGGGCCACTTGTGCAAAGAATTTTGTTTGCAGATACAATATTTTAAAACTTCATTGGAGAGAAATAATTAAATTTTCTGAGAAAATAATTGTGGGGGGTAGTGGTGGAGAGAACTTATTCTGAAATATCATTGCTATGGTTTGGGACCTTAAGACTTGCTTTAAGACTTTAAAAGATCTCTGTTAAATTCAGATAAAGCAATCATTCTACAAAGTTTTTATTAATGAGGCAATGGATATAGTAGCAAAATTTAACATTAATAGTTGAAATGTAAAATACTATATTCCAAGTTACAAAGTACTGTATTTCCAAACTAACAAGGAGAACTGATTGGTATTTGACAGTCCCTGAAAGTAGGTCAAACAAAGAAACAAACACACAAAAAGAAATATGGCTAGAGTATCCTGCTCTTATAATTATAGCATCTTAGGGCAAAAAGTCTCTATGAGGTCATATAATTCTAGTTATATTTTAAATATTCAAGTATGTTTTATATCATACAAGATGAATTTTTAAAAACCTGCTAATTTTAATTAATTTTCACTGTTATATTTCTCTCTTGATGTTCTGTAACATTTTAATCCCACATATTATATACTCAAAGTAAGGACTTTCCTGGTTACAAAGTTATACTTAATATAGTATAAATAGTGTTTCTACTATGAAATGACTTGATTTTATTTTTGGCTTTTAATATTTATATACTGAATGAAATTCTATAAGTCACTTGAGCTTTCTAAGCTCACATTTAATTATGTGTAAAATAAAGGTCCCAATACCACACCTTACTCTTGTAACTTTGCTACATAAGTTTCCATATAGTAAACAAAATCATTTCATAAAAAAACCTGTGTGGTGGACCATGTCTTAGAACAAAAAGATGATTCAAATTCAATATCATAGGGATTTTACAAAATGCCACAAGGTAAAAAGTAAATACTATTCAAAAAGCAAAAATAAGAACCATAAGCCTATGATACTTAAGGTAAAAAGCAATGTCATATGGACATCAAAAAATTATTTAGAACTGAGGGTGAATACAGTCCAAACATTACATGTTGAAGTTTGTGGTGAACAGTCAATGCAGCACTTAGAATTTTACCAAAGTACATGATTAGAAAAGGGAAAAAAACCCATTAAGACTGAAAGGATAGTAGCCTAATCAACATAAATTTTAAATAAGAAAATAAATAAATGCCATAAATCAACAAAATAGGGAAAGACTATAAATAACAAAATCAATATTAACAACACCAAAAATTAGTTCCTTGAAAACACAGATAATACAGACAAATCTATGGCTAAAAGAAAAATAGATGATAAATAATAAAAAAAAGAAGTCATGAATGAAATGCAGAATGAACAGGAGAAATAATTGCATAAAATGTCAACATTGGAAAAGTAACAAAAGGAAACTTTGTTTCTCCCTACAATGTTAAAAGCTTCAAGATTATCACATAACAAAGAGAAGTAAATCATCTGTAAATGTGACTCTTTTTTGCTTTTTGAGCTCAAAAATATATCTGAAGACGCAAGAAAACTGAATTTCAAATATTCTTAGTCCCTCTCAGTAAAAGATGAGTAGGCTCGTTATTTGAAAGTTACAAGAGGAAGTGGCAGTCATGGCAAGAACAATTAAACTTTTAGCAAATTACTAAAGGCCAAGTATATGCTAGCTTGTCAGATTAGGACATCCAAGAGCCCAGATAGTTGATCCCCTCACTGGCTGTTTTCTACAATGTTCCTAGGTAGCATAAGAACAATCAGGGCCACGCAGGAGATGCAGAGTGGCCTTCAGGAGGGGATCAGTGACTGCTGAGGGAAAGGCAGGAGGCCCCACATGCTGCTCTGGGCCTTTCTCTTCTAGAAAGAGCAGAACTTAAATCTCTGAAAGAAGGGCAACAAACCCTCTGACCCCATGGGCTCAGTCTAAGATCCGCTGTTCATGTGGAAGAGGCACAAGCAAAACGCATCCCTGGAAATGACAGACAAAACCCAGGAAACTAGGGAATTTCATCAGAGAGAGGAAAACAATGTTAAAATCCAAATGGGAAATGCTAGAAATGAAGAAACAGAAAAATGGAGCAAGGATGAATTCTATTCATGAGCTTATTGACTCAGGAAATATTTCAGGAAGTTAGAACAGATCCCAAACCAAAAACAAATGTATTAATTTTCTAGGCTTATTGTAATACATGTCTAAAATCCCTAAGAGTTCAGAAAAAAAAAATTATTCATTCACCTCTGAAAGATAAAAATATGAAATCAAGCTGTTTTTAGGGCCGTGCTTCCTCTAAAATTTCCAGAGAAGCATTCTTCTTTGCTTCAGTAGGATGAAAAATAAAACAAAAATATATACATTTCAGCCAAACAGGTGAAAGGCAAAGAAAAACTGAAAGCAACCAGGGGGATGGAGAGACACATTGCATAGAGAGAAATAAAGTTAAGGGAAACAGCAGAAAAGGAACTATACAAACCAGAAAATAATACAAGGGCATTCATAGCACTGGAAATAAAAAAGAAATCTAAATAAAGGCAAATTAAACCTTTTCAGGCTAAAATCTACAGAATGTTTTGCCTAAAGATGAAAAAACTTCAAGTGCAAGTAATTCAATAACAGAAGCTTAGATAACATTCCTGTATGCATACAAACACACACACACACATGCACACACACATGCATACCCACACAATGAAGAGTGCTGGAAATACAAAATTGAGAGCAGATTTAAAGGACATTTTCAAAGTTTTAATCTTTATAAGATAATTATCAATGTTAGATAATTACTTTGCATTGTGTAGCTTATAACATAGCATAGGTAAATATATGTTAATGTGAATGCAAATAACAATTTAAAACATAAGGTTAGGTTCAAAATATTCACACTGCACATGTCAACTGACATGATGTTATTAGGATGCAAGCTATGACAGTTAAAGGTGTATATTAGAAGACTAGTAACCAACACAAACATTAAAATAATTATAATTAATAAACCCATAATGGCTCTAAAATGATAATTAAAAAATAGTCAAGTAATTCAAGAACAATAACAAGAAAAGACAGATTTCACAAATAGAAACCAAACTAAAGGTGATAACATTAAACCTCGCTATGTTAATAAGTGCATTTGATTAAATGTTCTAAATAACTGATTAAAAGATAAAAATTTTCAGATTCACAACAACTAAAAACCTACATATGCTATACACAAGAAGCTCACTTTAAATATAAAGGCATTGGTTATAATACTAATATGAATCCCAAAAATTTTGGAAGAGGCTGACTATTGATATACAAAGTAGACTTACAACAAAAATAATGCCAAAGATGCAAATATACATATATATATTTTCCAAATATATGTATATATATATATATACATATATATATATTTAAATATACACTTACATACCTATATTTACACATATATGTATATAAAATTATTCAGGAAAATAGAATAATTGAATGGTACAATAATCTTAAATATCTGTGCATGAAGCAATGACTGAATGATCTGAAAAAAGTAAATAGATTAATTCACAATTATTTGTGAAGTATTCAATAGTTGCATCTTAGGAATTGACAGAATAGACCATCAAGACAAAAAAAAATCAGGATAATTATAAAAAATTTTAACATAATCATATTTAAATTTATAGAATAACCCATTCAACAATAGTGAATACATTTTTTTCTCAATTTCACATAGAATGAATGTCTATAGACATAGATTTAACTCTGAATCATAATACAAATCTCAACAAATTCAGAATATTGAATTGAAAAATGTCTTCTGGTTATAACAATATAAAACAGAAGTCTTCAACAAAGAGATATGTGAGAAAATCTCTAAATACTGGAAGTTAAGCAATATACTTCAAAATAATCCACCAGCAAAAAGAAGAAGAATGAGGAAAATTATAAAAGTCTTCTAAAACAAAACAGAAAAAGTTTTGAGATGAAGTTATAATTGAAAAATTCATAGTTTGATTGATACATTAGAAAAGAAGAAAGTTCTCAAATAAGTGACTATATTTTCTACCATGAAATACTAAATATAGTAAGATAAATTAAAAGCCAAAGCAATATGTGTGTATGTGCACGTGCACATGCACATGCAATTTAAGAGCAGAAATCAATGATATTTACAACAGAAACAAATTGGTAAATATCAATGAAATCAGAAAAATATGAATAAAATTGACCAATAACTAGGGACACTGCTCAGAGGGGAAATAAGGGGGAACAAATTACCAAGGGTAAGAATGAAAAAAGATTTCCGGGCTTGGGTTGTGGCTCAGCCGTAGAGCACTCGCCTAGCATGTGCAAGGCCCTGGGTTCAATCCTCAGCACCACATAAAAGTAAATAAATAAAAATAAAGGTATTGTGTCCAACTACAACTAAAAAAAAAAAAAATTTCCCCCGGGGACACAGCAAACCACAAAGGGATGACATATGGATATTATAAGTAGACTTGTCAATAATGTTGTTAACATTGGTACATACATTTCTTGAAAGAACTCACAAAATTCACAGAAGAAGAAATAAATATTCTAATATTCCTCTAACTTTTGAAGAAGTGAAGCAATTCACAATACCCAAACTATGGAACCAAGCTAGATGCCCTTCAACAGATGAATAGATAAAGAAAAAAAGGTATATATACACAAAGGAATATTACTCAACTGGAGAATATGATGCTAAGCAAAATAAGCCAGTCACCAGAAGCCAAAGGCTAAATGTTTTATCTGGTATGTGGATGCTAATTCACAATAAGAGGCAGGGGGTGGCTAGGGAAAAATAGAGGTACTTTGGATTAGGCAGAGGGGAGTGAAGGAAGGGAAGGGTATGGGGTAGGAGGGGTAGTAGAATAAATGGGACATTATTATCCTCCATACATATATGATTACATGACTGGTGTGATTCTACATCATGTACAACCTGAAGAATGAGAAGTTATACTCTGTTTATGTATGATGTGCAAAATTCAGCCTACTATGTTGTAAAACTAATTAGAACAAATAAAAAGTTAATTACCTTATACAAAGGGTAGACCTGTACTGTCAGGAATTTTAGAAAGTATTCAAGGAGGAAACAATCCAATTTTTACAATAATGCTACAAGAAAGCAGAAAAAGAAAATCTTTTTAAACTATGATTACCTTTAAACAAAAGGCAGGCAGATATTATGGGGGAAAAAAAGAAGAAAGAAAAAGAAAAAACGGGAACAGCAGAAGGAGGAGCAGTGGAGGAGGGAAAAGGAGAAAGAGCAAAACTACAGACTAATATTGCCTGCACACTTAGGTACAACAGAGGTTTTTTTGGGGGGGTTGGTGGATACCAGGGATTGAACTCAGGGACACTCAACCACTGAGCCACATCCCCAGCCCTATTTTTTATTTTCTTTAGAGACAGGGTCTCACTGAGTTGCTTTGTGCTTCCTTTTCCTGGAACTGGCTTTGAATTCGCAATCTTCCTCCTCGACCTCTGGAGCCACTGGGATTACAGGTGTGAGCCACCATGCCTGGACACAAAAGAGTTTTAACACTAACTTTTACTCCATTGGACTTGTGGTCCCAGTCCATGGAATAGGACAAGAAAAAAAAAATCACTCAAGTATAAAATTTTGAAAGTAAAAGATTAAAATCACCTTATTTGTAGAAAACAAAAACATCTACATAGAAAATCCCCCAAAATTTACAGAGAGCAGAGACTATAAAAATTAAAATTTAAAACAAAACTAATTCGATAATGAATAAAATTCAGTATTCTGCACCTTATTTTAGGCAAGAAGTGATTATTTGGGGGTTAAGGGTAAATGTTTTCCATCTCAAAATTTTCTTTCATTGTTTCTTGAGATAAAATACTACAGAAAAATTTAACTAGTGCAATAATGCAAACATATCCACAGGTTTAATGATGGGCATTTGTGTGATGCTAAGGTGACAATAAGCAAGTGCTTGGCAATTGTTTAGCAATGACTGATGAAGAATTATTAAGGCCACCTTATGATATAATAGAAATAATAAAGCGTTATTCTGTCTGAACTTTATGGATACCCATGAATAAATCTCAAATCACAAATGAATCACAAGATAGGTAATACTGCACATACTTTTTAACATAAAAATTCAAAGAAGTAAAATTAAGAAGCAACAACATAGGCAACATTGGTCACATAAATGTCCTTGAATACAAAAGAGAAATAATCATAATTTGATACAAAAGAGTGAATTTTGTTCCTGTGACCTCTGCCTGGAACAGGAAATTATTTCCTAAGAGCAATATTTCTTTCCTGAGATTTTCACCTCATGAATCTGATAATCAGAGGTTATGGACAAGAGAGAAAGGTGGCACTTACAGTTTAGAATTCCACTTGAAACTTACAGAAGATGTTGAAATTAGCTCAATATCTTACTAATTTCTAAGAATAAATGGTTGAGTTATTAGAAATAGACTTTGAGATGTTTGTCAAAACTGCTTCTAAAGCCAATTCATGTGGAACATTTTCAGCTCCAGTGAAGAACATGTGAGATAGTTCTTCATGAGTTTTGTGTTTTTTTCCTTCTGAATGCTATTCTAATCTTTCCTGGGCTTCAGTAAGTGTTAGATTACTATGAGGCTGGTACCTCATACCATTCTGTTTCTCCAGAAAATATCAAAGATGGTCAGGTCAGTGTGGTGCCTTGAGAAAGAGAGGCTTTTTATACACTTTCTATTATGATTCTGAGCCAATTTTATTCTATGCCTTGAGGTCCTTGGCTTTTAAAATTGATAGGTCCCTTAAAGAGTAGATTGATTAAGACATTTGGTCAATTTTCATTCTTAGGTTTATAAAATACATCTATCCTTGAAAGCCAGATACATTCACATCTTTTATATTTACTTCTCTGCACTAACATGAGAGTTTTTATGCAGCATAATTTCTTTAATAGTGTTCTGACTTAATGCCATCTTATTTTCTTATATTTTTATACTGCATTTTTTTCCTCTTGAGAGTATTTTTTATTAGCATAAATTTCCAGTAATTAAAATAGCAATCTTATTTTATGTCCCTCATCTTGGTTAATTTAAGGATGGTGGGGGGAGTTAAATTCATCCTTCTGTTAGCATTCTAAGGATGTAAATTTTAAAATGTACCACCCTCACCCTTTTGATTTAGAGTAGAAAAGAATGTTTAAAAAGTAATTAAGGTGTGATAGCTTATGCCTATAATCCCAGCAGCTCTGGAGGCTGAGGCAGGAGGATCATAAGTTCAGAGCCAGCCTCAGCAACAGGGAGGCCCTGAGCAACTCAGTGAGATCCTGTCTCTAACCAAAATACATAATAGGGCTGGGGATGTGGCTCAATTGTTGAGTGTCCCTGAGTTCAATCCCCAGTACCAAACAAAAGAAAACAACAACAAAAATCTCTGACCATTTATATATCTTTTTAGATAATGGTTGGATTAAAAACCTAGATTACACAAACCTCTTACCCAAATAAAATCATGTCATCATCACTTTAAGAAATATTATTATTGAGGGGCACTTAATAACATTTCAATGAACTCCACCCAAGTATTTACTCCTTGTTTTATATCAATTTTTCTTCTAAGACATGAATTACTTATTGGCTGCTGTTTCTGAAGATGTTGTTTCTGTTGTTGCTTTCTTTATAGGGTTGGGAAAAACCATCCTTTGTGATAAATATCAAAGGTAGTCATTGCTTTTAAGCTCAGAAGTTATTGGGGCTGGAATTGTGGCTCAGTGGTAGAGCACTTGGCTGTCATGTATGAGGCCCTGGATTTGTTCCCCAGCACTGCATATGAATAAATAATTAAAAGATCCACTTATGACTAAATTTTTTTTAAATTCATAAAAATGCATAACATCAACAACTCAGAATTTGGTTTCAAATCTTTAGGAATCCCTTACCTCTTCATGATGTGGCTTATATCCTTTAAAGTTCACTTGTACAAAGTTAATCCATGTGTGTGTGTGTGTGTGTGTGTGTGTGTGTGTGTGTGTTGGTGGGTCTGTGTGTGTATGTGAAGCAAGTTTTCTCTATATTTGAGGAAATCACTCATAGCTTGAAAAAACTAGTCTCCAACCATTCTACAGAGTAATATCTGATTGAGGTTGTAATGCTGCAATCAAGGGGAAATTCTCATAAGATGGGAACAACTCCAAATAAGTTATTGAAATAGTCTGTTTATAAGATTAGTTTTACAAAGTATTCATTGATACTATGTGTAGTTTTCTTTAAAAATGTCCTACCTTTTTCATTCCCCTTTGCTCATTTCAACAGATACTTTTGAGTACCTGTGTGTACTTTATGATATATTGCCATCCTCTTGGTTGGAGTTAAATATTGGGTCTTAATTCTACAAAGCACTAAACTTATTGGTAAACTGTTCTCCCCTATCCCTCTATTTTCACTAAGAAAGGAATTAACAAGTGACCTCCCTGAATTTTTCCATCAGCACTATCAAAAATATCATCACATATAAAACATTAAAAGCATGGAAGTTTACACTTTTGCAAAAAGTTCATGAGCTTGAAAAAGACCCAGCTAAGTTCTGTCAGATAGATTGATCATCAATGTCCTTCTTCTAGGTTCCATTTGGTTAGCTATTTTCTTCATATATTGTTTCTTTGCTTTTGTTTCCTGGTGGCATCATATTTTCAAGTCTCTCTAATTGAAGGGGCCACCTGTGGATGGTGCCTTCTGTTTGCTAACATTGCTTGAAAATTTCCTCCATTATTCCCCATTCTGGTTTCATGCAGTTTCACCAATCTCAATCCTTTTATTTCCCACTGACAAATAGAGGCTTCCATGCAGCATAAAAAGTATATTTCAGTATACTTAGAAATCTCTGGGGTTAATAGCAAGTGGCAATATGTTGTTTAAGAAAAACAGATATCTCGCCTATTTTTGATGGAAGACAGGCATTAACCCATCCTTACCCTCAGTGCAGTCAGGACCTGCTCTACTGATTCCTAAATTATGGTAGTCCCACATTATATTATCCCTATAAATGGTGGGGCAAGTCAGCTTACCAAAAACACCATTGCTTTTTGGTACTTTTCTTTCTTCTCTTCCTTTCTGCCTTCACCTTGGGATGGTTCATAACTCCAATCCTCAATTCTCCAACTTCTCTAACCAAAGTTCATAAAGGAAGGGTTATTTCTTCAGTGCTTTTTCTGTACCAAGAGAGATGTTTCTACAGTGCTATCACCAACCTCTTGCCCTGCCTCCTTTGACCTTTATTCCACAATATAAATTATTTGTTCATTTTTTGTCTTACCTACTATATGCTAAGCCCTTTGCTATATTTTAAGGATTCAGTAGTGAACAAAAATTAAAGTAATTCCTTGACCCTTTAAGTATAACAAGTTAGCCTGGAAAGATGGTCGTCAATAAAAGACTACACACATAAATACAAAATTACCCTGTGACAAGTGCTACAAAGCGTATATAATTCTATGAAGGTGTATAAACAGGCAAAATGAATCCAGTCATGGAAAATTAGCAGGAAGTGACCATGAACCTGAATCTGAAGAGATACTAGAAATTAACAAGGCCAGAGGGAGAAAGAATATAAAGGGATGAATATTCTCCACCCCAAATTCATGACCACCTGGAACCTTAGACTGCCATTCTTTTTGAAAATAGGGTCTTCACAAATGTAATCAATTTAAGATGGGGTTATAGCATATGAGGGTGGGCCTTAATCCAGAGACTGGGGTCTATAGAAGAAGAGGGAAATTAGAACAGAGACATGCAATCATGCAGTAAAAATTATGTTCAATCAATTTCTCTGAGAAGCAGATATTAGAATGGAATGAGAAGTGCAAGTTATCTGAGAATACAAAGTAGGAAAGAAGGAGAGCCTGTAAAGACGGGGAGAACCTTAATAACACAAGATGACATGACACCAATAAAGGAGAGAGGGAGAAAAGGAAGATTGCACAGGAAGACTGCAGCACAGGTCAGTTCCAATACAATAATTAATGTAATTAATTACATTATTGTCACCCATGAAAAATATCTCATATCTCACAAAAATGGGCTGCATACTTGGCCCCACCATGATCTCCCAGTGGGAGTAAAGAGGGAAGCCGAGACAAAGACACCTGGGGAAAAGAACATGTGAAGATCAGGCAGAGACAGATCTGATGTCATGGAGTACTGGCAATGACCAGAAACTAAGAGGAAGTCATAAAACAGCTTTCCCCAGGGCCTCGGGAAGGAATCAAGCCCTCTGACACCTTGATCTCAGACTCCTAGGCTCTAGAACTATGAGAGAATGAATTTTATGTTGTTCTAAGCAATTTGTTGCACTTTGTTAAGACAGACCTAAAACATGAATAGATAAAGAAAAGAATTGATCAAAAAAATAAAAAAAAACTAAAAAGAATATGCAAAGGTATTATAGCTGCAGAAACCTTGGCACCTGCAATGGGGACTCTAATGAACTGGGAGTATTAGTTGCTCTTCATCAATATCGTCTCCCACATTCACTTTGAGATCACATTTCCAAAACCTGCTCCCACTGGGAGATCATGGTGGGGCCAAGTATGCGGCCCATTTTGTGTGAGGTATGTGATATTTTTCATAGGTGACAATATTATAATTAATTAATTTTGTTAATTAAATTGTGTTGGAACTGAACTGTGCTGCAGTGTGCAGCTCTTCCTGTGCAAGCTTCCTTTTTTCCCCTCTCTCTTTTATTGGTGTCATGTCATCTTGTGTTATTAAGGTTCTCCCGGTCTGTACAGGCTCTCCTTCTTTCCTACTTTGTATCCTCAGATAACTTGCACATCTCATTCCATCCTAATATTTCTTCTCAGAGAAACTGATTGAACACAGCAGTGTCTGCACTGCAGGAAGACAGGCAGTGATATGGGGTTTTGAATAACCATATCCACTAACTGGAAAGTGAAGAAGATGCCATCATGAATACCATGTGGTACACCAAATTGATTAAGACATCTGTTAGAAGGGAATAACCTTACAGGTGTTTATTAAATATGACTTGTATGATGCTGTAGTAGCCATGAGAATACACCTTATAGACCTTCAACTATACAGAATGTGCCCAAAAGTCTTAGCTGTTATGCACTGAAATACATCTAATTTATCCCTAAGGCATGAGCACTTTGCGGGGTAGTAAGGCAATCATGTTTGGTAAACAAGGGATTGACCCAGTTGGTAGTTTTAGCTGGAGGATTTTGTTGGCCATGTCAGTGCTTCCTTAGACTTCATAAAGGTCTAGGACAATTTCACCTACTTTCTTCCTTCTCAGACATGTCTCATATTTCCCCTGCCCTTCTGGAACTCATCTTTCATTTTCTCTCACAGAAAATTTCCTAATAACACCTTTGCCTATTTAATCCCAGCTTGCTATCTATACTATACTTTGTATGTTAACACAAAGTCTTACAAGAACAGTGGCGTTGGCAAGAACCTGCTAAATTGTATTGTTTCCCAGAAGGATAATAATATGAGAGATGTCAGCTATTAAAAAAAAATCTAAATGTAGGGATCATAGAGCCTCTTTGGTATACTTTATAGAGTTGACTGAGAATTTTATAGCGTGTCAGAGGTTCAGAGTCATTTAAATGGACAAGAACTGTATTATGAACAGCCTTAGTTTGGAAAATCCTAGGATCTTGAAACATAAGATAGGAGTATCTGGTGGCTTCTCCTGAGGATCACTTCAGACTCTTCTGGACCCTGAGAACCTTTATTAGACCTAGCCCACAGTCCCTTAATGAAAACTGGTAAGCCCCCGTTCTAGAAGACTTGGCAGAGGGCTCTCACCCACAGAATAACTGATGACTCCCTCAAGATATGCATGCACCTTCCCTCTTAGCTGCTAAGGTTATATCCCAGCATAACCTGGCTGGGGATATTATTCCTAATAAGGAAGGAAACCTACACACTGAAGTAGATGCAAGAATTAGCACATACCAGCAGAAGTATCTGTAGGGTTGATTTCAAGGGTGTTTGATCAAAAGGTATAAAATAAAAGACTTGATTAGCAGGAATCCATTGGTTGGGGGAAATTTTTCAAGGCATGAAATTTTACTTATTTGCAAGAAACTCAACTGGTGGGACAAAGTTGCTGCTAGGATAGCTCTTAGAAAACTTGAGAAAGCAATAGCCAAAGCTGAACCTTGGGAATGACATATAAGGGAACTAACTAGCCACTTGTTGGCTAGTCAACTGCATTTGGTCTTTTTCATTTTTTTGTTAGTTAATAGTCCACTGACACAGAGATAGATATATACTCAAAGTATACATTTTCTTCTGCTGCTTTCAGAATCCCAGTCAACAACACAATGCAATTAGAGAAGACCTGATTTACAGGTATAGACTGTCACACAAAGTGCATGACTGAGGACCCACTTCACAATGAAGGAGGTGCATCAATGGCCCCATGACCATCTTAGGTGATACTTCATACCATGCTATACAGAGGCAGCTGGCCTTATTACAGAAGTGGAATTGCCTGTTGAAAACAGCTGAAAAACATTTTAGAGGAAGCTCTGTGAAAGATTGAGATGCCATCCTTTATAATGAAAAATATTCATTAAATTTAAAATATGGATGGTGCTGGGTTCCCCAAAGGAACATTACATGAATTCAGAAAACAAACAAAACAAAAGGAAGAAGAATAGTGACTCTACTGGTCCTTTTCCCCAGTAATCTGTAGGAAGATTTGGGGTTTCCTATATATCTTTTGGATCTATATTGTTGAAGGTCTTTGTCCCTTAAGACAAGGGACATGGAATACGTTCCACTGAAGTATCAGCTACGGCTGCCACTAGTGCACTTGGACTCCTTGGGACTCCTTGTAAATCCGAACAATTAAACAACAACAACAAAAATTATGAATATTAATAAATGATTAAACATCATCAGCAGGAGGAGATAGGAATACTTTTGTAGTACTTAGCTGTTTCTTTCTTTGCATTTACTTCATAGATATCAGAAAAGGCTTGCCTAAAGAACTGGCTCTTTCTCTGTCCCCTTCTCTTTTGTCCTTCTGAAGTGTCTGTTGTACCCATAGACTCCAAATACTTCTTAGAGGACCCAAAATTATTAGAAGGAATTAAAACAGCCAGGGAGACTGGAAAACAGAGTAGGAAAAAAACAGTACCAGCGTAGACATAAGACATATTATGTTTGAGTCAGTTTTTCAATGTTGTGACTAAAGGATCAGACCAGAAAAATTTTAGAAGAGCAAAAATTTATTTGAGGGCTCACGGTTTCAGAGGTCTTAGTCCATAGCAGGCTGGCTCCATTCCTTGAGCCTGGAGATGAGGGTGAACACTATGGTGGAGTGTGTGGCAGAGGGAAGTAGTTCACATGAGATCAGAAAGCAGACAAAGACTTCACTCTCCAGATACAAAGTATATCTACCCCAAAGCCAGGCCCTCAATTCCCCCCTTCAGCCACACCCTACCACTTCAGTTACCACTCAGTTAATAATCCCTTCAGAAATCCTTTCGATGATTGGGTTAAGGTTCTCACAACCCAATTCTTTCTCCTCTGAACCTTCCTGCATTGTCTTGCACTTGAGCTTTTGGGGGACACCACATCCAAACCATTATGTGGTTCCTAGATCATGGGAGCAGGTAAGGGCCTATGCTTTTAATTTTGATTATTTAGAAAAATGAGAAATCTTCTTAAGATGATAATGCCAAGGAAATCATGAAATGGAGGCTGCCATGGAGAATGACGAAGCCGTAAAACTACTGCTGTTCACAGGAATAGTCAGGTCAAACACTATCAACTGCAACATGGCCACTGTTTTGCCCAATATCATCATAATGAACGGTCACCATTACTATCACCGGGCTCCTGCTCCTCTCTTTCTAGCAGCAACCCCACCCCAACAAATAGTTTCTAAACTGTGTCTGCACTTCCCATGACTCCTTCAAGATTCAGAGTGCCAGAAAGTAGCTGAACCTGGATTTGTGTCTGAAATACCAATGAGAGCAAAAGGAATACTGTCCCTTAGATTATTCTGGAGAAAGGCAATACACTTCATCTCACAAATATATCACGTGATGGGGAACTAAAAACTAAATAAGACAAAATTTATACATTTGAAAGGAAACAAACAAAAACATTCACAACAAATGCAGATCAACATTTTTTTGGTATGTAATGAAAAAAAAACTTTAATTGAGATGACAAAAGTAAAACCAAATTTTACTAAAAAAATAGCTTTTTTTGTCATATATTTTACAGAAATTGGGTCTCAATTGAAGCTTGGGAAATCATGAGTTTTTATATGTGATTTTTGTAGCCAAGTTTCACATTAAACCAATACAATTTTCTAAATTTTAACTTTTAAAGCAGTAATAGAGACAGTCATTTCTGCAAATTATCCAAGGACTCTTATCAATTTCCTCAATCGCTTTCTTTTGCCCTTTGATATTCAAGTCTCTTAGAATATTGGTCTTATCACTATTTTTTAACTTTATTTTTGGTTTAATTCTATTAGCTCAAGAGTCATTAGAATGATGTGTTCTCTGGTTCAGATTGTCTAGATTTAAAGCCTCATTCATCCGACTTTCATTTAAATCGCAGAGGCAAATTACTAACCTCTGTGTAAATTATTTTCTTTTTCTAAAAATGGGGATGAATATCCTTCTTCGTAGGTTTGTGGTAAGGACTGAATATATATATATATATATATATTCATACATATATACATATATATATATACATACATATATGTATGTATATATAAATATATATACATATATATATATTCTAACACATAAATCTCTAATACATATAAATTGCCATTATGATTTTATTTGATTGTAGTTTGTCTGATTTTTCAGAATATTTACAAACTTACTGTCTCAAAGATTTTGAAACTTTGGCATGATTTACAAGTTTTATAGTTTAAGCTTGCAATTCATTACATTTTTATCGTCATTGTAGATGCTCAAGATAGGTAGACAGAAATACAGACAGATGAGAGATGATAGTAAGATAAGCATTTATGCATATTAGCAAGAAAATTATTCAAATGTTGACAAATTAATCGTTTAATGGGTAAGAATAAAATGCCAGGTTAAACTAAGAGGGATGTCTGAGTGGGGGCTAATTGAATAAGTGGCAGTTTAATTAGTGAGTGTTTTCATTTATGACTATGTTTGTATGCATTCCATAATGAATTTGTGGAAAACAGAATCAGAATTACATAAAATAAGAGAGAGATGGTGAAACAGGGGGCTTCCTAAGCAAGGTTGCACTTAACATTTTTAAAATTATTGATCTATTGTCTCTTAGTTACTAATTTGAAATAACTGTTCTAGAAAGTAAAAAATTAAAAAAAAATCTTTCTGTTTGGAATCAATGAAATGCTCATAGAAATAATATTTATTCATATGAACTTGATTTTAATTACCATTATCATGAATGCTGCTGAAGAAAAGGTTAGAAAATATTTTAAAATGAAATTATATGAAAAAATAATTTGAGGGTCTCAGAGAACTTCATTATTTATTCATTTCTATTATTTAATTTTGGCATTAAGAAGAACTTTGGAGATTTTTATCCCATTTTTCTTAGGATGAAGACTAAAGTTCTTACTGCATTGTACAAAGGCATCCTTGCCTCTTCATCCTCATCTCACACTATTATCTTTTGTTTTCAGCTCTCCATAAAGGCAGTCTTTAAAAAAGAATTTCCTTTTATAAATCATGCTGTGTGTATGAATTGTAATGCATTCTGCTGTCATATATAACAAATCCGCTTTTTTTTTTTTTTTTTTTTTTTTTTTTTGGTGCTGGGGATTGAAACCAGGGCCTTGTGCTTGTAAGACAAGCACTCTACCAACTGAGCTAGACCCCCAGCAACAAATAAAAAAAATCATGCTGTCTGTTGCCATGGGGTCATTGCACATGTTATTTTCTCCTCCTGGATTACAATTTCCCATTCCCACCTTTGTCTACAACTTTCTTTATAATATCTATTTATTTATTTATCTTTTTGAAAATTTATTTGCTCTTTTTAGATATACATGACAGTAGAGTGTGCTTTGACATATTATACATACACAGAGTATAACTTGTTCTAACTAGGCTCCCATTTTTGAGGTTGTACATGATGAGGAGTTTCACTGGTTATATATTCATATATGAGCATAGGAAAGTTATGCCCAATTCATTCTACTGTCTTTCCCATTCCCACTGCCTCCTCCCTTCCCTTCATTCCTCTTTGTCCAATTCAATGAACTTCTATTCTTCCCTCCTCTCCTCTTTATTGTGTGTCAGCATCCACATATTGAAGAGACCATTTGACCTTTGGTTTTGGGGAATTGGCTTAATTCACTTAGCATGACAGTCTACAGTTCCATCCATTTACTGGCAAATACCATAATTTCATTCTTCTTTGTGGATGAGTAATATTCCATTGTGTGTATATATACAACATTTTCTTTATCCATTCATCTGTTGAAGGACATCTAGGTTGGTTCCATATCTTAACTATTGTGAATTGAGCTGCTATATATATAGATGTGGCTACATCACTGTACTATGCTGATTTTTAAGTCCTTTGGGTATAGATTGAGGAGTGGGATAGCTGGATCAAATGGTGACTCCATTCCAAATTTTCTAAGGAATCTCCACACTGCTTTCCAGAATGGTTGCACCAATTTGCAGTCCAACCAACATTGTATGAGTATACATTTTTCCCTATACCCTTCCCAACATTTATTGTTACATGTATTATTGATAATTGCCATTATGACTGAAGTGAGATGGAATCTCATTGTGGTTTTAGTTTGCATTTCTCTAATTGCTAGTGATATCTTGAACATTTTTTCATATATTTGTTGGCCTTTCATATTTTTTCTTCTGTGAAGTGTCTCTTCAGTTCTTTTCCCATTTATTAATTGGGTTAATTTGCATTTTTATGTTAAGTTTTTTGAATTCTTTGTATATCCTGGAGATTATCATTCTAGCTGAGGTACAGGTGGTAAAGATTAAAATTCTATTTAATTTTTATGTTTTTCAGGATAATCTTTCCCAATCATCATTTTTCAGTACTCTCAGAGAACTGATTTTTTTCTTCAAGATGATTCTTAAACATGAATATGGTTTTATGAATCTCTTTTACCCTTCACTAATTATAAGCATCACAAAAATAGAAACTATATCTTTATCATTTCTAGTTATAACCAAGGGCTTAGCAGGATTTGGGCCACTTAGGAAGTGTTTGATATATGTATATCACATAAAGAGACATTTTATGTAAAATAATTTAATGAGTGGTTTTCAGTGAACCAATAAGTCCACTAACATTTCATGTAATTGTGTAAATATATTTTAAAAACTTAATAGTTTCCATTGAATTTATATCAGTGTTTTCACTCTAAGATTGAGAACAATGATAATTCAGGGAATTTAAGATTGTTTATATTCACTGAGCCAATAAACAGAAAAGGTAAATTTAACCCCAGGCTTTCTGCTTCAAACTCCATGATTTAACCTACTGTTTTACACTGCATATTTTAACATTTATTCAAACAACAACATTTAAACTAGACACAGTGTAAATTGTGCATTGTTGTAGATGCTGGAGATACAGAGAGAAAAGGCACAGATCATTCACAGATGCTGCTTGCTCAATGATGTCTACCACAAAAAATGTATCATCATCTTCAAAATTGTACCCAAATTAAAGATAACAGAATATTGCTAAATTCAAGTCTCAGAAAACATATACACGTGTGGAAACACATATTATTCTTACAAAATATTTGAAATACTTATATTTGATCTTTTACAATAATCCTATGGGTTTATATGACCTTATTTTCCCCATTTTTCAAATTGTTAAGACTAAAATAGCATTAGATTATTTAAAATTAAATATCTCTTTAGGAGATCAAGTGCCAGGTGTGCTAAGGGTGGATCTTCTCAATTAAACTTTACTGCATTGAAGAAACCATATTTTATGGTATAGAGAATTTAAACTTCCAAATTTTTAGACAAAGGATTATTTTCACATCAGAATAAAAAATGATGATAATGATCATGATGCTGTTACATAGTTTGTAATTACAAAAATGCCTTTTGAATATAATAATATAGGAAATCTATTGTTGGTGTTTTTATCACAGTATGACTAACAAATAGCAGATATGTTGATATATTTTCAATCATCTTTCACTGGTTATGTAGAGAAATTTGAACATATCCTGAAAAACTGTCTTTTTATTAATGCATAGTAATATGAATACTTTTCAGTATTTTTTATTCAAAGAAAGGAAGGGATAGAGGGAGAAAAAAAGAAAGAAAATATAAACAAATAAAGGATGGAAGGCAGGAAGGAAAGAACCAGTCTTAGATGCAGACAACTAGTTTAATTTATATCATGTTTCATAGTTCAGCCTGAAACTCCTCATAAATCCCCTTCTACTTTTTTCTTGACTAGTGAAATTACATGTTTTCAGTGTATAAGAGCTCAACTCATTCCTTTTTTGATTAGCATTCAATTAAATATTCTTTTCCAAATTCCTTTGCATCTATATCAGTGATTCCCAGTATATTTTAACACAAGAAATAACAGATATATCTGCATCAATCATATATTCTCCAAGCTTACCCATATTTTGATAACTCAGAAAAGAATTCACTGCAATATAAAGCAAACGGTTGTACAACATTTTTATACTGATACACACAAGCATATTTAGAACATTTGAATAAATATTAATAGTCCTTCAATATTGTCAACTATGAAAACCTGTAACATAATATCTAACACATAGTACTCTCCATGTCAGATACTCTAATTTATTCCTCATAACTTGATAAAGTATTAATATCATTATCACAATTTTACAGATAAGAAAATTGAATACAAGCAAGTTGAAAGATTTGTTCAAGAAAACACAATTAGTAAATTTCAAAAGTAGGACTTTAATTTATGCAATCCAACTCCATAGCTTGTGCTTTTAACCCAGATTTCACTTTTAAACTTCCAGGACCTTTCGGCTCTAATTGAAAATCTTACCCATTGGAAAACACATCAGGTTACACTTGAATGAAATAATGACACTGTAAACTTTGTAGCACATGATAAAAAACATAATTCACCACCTTAGAGAATCTAGCTTTTGTGAAAAGCAAATATTTTATGCACATCTTATAATGCATAAATTAATTAATAAATGTAAACTTATACCAATATCATCTTGTCAGTTGATCCTAAAATTTTTTACATTGTTCTTAACAAATACCTAAGGACCAATAGGAAGGATTACTTACTAACTTACATTTTGGAAATTTCTATTTTATATATTTATATTTTCAAGTGCAATTTTTTGAGCAACATGAAGTCTCAGTTTAACATTCACGTAGCTCTCATATGCCCATGATACTAATGCAATTGCTAAGTATGTAGTAAGTGGCCCATAAACAGTTCCCAACTTATCTTATTAACTGTATACAGAAGGCAGTTTTTCAAAGTTGGTTGCACATTAAAATCAATAACAAGAATATGTAAAAATCAAATATTAGGGTTGCACTCTCCTGATATTCAGATTTAATTAGGCTTGGGTTGGTGCATTCCTCTATTGATAACAGTATTCAAGGAGTACTGAGAACCACACACCTACCAAATGGCTTCTTTTAGAGTGACTGATGTTGTAAGAGGGAAAGGTCTCAATTCTGAAAGAAGGAAAGAGTAGCAGTGGGAGTAGCAAATGGGAGGACAAAGTTAAAGGAAAAAAACCTCCTGTGTATGTGATTATTTTGAAAGAAAAAACTTTACAATCAATTATATTCCTTCTTATGAATGGACTTTTTGCGATCTTGCATACCTGATATATTCTGGTAATATTTAAAATGTTTGCAGCTTCAGTTTTCATCTCAAAATAGTCCCCAAACCATAATTTTAGATTTGAAATAACACTGGTAGAATTTTTCTAGAAAAATCAGAATTAAATTTATGCTTAGATAATAACACCAATAAAATTATATTTGCTTGCTTAATATATGAAAGCATAAATCCAAGAATAAAAATTTCATGTTATTGTCACTGTTAGATTCTATTTATTTCCTGAAACTTTCCATTGAGGTTGTGTTTTTATTGCCATTTAAGTCAGACCTTTTAAGCTAGGTCTCCTAACCTTCAAAGTCATCACTGCACATATACACTAACCTGGATCCGAGTTCGCTTCTACCAGCTCTTTTCTCATTGCAAAACTATATGATTCTTTTGCTATAGTCAAATTTCTAGGTTCAGTTCATACCCTGACCCTCTTGTTGATCTCTAAATTTCCTAGAATCAATATACTATGTTTTATCTTTATTGTTGCTTTATTAGTATTTAAATTCTGAAGACCCTAAAAATATATTCACCCTGTAAGACACACATCATTACAGTTACTTCCTCTTCTTTTTTGATGAAGTGGCTTTTTTATTTTCCAATGTATGTTGGTTTCATTTAGAAACAAAATATCATCTAGAATTTGTTAAGAAAATATTGTTTAATTTTGACAAAGAAATCTATGATTATTTCAAAAATCTATATCTTTGTCTTTAACTTAACAAAATCTTACTGACTTTGGGGCATGCAGAGGAAAACTGTGCTTAAAGGAAATAAGGAAATTTGATGAAAAATAGGAAAATCTATTTAAAAGGTCTTATGTTCTGCTGTAGAATACTCCTTTCTTCATAAAAAAAGTCATTTTGGAGATTTTGATTAGATTTTTGAGCAGATAATGTTATTTATTGCTATTTATTACCCATGAGTCTTTCTATTTTGGCATTAAAATCAGATTGAGTTGGTGGCATTAACCAGAAAGAATTGATCCATTAGGTTATAAAATAATCATTTCACTTTCACTTATGTCTCTTACTCCTTTTTTACTAAAACAGGCTTTAATAAATTGTGATGATGTTATCTTCTCCTTGAAATTAAAATATGGAAATTTTCTACCAAAATGATGTTAGATTGAAAACAAAATCTTCAGTGTATACACATTAGTAATTTTTTCTTCTATGAACTTTGCTTTTCAAATGAAATTTAAATCTTGACTTTTTTTTTACAATATCATCTTTATCTTTTTCTTATTTAAGCATAAGAATAATTGAACAGAAAAGGCTCATTTTCAAGAATATAAATATTGACAAGTACCAGCTTTGTTTTAGTTTTTCATATCATAATTTATATATTTCAATGCATTCTTGGTAAAGTGTTGTTTAAATTTTATTTGTTTTGGTTGTTTTTGTTTGTTGTAACAACTTATGAATAAATATGGACGTGTGAAAGTCAGTTATAAATGGATTTCACTGTCAGATGCTCCTGCTCAGTGATAATTCCCAGCTAGTATCAAATGTAACATGCTGCTTTTCAGAACAAAATAGAATGGAGTTCTTACTTATTATTTCAAAGTTAAGATTTATCATTTACACTGGTCATATTGGGATGGATTTATGCCATCTGACATTAATTTACCATTAATTTACATTCTTCCATCTTTCTCAATGTTTTCTGCACCTGGAAAAAAAAAAGTGCCATCCAGGATTCAGGAAGGAGGAAGGGGTGAATAGAAAGACCACAGAGGACTTCAGCACAATGAAACTACTCTGTCTGATACTATGATATTGGATACACATCATTACACATTTGTCCAAACTTATATAATACACAGCAATAAGGGTGAACCTTAATGCAAACTATGGGCTTTGAGTGATAATGACGTGCCAGTATGAGGTAGGAATTGTACTAGGCACCACTGTGTTGGGGGATGTTGATAACAAAGGAAGACACGCATATGTGGGGGTAGAAATATGCCGACATTCTGGGTACCTTCTGCTCAACATTTTTGCAAACCTAAAACTGCTCTAAAAATAAAATCTGTTAAAAATATCAAACTCCATTTAGCAATTATGAAGACAACCCTCAGACTGAGAGAAAAAAATCTTTGCAAAAACACTGATCTATTAAAGGATTAATACTGAATACACCGAAAAAAATCTTAGTGGTTAGAAAGCATACAACCCAAGATCTATGCACATGATAGATCTTGGGCAAAATATATGAAAAGATCTCACATCAGCAAAATATGGAGAAACTAAAGATAAGCAAATGAAATACGCTGAACATACTATGTCATTAAGAAACTGCAATATGAAATATTGAGATACCATTACTCATCTACTAAAATGGCTAAAATTAAAAACTCTGAT
The DNA here is from genome assembly GCF_048772815.1 of Callospermophilus lateralis. NCBI lineage: Eukaryota > Metazoa > Chordata > Mammalia > Rodentia > Sciuridae > Callospermophilus > Callospermophilus lateralis. The sequence goes on from NC_135314.1 coordinate 67,133,254, forward strand.
AACATCAATATTAGTGAGGACGTGGAGCAACAGAAACCTTCATTCTTTGCTGATGGGATGCAAAATACCAAAGCTGGTTTAAAAGTCAGTTTGGCAGTTTCTTTCAAAACTGAACACATTCTTAAGCATATAATCCAGCAGTGGTGCTTCCTGGTATTTACACTAATTGAAAACTTATGTCCACACAGAACCTGCACATGAAGGCTTATAACGGCTTCATTCCAAACGCCAAAACTCAGAATCAATCAACCTGTCCTGAAATGGCGAAAGGATAAACAGAGTGTGATGTATCCACACAATGAAATATTGTACAGCTCTGAAAAGGAATGGACTGCCAAACGATGGAATGACATAGGGTTACCTTAAATGCACAACACTATGTGAAAGAAACTAATCAGAAAAGTCCACACACTGTATTATTCCATCTGTGTTGCATTTTGGAAAAGGCAAAAGTATGGAGACAGTAATCATATCAGTGGTTGCCTGGAGCTCTGGAAGGATGATGAATAGGTGGAGCTTCTTAGAACAACGAAACCATTGTTCTTGATGTTTTAATAGTGGAATTATGCCATCTGACATTTGTAAAAATGCACAAAATGTAAAAAAACAAAGTATGAGCCCAGTGAGCCCTGATATCAACTGTGAAGTTTAGTTAACAATAATATATCAACATTGGCCCCTCAAAACTAATAACTGTATTATACCAAAGCATGATGTTAACAGTCAGGGAAACTGTTGGGGAAGCATGAGAAAATTTATGGATCTATAGTAAATCTCTGTAGTTTTTGCTTAATTTTCTATAGATCTTCAACTTTTCTAAGAAATAAAACCTATTTCTTTTTAAATGCACAAGAACAAACAAAGTTATATGCACATGATATTTTTGCACAGACAGGTGATTCGATCAAAATTTAAGAATTTTTTATTTTGTTGTTACTATTATTTGACCCCAAATTTGCACAGATATATAAGGTATAAAGTAATATTCTGATTCATGTATACATTACACATGATCAACTCAGAATAATTAGCTTACCTATCACCTTAAACTCAAAATTTCTTTATGGTGAGTGTAATTAAATTCCTCTTTTATAACTATATATATATATATATATATATATATATATATATAGTTATATATATATAGTTATATATATATATTGCACTATTGTTAATTATATTGATTCTGTTGTAACACAAAATACCAAAATTTATTCTACCTAACAAACAATAACATTGCATCCATTAATCTATTTCAACTCTTCTCTGTATTCTCCCCAGTCTTGTAACCACTATTCTGCTCTCACCTTCTATGAGATAAATTTTCAAAAATGTTTAATAATGTTTAGTTATCTACAGGAAAGAGTCTTGGTTAGAATTACTCAGCAAGTATTCATATACACATTTGGCAAACACTTGTTCTTATGTCTAAGGTCTACTTCTAGTGTAGAAGACCTTTGCCTTCAAGAAAATCACAGTATAGAGGGGAATGAAAATGCATTACAGGTCATTATACTAAAGTGTCATAGGTCAAATTCACATTTAATGTAGAGTTTAATAATTTCTTCTCAATCTACTATCACGTGCATAGATCTTGACCTTTGGGGACTTGGAGTTGAGCAGAGGAAATGGCTAAAACACTAGTGTTCTGTAAAAGAGTAAATAAAGATTTCAGTTTGTGTTTTATTATTTTTAATGAAACTATAGATTTTAATTGAATTTAATTAATTTTTTCTGCTAATGCCTTTTTCTGTACTAGGATTCAATCCACAATCCCACATTACCTTTGGTTCTTGTGTTTCCTCAGCTTCTTCCAGTCTTCAACAGCTCCAGTGCCAGGCTTTGTCTTTCATAACTGCAATATGTTTGAAGAATACTGGTAGTTACCTTGTAGTCTATCCCTTAATGTGGGTTCATCCGACATTTTCTCATGAATAGACAGAGGTTTACAGCATTTTAGCAAGAAATGCTAAAAAGTGATGCTATGCCTCATATCAGGATGCTGTTGATGTATCTCATTACTGGTTATGCTGTCCTTGACCACCTGGATAGAGCAGTGTCCGTCAAGTTTTCCATTGCAAAATTACTGTTTTATCTTTGCAATTATTGTATTGAGGAGATTGAAATTATGTAAATATTTTATCTCAAACCTCCACCTTCCACTTTTTGCATATAAGCATATATTGTATGCCACAAATACTAGTGCTGTTTCAGTGGTGATTTTCTCTTTCCCTTCTATCATCTACTCTTAATAACTGAAAACATGCTGAAGGAAATATCGTCCCCTATCTTCATTCATTCATTTAGACACTTCTTATATAATTCTATCAAAAATATTTATTTTATTCTAAAGGCTATAACCCAATGCTCTCATTATTCATTTTATTACTCTACTATTCCAACTCTGAAATTAAGATCTCTTTCAAGTTGCCCCCTTTGCCCTTTTAATATGCTTCCATTCTTTTAGGATCTCTTCCTTCTTTCTGATACCACAAAATGCTTTGGGTTTCTATTTATTTCCTTGGTCTAGCTCTGAGATTAACTACTCCTACAAGGAACTCTGGTTTCTTTTATTGAGGAATAATCTGTGGACTGAGATCAGAGTGGTAGGTATATACATTTCTACTTAGGACTCAAATTATTTTAGAGATGGGTAGAAGATTATACACACACAAGCATACATCCAGTTGATCTTTGTATCTATAATATACACACATTAAAAAAACTGGTACTTCTGATTTCAATTCTGTTCCATGGAGTTTATTCTAACATATATATATATTTTAGACAGGGTTCCCATATGTCCTCTTAGAGAAAGTAAGAGACTTGGAAGAATCGCTTCATGTATTTTGCAGGTATATATGATTGTGGAAATAAAATATGATTTCAAAGGGATATGTATGTAATAGAGGAAAACACATTATATAAGCTTAACTATGTGCAACTGATTATTTTGTTCCAGGGTCTATTATTCTTCCACTTCTCCTAAATAATGACTTCATGACTTCACTCCTCAAACATCAAAAACCTCCTCCACCATCTGAACTCTTAGTTGATGACCCTGTTTTGCATTTTGCAAAGGAAATAGATGCTATTAAAAGAAAAATTTGCACAATCTTCAAAACAAGTACAATATGATTGCCAGTGTAGTCTGGGTTCTGTCTTATGTAGACACTGAAGAGATCAGAAGTTACTGGGGATTAGGGGAAGGGAATGAAAAATCAGCAGAGTAACAACACTACTCTAATGTAAGATATACATGAAAATACATTTTTCCAGACTCATAAAATGCATGACACAAAAAAGGATCCCTACTACAAACCATGTACTCTGAGTGTAAATGATATCTACATGTAGATTCGTATGATGCAGATTAAGGAGGAATATGGGAAATCTCTATAACCTTTGCTCAATTTTGCTATAAATCTAAAGCTGATTGAAAAATGCTCTACTTTTTAAAAATCTGTCAAATTGAAAACTCACTGTAATTCCCTTTCTGCCTTATTTCCACTGAAATTGCTTTTAACAAGGTTACTAATATTCTCCGCCCATACTGTTAAATATATCAGGCAATTCTAAATCCTCATCTTACTCATCTCTCTGTGGATTTGTTATTTTTTTTAATCATTATCTCTTCCTGGAAACACTTCCTTCACTTGGCTCCTAGATCAGTAAAATCTTCTTTACTCTTTCTCAGTTCCTCTTCATGGTCCTCTTTATCTTCCTGGGAGAAGTACATCTTGGCATAACCTATAATTCAGTTTTTTTAATATTTATTTTTTAGTTGTAGTTGGACACAACACCTTTATTTCACTTGTTTATTTTTGTAGGTGGTGCTGAGGATCGAATCCAGGGTCTCACAAGTGCAAGGCGAGTGCTCTACTGCTGAACCACAACCCCATCCTCTACAATTCAGTTTTTGATGATTTTCTTTACGCTTTCACTCATTTCCTTGGTGACCTCATATGATCTTATGCTTTCATTACCATCTGTATGTTTATAGATTGCAAGTGCAAATGTCCAACCTGAGCTTTCCCTGAATTTCAGATTTAGAATTACCCACTTAAGATACCTACTCAGATATCTAAGGAACATCTCAAATTAACATGCCAACCTAAATTGATCTTCTCCCAAAATACTCAGAAACTAATAACCTTTCCTTCAATTGTTTAGTCCAAAAATCTTGGACATATCCTTGCCTTTTTTTCCCTCACATCTGCAATTCATCATTCATTTTTTTTGGGGGGGGGAGGTGCTTTACTATTGAGCCACTCAAACCCTTTTTAATGATTTATTTTGAACCATGGTTTCACTGAGTTTCTGAGGGCCTCTCTACGGTGCCTAGGCTGACTGAACTTGTAATCCCCCGGCCTCAGCCATCCCAGTTGCTGGGATGACAGGTGTATACCACCACGTCCTGTCCATTCATTCTTTAAACAATCTCTGTTGGACTTATCTTTTCATCCACAATCTGATCATTTAACATCCTTTTGACTGCCACCTTGCTAGATCAAACTATTATAATTTCTTCCCTGAAATATAGAGTCTCCTATTGAGCTTTTACATTGGCACCTGTTTCCCGCTGTAGTGTAGTCTCCACACAATAGAGCAAGACTCCCTAAAGGTAAGTCTTCTAGTCAAATACCTTTACTGTCTTCCCATCTCATTCAGCATAAATGTCATCCAGGACTCTACCATAGTCTACAAAGCTTCTACATGATCTGGACCTTCATTATCTTTTAATCTCCTCTTTAACATTCCCTGGAACATTTATTGACTTTTCTTGGAATCTCATACCCATATACTCTAATATACGTTTCTCCAAAATCCAGACTAATATCTATCTTAACAACATGCATCACACATTAATTATTTCTCTTTCTCTATAAAAATGAAGTGAATTTAGGGATTTTTGTATGTTGTATTTACTGCTCTATATTCAATGACCAGAATGACACATCTCACATTATAGATAGTCAATGGATGAATAAGACTTTCAAATACCCTAAAGACCAGTAAATCCTCGATTTCTGTTGTCTTTTTAATTCAAGTCTTCAACTTTCCTGTGTACTTCCACAACATCTTCTTACATATCATCATGATTTCCTCTTTTAACTGATTTGACAAGATTATTTTTTCTAAATCTGTCTTCAAACTCTTGAATGAGTCCTCACTATATTATTATCTGATTTTCAAGCTCTGTTATATAAGCTTAAAAGGCTTCATCTAGAGAAGAAGCCTTTCCCATTGTACAGAAGGGAAGGAAAAAAGGGTGAGTAAAATATAGGTGAGTATATAGTCAATAATATAAAAATTGAGACAAGTTGCTATTGTGGTTTCTGGTGTCTCTTTAAAGTACATTGAAAGAACAGTTGCCTAAGGTGAGGCAAGGGAGAAGATGAGAGTGTGGGATAAATGAGAGAAAGAATTTTTCCATAATAGATGTAGAGAATGAGTAAGAGAATAGATAAGAAAGAAAATTTTTAAAACGTTATAAGACAATTTAAGAACTGTTTCCATTTTTTAAAGCTACACTCATATTATCATCAGTCTTAATGTTGAGTTTTCTTCCGTTCAGTTCAGCTGCCTAAAACAACAGAGCTAAAATATGGCCACTTGAATTCACCCATGGTTGATTTTTTTCTGCATGAATTTATCATGGAAAGACAATAGGACAATCAGCTGAAGATACGGGCAAGAGTGAGAGTATTTCAAGAAAAATTGTTCAGATATTTATGTATGTAAGTAGTTATATTTAGGTTTATGATGAAAAATATCATTTATATTGTGGACTATTAAAAAAATACGGAAATAGATCTTCCCATAAAGTTATAGATCTGAAAAATGGAAAGAACTCAGTGAGCAAAATGATTCATATTAAGCTGCTCTTCTAGAACCCGAAGGTCAGAGTGCAAAAATGTAATGAAGAATAGGAGTAAAAAGTGGGTCCTACAAAGGATGAGGTAAAGGAGGTTTGGGTTTATAGTTCCTGCTTAAATTGGAAGATAATGGATGTCAGGAACTAAGAAAAACACCTGAGAAACCACCTCCTCCAGTTTGAAAACTGTCACAACTAGTACTAGTATGAATAGGTATAAGTTTGTGTGTGTACGTGTGTGTGTACGTGTGTGTGTGTGTGTGTGTGTGTGTGTGTGTGTGTGTGTGTAGGATTATATCTTGAGCTAACAGTAAGAGGACTGCTAGGTGGAAAGATTTAAAGTAATATTATTTCCATTCTGTAGACTTCTTTATGAAACTTAATTGTATTAAGTCATTCATCAAGAATTCTTTGTCCTTGAAGGAGATTAGATTCTAACCCATCTTTCCAGGCACCAAGCCTGTTGATTTCAACCCAACAGGACTTTTCTGGCGATGACATTTTCCCCTAAGAGTCAGATCTGAAGAGTTGTCCAGGGGAGAGTTAGCAAAGTAGAACAATTAACAATGCTTTGGTCAGTCTGAATGTGTATCCTGAGGATCCTGTTTCAAAATTTTACTGTGGACTGTAATGTATGACTCACACTATTTCCTTACCAACACAATTGCATTATGGACTTGATGCTTCAGGGGAACAGAGTGGCCAAAAGAAAGAGAACTGAAAACATTTATAAACTGAGATGTCATCTGAAGCAAACTTTTGTAATATGGGGAAACACATTTAATAAGGTTTAAGAAAAAAATGTAAGTTTATTACCTATCTTCAAAAATGTGGTAAAATAGCTAACAGAAGTTAGGAGGTTTAAGAAAGGAATGAGGTTTGGTAGAAAAAACAGGGGTTAATAAATTCAAATATAGCTAGCAAAACCTGGAAAGTTTAAAAAGAAAAGAAAGATAGTTAAAAGCTCAAATTATAGGAAATATTGATTTTTTGAAGATTACTAAATATATCAATGGAGTACTGGGGTATAGCTTAGTGGTAGAGCACTTGCCTAGCATTTGCGAAGGTCCTTGGTTTAATCCCCAGCAGGGTAGGGGAAAAAATATATCAACAGATAAATGAAAACTAATCACATTTATATAAAGAACAGTGAATAATAATAGTAGATAAGTGTGTTAATGAGATGTCTTCATTTTCATACTTAGTAAATAATGTCTCAATAACCAATAAATAGTATTATATGTCTGTTATTTATACCTAGAAAAATAGCAAAAGAGTAAAAATGATTGAAATTGGTTTCCTCTGGGGGGAAAACACTGGGAAGTACAGGAATAAGCTGCAACTGCAGGTTGTTTGCTTTTTTTTCCTTTTATTTATTTATTTTATTTATATTATCCAAAGTACATGTTTGCTTTTTATTGTAGATTTTCTGTCACTTTTGTTACATTACTCTGTGCATGCATAACTTTGTTTCCTTGTAACTTGTATTATTATCAAAGAGGAGAGTATTATTCTCAGCTACCCATCCTACCCTAATTTAGCTGATATTCTCTGTAGCTGTGTTGTTATGTTATCCAAGGGAAAACCAGAGGAGTCCTCTGAGCTACTCAGGCATGATGGATATCTAAACTATAAAGTGGAGCTGGAGTTCAAAGAAGACAGTTATAATAGCAGTGAAGATGTAGATATTCAAAATCAAGGCAGGAAGAAGGAGACTGGAATCCAAAAAGCAGGTATTTGCAAAACATGTCTATGATAGGAAAATCACTAATAAGGCAGTGTGAACCTATAGCCAAAGCTTTTGTCAACTCATCCCCCTCAAACCTAATTATAGTTAGAACACAGAAATATTTCACCCAGCTAGTATTCACACTCACACAAACACACATGCACACACGTGCCCACGCACACACATACGTGAAATCTAAGAAAATTCAAGAATATCAGCAGGTGCATTTCATTTCCCTGAAATTTTCCCTGTTGATATTAAAGAAAAAGCACTATTATTCTCAATGTGATAACAGCAACCTCTTTGATTTAGCTGGCTGTAATTGACATAAATTTGAATTATTTTTCCAAGCTGGGCAAGTATCTTGGAGGTATTATTATAATGATGATGGTAGTCATAAAGATATTTTATACAGTTTCTTTCATATGAAAATTAACATGTGCCTTTCACATCGCTGTCTCATAATTAATGCCATATGTCTTCTTTATTGAAAAGACAGTTTGGGATGATGTACCAAGAGAACATTCTTTCATGCCTGTTCTAAATTACATTACTACTAACTGAAAACATCATTTCCTGCAAACACCATCAGAACATTCCCATTTTTCTTTATAATCAGATTTTATTTCTACACAACATATTTAGTCATTGTTTACATGGAAAAGTGTCTATCAGTATAAATAAATCTTTTCTTTCTTCTCTACTCACTTTTCTCTTTTTTTCCATTCTGTGAACATCTGTATTTTCTTTAGTGACTTCAGTTTCTTCAATAATCTTTTGAATAATGTTTTTTATTGTTTTTATTTCTCAAATGCTGATACTTGAGATGCTTCCATAATATTTTAGCTCACACATTCTGATTGCTATGGGCATTTTGGCACTATTATTTTTTTAAGTAATTTTACTGCAGTGTAACTTACAGGAATAAAATGCATTCCTTTTTGCAGGGTTTTATTTATTTTTGGTAGGAACAATAGGATTTTATTTCTCAAAACTTTTCATTTAGAAATAATTATAGATTCAAAAATTGTTCCAAAATGTTACACAGGTCCTATATACCCATCATACTACTTCCCCCAAAGTGGACATCTTAAATAACTATATTCAGAACATTGATTGGCACAATAGAGTTAATTTGAATCTTTATTAAAAAAGTGCATTCTTTTCTAAGTGTGCAATTATTGAGTTTGAATAAATACCACTGTAACCCCATTGAAATTGAGATATAATGCATTTCTACTGCCAAGGAATTTGTTAAATTTTTCTTTGCGGTCAGCTTCTCTATCACAACTGCTGGAAATCCATGATTCTCTTCCTATTACTAATGATTGTTTTTCCCTTTTATTTTATTGGGTGGAGCACTGTACTTAAATATAGTTTAAATACGACTTTTGATAATAACTAATAATGCTGAGTATCTTTTTAATGCTTACGTGCCATTCATATATTCTCTCCTGTGAACTGTCTGTTCAACTCTTTTACCCATTTTACTATTGAATTGATCTGTTTTTCTTTCAATGATTGCTTTTTTAATTTTTGTTTTGTTTTGTTTTCTTTTGCTTTGGTACTGGGGGTTGAACCCAGGACACTTAACCACCGAACTACTTCCCCAGAGTCTTTTACTTTTTATTTTGAGACAGGGTCTCTCAAAGTTGCTGAGCCTGGTCACTAGCTTGTGATTCTCCTCCGTTAGCCTCCAGAGTTACTGGGATAACAGGTATGAGCCACCATGCCCAGCATCCATGATTGCTGGGTGGTTTATGTATAAAATACAAACTTTTGATAGATGTACATATTGTGAATATTGTTTTTGTCAGTGTGTGGATTTCCTTTCTGTTTAGTCCATTCAGACTGCTGCAACAAAATACTGTATATTGGTGTGCTAGTCAGCCTTTTGTCTGTGACCAAAATACCTGACAAGAACAACGTAGAGGAGGAAAAGTTGGTTTGGGTTCACAGTTTCAGCATCCATAGTCCACTGACTCCACGAAGTGAGGGAGAACATCATGGCGGAAGAAAACTTGTCAGTTCATGGCATGTGGGAAACAGAAAGTCTGTGAAGATCCAGGGAAAAAAAATATAATCCCCAAGGGTGTACTCCTAGCAACCTACTTCCACCAGCCATGCTCCACCTGCCTACAGTTATCAACCTATAATTGATTCAAATTAGTAATACATCAAATAGATTAATCCACCAATTCAACTGCAGCTCTCATAATCTAAACATTCCAACTCTGACCATCACTGTATGGCCATATGAGCATTTCCAGGAACGTCTCATGTGCAAATGGGGAGCTTTAAAAAATCAGAAATTTATTTCACACATTTCCAGAGGTTGGGAAGTCCAAGACCAAGGCTCTGACAGATTCCATGACTGGTGAAGGCATGCTTCCTTGTTCATAGATAGTCCTTCTAGTGATTCCTGAATATGGAGAAAGTAGCTAGCTAGCTCTCTGAATCCTCTTGTTTATAAGAATGCTAATTCAAATCAGAAGAGGCCTGTTCTCATTACCTGATCATCCACCAAGGCCCCAACCTTAATATCATTACCTTGGAGGTTAGGATTTCTGTTCTAGTCAGCTTTTTTCACTGCTGTGACTAAAAGATCCAGCCAGAATAATTGTAGAGGAGAAAAAATTTATTTGGGGGCTCAGAGTTTCAGAGGTCTCAATCCTTAGACAGCAGGCTCCATTCCTTGGGGCTTGAGGTGAAGCAGAACATAGAAGAAGAGTGTGTCAGAGGGAAGTGGCTCACATGATGACGATAAGGACACACACACACACACACACACACACACACACAGAGAGAGAGAGAGAGAGAGAGAGAGAGAGAGAGAGACTCCACTCACTAGATACAGAATATATACCTCAAATGCACACCCTTAAATGACCCACCTCCTCCAGCTACACCTTATCCATCTTCAGTTACCACTCAGTTAATCCCTATCAGGTTGTTAATTTGCTGATTGGGTTAAGACTTTCACAACCCAATCATTTCCCCTTTAAATATTCTTGCACTCTCTCACACATGAGTTTTAGGGGGATACCTCACATCCAAACCATAACAATTTAAATACAAGTTATGGGGGCACAAATTTTTGATCATAGAAATTTTCATTTTTATAACAGTTATTTTGATAAGAAAATATTTCATTTTCCTTAAGTTAAATTGAATAATATTTTATTGTAATGTATACATTGTCTCTATAAGAAATTTTTGCTTAGTTATGCTTTTATCCAGAAGTTTTATTATCCTCTTTTTAACCTTTAGGTTAATGATCTACATGGAGTTAATTTTATTAGGTAACCATCTGAGTTCATGTTTTTTCCATGTGAAAAATCAATTGTTTTTGTTCATAGTAAGGTCAAATTGGTGAAAATACTGTTTTCTCCTCATAGCATTATTTTTACCCTTCTGTCAAAAATCAACTGACCACTTATGTGGGAATCTATTTTTGAACTCACTATTGTATTGCATCGAGCTACATGTTTACCCATTTGCCAGTACCATGTTGCTTTGATTACTATACCTTTAAGGTCAGTTTTAAAATCATAGTAGTGTAAGTCTTCCAGCTTTGTTCTTAATTTGTAAAACTACTTTACTTTAAATTGTTTGTATTTTGATAGAAATTTTGGAATCAACTTGTCAATTTCTATTAAAATATGTCTGCTAGAAATTTTATTATTTTGATTTTATTTTATCCATAGATGACTTAGGGGATAATGAACACTTTAACAGCACTAAATCTCCCTATACATCTAATGGGCATGAGTCATCACTTATTTTGGTTTTCTTTAATATCTTTCAACAGTATTTTGTACTTTTCATTAGGAAAAACTAACAATTATTTTGATAAATTTATTTCTAAGTACTTCATGTTTTTGATGACATCACTTTTTAAATTAGTTTCTACTGTCATTTTTGTACCATACACTCAGAAATAATCAAACTTACCAGGGCATGAATACAGAGATAATCCAACATGTCCCTTGGCTCTTTTTATGGCTAAGAAGTACCCTTCATTTTATAATGCAAGTTGTTATATATATTTCTAAATAATAGATGGAAGTTTTCTTGTGTTAAAATAAAAGTTGTAGCCTTATGTTTTCAGCTACCTCCTATGACCTGAAGGTCTTTGAGCAAGCATAGATATTCTTTAAAACCAAGTCCCTGAAATGTGCTTATTAGTATATTCGTTTGTTTTTTGATGACCTTCTTTTTACACTGAATATCCCTAGTTAGCACACTACTTAATTATATGCCATGACATAAGACCCCGGTAACTCCAGTGGTTCTTGTTCATACAAACTCCAGTATATAAGTTTACCCCTTCAAGGTTGATGTCCATACCTAAATACCATGCTCAGAACATAGTCTTTTTAGTAATGAAGTTTATCTCCCCAAACTCTGATAATTGTATATTTTCTTGAATTTGTTGTTCAACAATTAGATGAATCAATTTTGGGGTAAGCATCCATAGAACATCTGATCAATATCAGCATTTGCTTATTTATTTCTAAAATTCCTCACGGTTTTATGTCATGCTGAATTAGGATGCCCAAACAATTACTGTTGCCATAAGAGCTGTTTATTGAAAACCTCTCTGTTTTGGATCTGGTTTATGGCACTTACACATGACATATTTTTCTGTATATAGACTAAATATGTACTATGTTAGTTAAGCATGAAATATGTCTATAATTATAATTGCATACAGACTTAGTTAATCAAGACAGAAGGTCAACAATTAGCATAAATGCACATAAACATCTTATCCTTTATGTAACTCATGCAAAAAAAGAGTTTAAGAGTTTATGCAATCAAAGAGAAATATAAATTTATATTGTTAATTAACCCTTTATCCCACTGATAAGTTCAAAGTTGTTAGTTCTATATTTTCAAAGAAGAACGTGAGTAGATAGATAGCTAAAAAGGCAAAATGTTTCAAGAAACAACAAATATTTGGGAGTCAGTAGTCTTATTTGAAAATCAGCTTTTATTTTAATATTATCTAACTTGCAAAATACATGTATCAGATAATTAAACTTTTGCTTATGCTTAAATAGATATAAATTTTCAAATAAATTTTTCATCATAACTTTGTTTATAATGAAAAACTCTTGACTATATTTAAACTGTTATTAATTATTAGTGTTCCTGGTGATCAAACAGTCATCCTTGATTAATGTATACCTCAAGTTCATCTAAGAGCATCCCCTAGTTCCACATGTCTTGATGACCTTGAACAAAAAAAAAATCTGTTTCCTTCAGTGTTCTATTTTTCAGGACTATTTAAAACACACTTATGTAAATATTGAAAACATACTGGAGGAGATCAAATTAAGAATCATCATTTAAAATTAAAATGTTTCATTAACCACTTTATCCTAAAATTGGAGGTCCAACTATAAGATACCAATTTGAGTCTGAAGATATTGAAGGTCAGTGTAGTATCTACGAAGATTAGTCTTTTTGACAGATGGATAATATAAATAACTGCAAAAAGAAGAAATACTAGTTGACTGAGTTTTAGTTGATAGGGAGGGCGGAGTGGCTATTGAAAGGAAATGGTTCCTTGGTATTCAGATCAGTGCCTTTCCTAAAATTCTTGAAGACAATAGCTACAAGAGAGCCACAGAGCCAGTGTTCTGTATGCAGCTTGGAAAGTGAGGAACCTTGGAGCACTGATTAAACTAGACACCTAGGTAATGAAACGTGGAGCAAAACAAAGTTATTCCGCTTTACACAAAGTGATCATATGCTCATTTCTGTAGGCTTGGTAAATGTTTTATGTATATTATTTTTAGGTGTTGAAAATTAGAGTCAAAGGTATTTTTAACTGTGTAATTGAGATAATATATGTATAGAGACTCTAAGATGTACAAATTTTTATAGGTAGAAAGTTTAAAATTGGGGTTTCAACTGATTGATCCCACTTAATTGTAAGGCCTGATTTTTTCAACTTAACATTTTTATTAATTTTAATTTAGAGATAAACATTGTAAATATTTCTCATGCTCAAAATGATGTTGGAAAATGTAAATACATTGTGAAGTCTCTCAATTAAGCTGGTGATTGACTAATTACAGTCACCATTTTACACAGTATATCTCTTAAACGCACCCTTACCTAATGAAAGTTTTGTTTCTTCTTGCCAGCAACTTCCCACCCCCAGCCTCTTAGTAACCACCATTAAAGTCTGTATTTCCATGAGATTGACTTTTGTAAATTCTACATATAAATGAGATTATGTGGCATTTGTCTTTCTGTACCTGAATTATTTCACTTAACAAAATTATTTTCATTTTCATTCAAGCTGCTACAAATGAAAAGAGTTCCTTCTTTCTTAAAGTTGAATAGTATTCTGTGTGTGTGTACACACACACACATTATTTCCTTTATATATGTATATATATATAGGTATATATATATATGTATACCCAGTAGTGGGATTGCTATATTATATGGTAGTTCTATTTTTGAGAAACATCTGTTTTGGTTTTCAGAATTGCTGTACTTATTTACAATTTCACCAATAGTGTGCAAGTGTTCTTTTTTAACTACATCATTTCTAACATTCTTATCTTTCATCTTTTTTTCATAATAGCCATTCTAAGTGGTGTGAGATGAAGCTCATTGTGGTTTAAACATGGATTTATCTAAAGATTAATGCTGTGTCTTTTTTTCACATATCTATTGGTCATTTGTATTTTTTGACAAATAGCTATTCAGGTTCTTTTCCTAGTTTGGGGTGGGGTAGCATACCAGGGATTGAACTTAGGGGCACTTGACCACTGAGCCACATCCTCAGCCCTGTTTTGTATTTTGTTTAGAGACAGGGTCTCATGGAGTTGCTTAGCACCTTGTTTTTGCTGAGGCTGGGTTTGAACTTTTCATCCTCCTACCTCAGTCTCCTGAGCCTGTGGGATTACAGGTATACACCACTGTACCCAGATCTTTGCCTATTTTAAACTGACATTTTTTTAACTGTTAAGTTTAGTTCTGTATATATTCTGAATATTTATGCCTTATAAGATGAATTTACAAATATTTTCTCCCACTCTGTCTGTTGTCTCTTGCTTCTGTTCATTGTTTCAGGGCTATTCAGAAGCCTGTTAATTTAGCGCAATTCCATTTGTCTGCTTGACTTTGGTTCTAGTTATCTATATTTTCTTTTGTTTATTAATGTTTTATATCTAAAATCATTGTACAAAACATCATAGAGCTTTCACTGTTTTCTGTAATTTACATTTTCATGTATTTAAAAAATATTTAAACCATTTTTCAAATTGATTTTAGTATATGTTATGAGATCAGGGTCTAAGTCATTTTTATGCATGCAGATAACCAGTTAGTTATCCCATGTAATTTATAGAAGAGACTGCAAGAACTTATATTTTTCAGCAACTAGATGCTGCTATGTATTACTACAAAAAGATAGAAGTAAATATAACCACCATATTAGTGAAGGTTTTTCATTGAAACTGAAACAAGGAAATATACAGAGAGAGCTATATATTTAAAAAAGATTTATTATGGGATTTATATTATGTAATTATGGAGGCCAACAAGTACTATGATATGTCATCTATAAGCTGGAAAATGAGGAAAGACAGTCGTGTAATTCAATCTGAATTTGATGGCCTGAGAACCAGGAGAGAGACAGTGTTAACTCTCAGTCTGAGGGCAAAGATCTGAGAATGGGAAGGGGAAGTAGAGTCCACTGGCCCCGAAATCATGAGATCCACTATCCAATGGCAGGAAAAGATGGATGTCTCAGCACAAAAGCACACAAGTGTGCCTTCTTTTTATCTACAAGGGTAAGCATGTGTCTTCTTTTTTTATGTCTACCGATTCACCTATTACCCCCACAAACACAACCAGACAGGTGATGACTGTAGACAGGTGAAGTGTTGCTGGTGGAAGTGGGTTACTTGGGCTGTGCTTTGGAAGGATTCACCTTCCTTGTGGTCCCTTTCTCTCTCTCTGCTTCCTGGCTGCCTTAAGGAGAGCATTGTTCCCCCCTAGTGCCAGTCCTCCATGATGTTCCTCAGTGGAGACAACCCACCATGAACTGAAACTGAGGCCTCTGAAACTATCAACCAAAATAAACTTTTCCAAGGTTTTCTTTCTCAGGTATTTTGGTGACAACAATATTAGCAGAATTCATATTTTCTCTATTTCCTTTTTAAAAATTAGACTATTTTACTTTGACCAATATTTTATGTGTCAACAGTAAAAAACTGAAACAATGATTCTCAAATGAACTTATAGATAATGTTTTACTTAGAACAATGCTTAGATCATTTAAACTGTTATCAGATTAAAGAACTTTTTAGAAATCACTTATTTTGCAGCAGTAACATTGCCTTAGTATTAAGATTTTGAGTTTGTTGTTGTTGTTGTTGTTGTTATTTATTACTCATGTTCACCTAATGTTTAATATAGACATGAGAGTGGTTGTTAGTTAAACAATGAAACAAGAGAATGTAGACCTAACTCTGAAATAGCTTATAGTTATTATGAGTGGTTTAGCAGAATATATTAGTGTAAGACAAATATTAGCAGATTTCATATTTTTCTCTTTTTTCCTTTGAAAAGAATTTTTTAAAAATGAACTATTTTATTTTGTCCAGTATCTTATTTGAGATAGCCTTCAAGTAATGACAGGGATGTACTAAGTGTTAGAATAATCATTATCAAAATTGAGTAGATAGAAAATTGAAGGTTGAAAAAAAACTCATAAGATTGAAGGCGCATTTGAGAATAGTAGAGTAGATCAGAATTTTAGGAGAAAATGACTACTTAAGTCTTTCTAGTGATATATACAAGTGAGGAACTTTAAAATGCAGGAATGCCTGTATTTTATGATTATGCTGATTTTGCTGTTCAGTGCTGATTATATTGTTAATTCTTTTAGTTTTTTCACACTTTGAGTCATACAACCTTGAATCCGTGATATATCAAAATAATAGAGTGTATATATATATATATATATATATATATATATAACTAAATGCCTAGGATTTGTGTCGTATCCAGCAATGCTGTGCAAGAGGAGAAAGAAGCACTCATTAAGGAGGCAAAACATGAAATGAAGATCAAAACTTCAATGTAGACAGAACATGGTGATGAACACTCTTTTTCCCATAAGTATGTGAATTGCATAAGTTATCCATTAATACAGACCCTTACTATGATGGTTAATTTTATGTGTCAACTTGATTGGTCACAAGTTTCCCAGATATTTGATTAAAAATTTTTCTGATGTGTCTATGAAGATGTTTCTAAACTGTATTAATATTTGAATATGCAGACTGAGTAATGCCTACTTAATATAAGCAGCATTCATCTAATTAGTTAAAAGCTGGAATAAAACAAAAGGCTAAGTAAGGAAGAATTCTCTCTTGCCTGTCTTTGATCTGGGACATTATTATTCTTCTGCCTTCCAACTCACTCTTGGCCTGAAACTTACACCATCAGGCCTTTGTACTCAGACTGAGTTTCCACTATTCTCTTGGGTCTCCAACTTGTTATCTGTAAATCTTGAGGCTTCTTAGCCTCCACAGTCACATGAGCCAATTCCTTATAACAAATTTTATACAATCTGTTGATTCCACATCTCTGGAGAAACCTAGTGCAAGTTTGAAGGTGCCACGTAGAATCGAGGAAGCATTTCTCAAGGAGATTTTATTTGATCTGAGAATTTGAGATTTTTAACAGAAAAAAACAGCACATGAGAAGTGCTAAAATTCATAAAAAGCATGATACATGTGGGGAGGAAAAGTTGGGTCATCCCTCTGAGATAAAAGGAATAGGTAACAGAAAATGAGGTCAGGAAAGTAGAGTTCGGCAGGCATATCTAAGTCCATTAAATCCTAAGGTAAGCCGGGCATTACTAAATTATTTGTAACAGGTTAGGAGGTTGTGAGATTGGTGTTGTATGAAGGCTACTCCAGCCACAGTTAAGAAACTGTTTCAGTATTCTGAAGAACCATGTTGGTCACTTAGACATCAGAGTGGTCAGAAAGGAAAAAGGTGGAAAGATCAGGGTGCTGTTAATCAAAACTAGAAGAATTGCTGAGCAATGAACTATGAAGTGCAATAGGGTGATGAAAATCCTCAGTTTCCTCAGTCTTACAGTGCAGGAGCTGGGGACTGTAAGAAAGGAAATAGGGGATGATGAATGGATGGCTGAGTGTGGGGATAAAAGAAGAACAGGAGGAAGTGAGACCACCGTGCCTGTTGATTTCCAGATGACAGAGTGCCATTCAAGAGAACTCGTCTCAATGGCAATTGAGTGTAGGAGACTGGAGATCAAGAGAGAGACTGGAGAAGAATCTAGGCTGTACATTTTGAATCAACAGAACTGTATGGGTAGATTAAATTGCCCAAGAACTAAGAGGGGAGAAGAAAATAAGAAGAAATGGGGACCCTGGGCAACGTCAGTATTGAAAGGATGAATGGGAAAAAGAGGAACTCATGAAACATCTAAGGAGTGACTATAGGAGTAAAAGGAACAAACTATAGAAACCAAATCTATCATATTATGCTACTTCCATGTAGGAATTTACCACAATAAATCTCTTGTATGCATATAATTATAATGAATTAATAATAATAATAATAATAATAATGATAGAAAAGAGAGCAGTAGATTGGGGAGGTAGGAAGAGAGGGAAAGAGAAAATACTGGGGAATGATGCTGATCAAATTATGTGCCTGTATTAATATGGCATGTGACTCCCACTATTGTGTATAATTATGATGCACCAATAAAAAGTAAAGAAAAAAAGAGGAAAAGGGAAACTGGAAGAGTATAGTGTCTGTTTTGAAAACTAAGGCATGAGTAATAGAATTTACTTAAGAAAATGGAAAAATATGCCTGTAAATTCAGCTACAAATCATTCATATTTGAGAATAGTTTCAGTGGAATTTGTGGTGCAAATTCCCAACAACAGCAGAATCTGGTGGCATATATCTATAATCCCAGAGACTTAGGAGGCTGAGGCAGGAGGATCACAAATTTGAGGTCAGCCTCAGCAACTTAGGGAGACCCTGTCTCAAAATTAAAAATATTTTAAACATGGCTTGAGATATATAGCTCAGAAGCAAAGCGCCCCTGGCTTCAATTCCTAGTACCAAACAAACAAAACATAGCAATGGAGCAATGGGTTAAAATGGGTTAAGGAATTCTAGGGAGTTGTAGGAGTGTAGTCAAGAAAAAAAGCAAGTGTAGTCAAGAAATGTAGACTGAGAAAAAGAGGTAGATAACAAAACAGTGGTGATTTTTAAATTTTACTATGGGAAAATCATAAAGGTTGATGGGAGAAAGCCAGAAGAAAATAGTATTTAGAAGACACAAGAAAAGGACGGTGTAAACAGAGATAGGAAAAGGTGATGGTCTCCTGATATTGAAAGACAGAAGTTGGTGGAGCAGAGTTTCCAGTATAATGAGGGTGATATTTTAATGGAAAGAGGCCCTAATAATAATCACCCTGGGAAGATATGAATATATTGTGATTGCCTTGGGCAAACTGGTATTTTCTAATAAACAGAAAGAAAAATATGTGTGCAGAGACAGGTTTTGGATAGGATGGCAGAGATGAGAATTTATTTGATGATTTCTCCATGCTCTGTGAGGCATGTAGTTATCTGGTGAGACTGAAAGCTGAGACACAGCAAGTGTGAAAGCAGAAAGACAAGAAGGTTAGAGTTTAAGAGAGTAGAAAGGCATTAAATTGCTAGCTATAAAAAATGAGGCAGAGCTAACTGAGAAAATATACTCAGAATAATTGGTGGCATTGAGCACTCAGTTCAAACAGAGAACACACATTTATAATGAAAACTAAAATTTGCCTATGTAGATCTTCTAACAGAGCTCAGCAGTCTGGGTCCAGTATGGAAAATATGAATGGGTGGTCTGATTCAGAGTCAGCTTTCCTAGGTGGGTTGATAGTAAGAAAAAATGGGACAAAAAATAGAGCATTGTCTTTCTCCAAAGGGGGGTTGGCTTATTGCAGTGTTCCAAGCAACTTAAAATTTGTGTTTCTATTTTGTACTGTAATAATTATGTAACACTTAATTTCAATAATTATCAATGTATAAATACTAATTATTACATTATAGGTATTAAGAAAGGATAAGAGAAAGAGAGAAGGTAAATGCTCAAGTTTTTTTTTTTTTTTTTTTGCAAGGGTAAAGAAAAGTGCACAAAGAAGACTGGTCAGCAATTTACTTTCTTCTAGTTGAAAAATCTGGTTCTTTGAACAATTTAATTAACTTTTCAAACTCTTCATTTGGAAAACTTTGTAATCTAAATATTCAGCCCCTTCATATCCATAGTTACTCATCAGAGAATTCAACCAACTACAACTTGAAAATATTTAGAAAAAAAATTGTGTCTGAACTGAACATGTATAGACTTTTTTCTTGTCATTTAGTGAACAATACAGTATAACAGTCATTTGCATACCAGTTATATTGTATTAGTATACCAGTTATATTGTATTATATGCAAATTATTTGTATACTAGTTATATTGTATTATATGCAAATCCTGAGGTGACTTAAAGTGTGTGAGAAAATATGTAGATTATATGCAAATAACACCATTTTCAATAAGAGACTTGATTTCCACAAATTCTGATATCCATGGGGGATCCTCAAACAAAGGCCCCACAGATCTTGAAGGATAATTATAATTAAAATATCTATTTTATTGACCATTGAAAATACTGAAATGGGTAGAATATATTTGTCTCTTTCTTTGAGGGAGGTACATCACAGGTTAAACTATTTGTCCAATGTTACATGGTTCCTTACTATGTCCTTACTCCTTGTTGAGTTTAGAATCCAGATCTCTGAGAGGCTGACATGAGTTTATAAATTTGAGTTATAATCTTAATAGAATTCACCTGTGCTTTACAAAATGGTAATTTCTCGTTTTTCATGCAATTTTATTGGATCTTTTTAGTTATATATGAAAATAGCATTCATTTTGACATATGAAAGCATAGAATATAATTTGCTCTAATTCAGTCCCCAGTGCTTCTCCTCCCCTTACCCATCTCCCTTTCCCTGTTCCCTTCCTGTTATATGTTTTTTTTTTAATTAGTGTCTTACAGATGAACATGATGGTGAGATTCACTGTAGTATATTCATATATGTACATAGGACAGTTCATTCCACTGTCTTTCCCTAACCCATCCCTCCTCTGTTCCTTTTGTTCTCCTTTGTCTACTGATCTTTCTTCTATTCTTTTTTTAAATAGTAATTTCTATATCACAATGAATTAAAGGTAAGTTCAACTTAAAAGTAGGTAAAGCAAATTCTAGAAGAGTAACAATAATCAAGCCTCATTCCAGGAGCCTGAATAAATCTTGACAAGACACCTTCCCATAAATTGACCATGGAAATTATTCTACATACAAAAAATGATTTTACATTTAAATGAGAGGGAATGTTGAATTGTAATTTGTTAGTCTCATGCCTAAGAAATTCAAGTACAGACCAATGAAGTTGAGTTAGAAAACATGGCCAAGTGTAAGAAGCCTGAGAGAATATCTATAATACTAAAATTCTAATATTTTCACCATTTTTGGACTGGCTGGGTACTAGAGTAGATGACTGCATTTGTGAATGTGCTTAGAGGAAATTGGAAGAAGAGGGGAGAGCAATATGGATGAGTCCTAAGAAGAATTGGCTTATCATGCCCAGAAAAGTAGAGTCAGATGCTCATGGGTACACATGCAATGGATTTCATACACAACGAATTGCCCATTAGTGAAACAGGTCTAATCATTTCTCTCCTTTCTGATGGATGATCTGAGCAATTTCTTTCTTTTTTTTTTTTCAATTCAGAAGTAGAAAAGGAGAAAAGAGTAAACAGAATAACAGAAGAAGGCAACCAGGGAGCAGGGCAAAGATCTTCCGCTCACACTAATAGATGCCAATGCCAGTATAGGTGGTGAGGGCAGAGATCAAGAGAGCAGCCTGGCTTCTTAGGGGATACCCATGGGATGTTCATGATGCAACCATTTGTTCCGTTTTGCATGCCTTAGCTTATTTAATCTTTACAGCAAATTGTTATTTCCATTTTACAAGTCAAGAAATTGAGATGCAGTGCTAATAAGGGGAAAAATGAATATTCAAACCAGTGGTCTGAGGCCATGATCTTATTCTGATCAAAGCTATGTATCTATAGTAGCTTTTGAGAAGAAGTGATGGTGGTTTTTACAGAATATTCAATGTCATTGGGGCCTACAGAGAATGGGTACATGCCTGCGTGTCTGTAGGTATGTACAAGGTTGTACAGAGTCATTTATTCTAGCCTGGGAAAAACTAGGTGATAGTTGCAAATACAGTGACGGCCAGTCCCCTAGTAGAAAATCAGCATCAACAGAACAGCGACTTAGGGCTTCACATCAACAGTCTGAGTCTTCACTGCATGGTCAGACTATCTGAACATGTGACAATCTTGGTGGCTACTTTTTTCAGCTAACGTAATGGCTTTTACCTCTTAAAACCATTTGAGATTTGAAATTCCTCCTAGTAAGTTTTTATTTCTTGCAGACTAGTATATTAGTATATCATTTTTCTTATTTTCTTTTATTCTTCATTTCTTTATTCCCATCCTTACGTCTTGAGTGACACAAACTGCTCAATAACAACAACCAACAAAAAATCCTGAAATTCTTCATGACTCGAAAAAGTCTCTTTAAAGTCATTTCTACTAAGACAAAGGAGACAAGACTGAAGATCTCTTTACACATCAAAGATTCTGCCAAAAATCAACCGCTCTTTCTACCTTTATTTTTTACAGCTCAACTGCAGTCTTTCTAGCTTTTTAATTCAATGGGAAATCCAGGATGTGATTGGTTAATCAAGTAATAAGGGGTTACGTGAAAATTATTGCCTCTCCTGATACGTTTCTCTTTCGTCTAAGGCCGAAATGCTGGGAGAACTAGAATTTCATGCAAATTGACTAAGAGGACTGTATTTTGAAATAGTTAACTAGTTGGCATGGAGGCAAAGTACTTAGATGATTAGAATATTAAAACTCTGTGTTACATTTCAATAGATATTAAAACTTCGGGTTAAATTTCAATAGGAGCATCTTCCTAACTGGATAACAAGTCTGCTTCATTTTATCCACAGCTGAATTCAGATTCTTCTAATATGCCCTCCAGCTGGAGGATATATGAAAGGCTTTGACTTTTCTGTTCTGTAGTCTTTTCAGTTTTCAAAAAGCTTTTCTCTCTACTGTTGCTAAGAGGGAAAAGAAACTGTTGCCAAGTAACAGGAAAATAGTGTTCAGCACGGATCTGTGTCTCCTCAGTTGCATATCAAATGCAAAACCCTCGGCTGTCCTCAAGGACGTGGTATGAGTGAGATATCATTCAGAACACTGCAACACCCGAGTTGCAGGCCTGTCTCACCCCACGTAGGTCAGAATTTATCTACTGCAGAATTTAGTTTTCTATATAATTTTTTCACATCCCACCTTGAGAAACAAGTACATTACTAATGCAATTGCACTTTTCATTTACCTGAAGCTCTTTGCCTAATCGTGAGCAAGTAATTTGAAGGAAGATTATCTTGCTTGTTTCACTTCTGACCAAAAACAGATGTCACATCTGACCTGCTTAACAAGACTTCCTCTTGCTTCACAAATGATAAGTAGGCAATGGACCGATTAGGGTTCACCTTGATATAATGCTAGAGTCCCTTTGTGATTTAAGGACGCTATGCCTTTTAGAATTTGACTTATCCTAGAGAGACTACAATCCACAAAACGTTAAGTGAATATTCAGAGTAAACCCCAGTAAACCTACCTGCCATGTCTCTTTTTAAGAAAATTTCCAACAGCCTCTGATGTTACTGTGTGTGTGTACAACATAGCTGTAGCTAATTGAACCAATGAGCGACCTAAGGAGAATCAACTGGTTAGATGAGTAGAGAAAATTAAAAGTCCTCTTCTGAAAGCCTATGTCAGGATGCACGTAGCGAGATTGTGGCTTGCACCGGGGTCTCAGAACATTGGGGCCATCTTAAGTCATATTCAGACACGACAAATTCAGGTAGAGAGAGGAGCTAGAGATAATGAAAATAGAAGATTGAGAGACCACGCCACTCCTGAAATGGAAAAAGGCAAAAGATAAATAACTCTGGAGAGAAGATGTTGACTTTAATAAGACTAGATTTTATTAACATCATTTGATTTTATTTTTCAATTATTTCTTTCAAATGTTACTCCACTAAATCCCTCCTAGCTTGCCTTAGAAAGATTCTATATCTTCTAGGCCACTGTGAATTGTTAAAATTAAGTTTAAATTAATTTTAAAATTAAGTTAAAATTTAAATGTTAACTTAAATTAAAATTTGAATTAAGTTAAAATTTAAAATTTTTAACAATTTAAAATTGTTAAAATTATGCTCTAGTCTCACATGGATTCAAAACATTTGCTTCCACCCTGCCTCTCTCATCCACCCCTTCTCTTGCTCCTCTAGTGGCTTAGCATTGGAGAAGAGAGGCATAAAAATAAAGACGTTTGTCCCTGCTTGGCTGGACAAGATTATCTCTGCAGTGAGTGCTCCTGGACATTCGGTTGCATCTGATTGATCTAATGCTGGATGTCTCTGAGGACATAGGAAGTGTGGTATTTTTGAACGGGCTTCATCTTGATACTGGATCTCTCCACAGTTGATCATTCCTTTGGCAAAGGCAGCTGTGTCCCTCTAGGATCCTGTTTGCCATTTGACTTCTGTCCCTTTTTCTGTGTTGGGTATCTGACTGCTTTGGCTGGCAGCTGCCTGAGCACCTCTGTATTTTCTAGCACTTCATTAATTCCCTTTCTCCCTCAATCAAATATCCAATAACTACTGAAACTCTCTCTTTCACATACTGAAAATAGGAGTGGAGTAGAGGCTGCTTTTACTTTTTAAAAATATGCTTCATTATGTTTCCTCCCAGTCCTAATAATGTGAGACACTCCAGATGATCCTCAGTCGGCCAGAATCTGAAGAAAATACGCAGATAACATGCCACCCTCAGAGGACACAAGTCAAGCTCTCTTAAGAATTTCCCCATCATCCTCTTTTCTAGCCATCACATGCTAATGGGTTCCAAGGTGCTACAGTTTAACCAACATCCAAGCACAGAATGAGATCCTCTGTTGTGTTTCTTAGAGGGATTCCTGATCTTGTGATCTCTGCAACCATCTCTTAAATTTGGCTTTGTTAGTGGTGAGGAGAACTTATTGTCTCTGTTCCATGGTTGAGAAGGGGAGGGTGGACTGGAGGACTACTAATTACCTCTTACCACTCTTCCCAAGTGTACTGTCAACAGCCTCTGACACTTCCATCATCCCTCAAGTCCCACTTTTTGTTCACTTGGGAAGAAGAGGTAGAGTGATAGCTACAAGTCCTGTGGAGAGAAATCTGGCCTCCACTGTGCTTTGCATTGTTCTTCAGAGTTCTCTTTACAATATGAAGCACTTAGGGCCTCTCATGAGCTTAGTTTATAGTGATCTTTACTGCAATTCCATCTTATCAGAAAAAATCCTATTCAACATCACCTACACTGACTTTACCGCAAAAGCTCCTTTTCTCATGAGGCCTGACTGTATTTGCTACCCTTACTTTCTGTGAGAGCAAGTATCAAAATAAATCAACTACTTACTTTTTCAGTTTCAGTCCTTTAGCCCAAACACTATCCAATTGAGACAATGGGCAAGTTCCCTTAAAGGCAGATACATCATCAAGAAACTTAGCATCTGCTCGAAAGACAAAACTAGCACACACAAAAATAACAATATGCCGTATTATTTCAGTGAGTACCAGAGGAATTGTAAGAGACAATAACCACTCTGGAAGGCTGCTGGATCATAG
The DNA here is from genome assembly GCF_048772815.1 of Callospermophilus lateralis. Lineage (NCBI taxonomy): Eukaryota > Metazoa > Chordata > Mammalia > Rodentia > Sciuridae > Callospermophilus > Callospermophilus lateralis. Next base: position 67,158,753 of record NC_135314.1, read on the forward strand.
CTGGCAATCATGCCATTATCGTACAGAATCAGTGATTGGGAAACAGAATCACATCTACATTTAGAAAAAGAAATGACAGGCTGCCTCTCCCTGTTGAAAGCTTTGAATGTGCTCTTTAGGGAAGAATTCTTTAAAGAAAAAAAATAATTTATATACTACAAGTTATAATAGTGGCTAGGGTAAAATCTTTTAAATGATAACAGTGCAATAAAAAAAAACTTTTCTGTAGGTGTAGTGTTTCTAGGTACATTTTTTAATTCATGTATCTATGTACATCTATGTATTAGTATTATATATGCATACATATTTATACACATAAATTTATAGTAGTAAATAAAAGGTAGAAATAAAGTAAAAACATGTTTATATCTGTGAAATCTATATTATTGATCATTTTATTTTAATACTTTAGTGTTGAAAAACTCAACTTATTAGGAAAAAAAACCTTTAGAACAAATTTTACAATTATTCTACTCTAAAACAAAAAGGCATGCTTTACAGCTTTACAGTAAAACTGGATTTGGAGTTTGGCCTCCATAAACATACTGTAATATTGTCTGGATACTTTCTAAATTTCAGTTTTCCTCCCCATCAAGCATCCCAGGAGTATCATGCATTTGATGGTGATGTTCATGGACAGCTGCATTGGCCGATCCTTCGTAAAACAAATTCCACAACCATTTCTTGTCTGGTGATAAATATTCAGCCACATAGACAAGGAGGCAGCTTTGATAATTAACATAATAGTTAAAACACAGAATGTGAATAATTTCTAAGGAAAGAAAAACCCTTGTCCTTGCCCTTTGGACATTTGTCCCAGAAATTTGTCCTCAAAGAAAAACTTCTCAAACTATTATCTCTCTAAAAACAAAACTATGCTAAATTGCTTAAGTGTAATCTGGGCTGATTCTAACATGATTTTCACATTCTTTTTGGAAGAAAAGTTCTTTGGAATCTCTCTTTCTAGTCCTTTGTGAGAAAAAAATCTGTTTTTAATCATTAGATTGGTTAAGAAAAACACTTGGAAAATGGTGATTTCATTTCAATGAGTATTAGTCATGGAATAGATTTCATATTTTTTCCTGAGTTTTTTTTGGGAGAAATAACTCAAAAATAAATTTTAAAAATATTAATCTATATTACTTATAGCTAGATATACATTTTTGTTTATTTGGGGCCCATTTTGACCTATAACTAGTCATATTACTTCACTCTATAATTATCTCACACATAAAATATTCTATACTTGGCAATGCCCAGAATCAGAAATTGAGGGCATTTAAGGACTCCTCCAATGTTAAAATTTTATGAGGTAAGATTTTTTTTAAGAGCCTATGGAACTTAGGGCTTTTATGGATATTTTATTTTCCTCACATTAATATGAAGTATAGAAAAGTGGAAATTAGAATCCAATATTTGAAATTCCCCTGATTTTTCCATTTGCTATGACACTTCATGAGCTCCAAGTTGAAGATGTGACAAAGAATTTTTATTGCCTATTGCTACTCTGTGGATGAAACTGTAGGACATTATGCTCAGTGACATAGGCCAGACACAAAAACAAAAATACTGCATGAGCTCACTTGCATCCACGTCTAAGGAGAGATCAAATGCATAGACATAGAGAATCACAGGGTGGCTACCAAGGGCAGAGGGAATGTAGGTCAAAGGTGCAAACTTGTCATTATAAAGGATGAATAAGTCAAGAGACATGGACAGCATGAAGAGTATACTTATTATATGATATTGTTTACTGAGAATTTGCTAAAATAGTAGATTTAAGTGTTCCTGCTCCAAAAAAGAAAAGCTAACAATGTGAGGTAAGGAATATAATTGCTTGATTATAATAATTATATATATATATATATATATATATATATATATACATATATATATATATATATATATATATACAAACAAATGTTGTATACCCTAAGTATATACAGTAAAAATAAGTACCTATCAGCTTTTCATTTCATATTGGGGATAAATTTGTAATCTTCTAGAGTTGTAATAATATTATTTGATACATACATATAATATAGTATTATGTACTATCATGGCCTTATTACATATGATGTGGCATATATTCAGTAAAATACATAATATATAATATAGTAGTGATATGTAATATGCAGGTAATAAGTCATACATGATATTTAATGAAATCAGTTTTATATAGAAAGTATTCAGTGGTTGATTGTGCAATTAATTATCAGTAAATATTTTCATAAAAATTTATTATTTATTTAATATTATCACTATTAATATTTTACACTGGGAATTTTATGGCTTTACCTGTGTTCCTGGAAAAGACCCTAGTGATCCTTAGTCCAAACTCCTAGTTCTCAGACTTGATGCAACCTGTCAATAGCAATCATATTGAAGAGGTAAGTTATTCTATACTCCTGTCATTTGGTTTCTGTTTTGCAGTCAAAAAACTTTCTTTTCCCGCCCTCTAGTACCTTGGGTACAATTGATTGAATGAGCAAGGGACAACTGACCCAAGATGGACCAATTATAATCTCTACCTGACATTTGAAATATGTATGACTTAGAGCCACTAGACAAGCCTCAATGCTTGCTTTGCCTAAGAAGCCTTGTGGAATTTGTTGCTAGGTAGTACTTACATATTAAAGTAAAAAGCACTAACCTGGAAAATAAGAAGTCAGAGAGAGAAGGAGAGGAGAGAGACAGAGAGAGAGAGAGAGAGAGAGAGAGAGAGAGAGAGAGAGATAGAGACTGACTGACCATGCATGGTCTGTAGTAGACTAGTAGAATCAACCAGGTCAATTGCTGACTCTGGAGCCTGGCTCAGCCTCATGAAGCTCTGGTGTATTTCTTATTCAAATTCTGAGACATGACGTTTTAGAGAATATTGTATATATTGAAAGCAACTAAAAAAAATGTGAGGTTGGAGATGATTCATCAGAACCTCCTTTCCCGGCTTTCCCTTCTCCCAAGAAAGAACTAGGATGACTAGTTGAGGATCTCAAAATTGTGGTTCTTCTGAGGGCTAACATCATTATTTCTACAATTTTCAAGATCACTTCTGCAACAATATTACCTCAAATAAAGAAAGGATTATCAAATGGGATGGAACCTTCATTTTTATTGATATTACAGATGACACTATTGATATATCAGATTGAGATAATTACAATAATATCCTAGAAAAAAATAGTGATCCTCCTAGATGGGAGTGTTAACATGTATTCTCCTTAAACACAGGACTTGTTAAAATGGCATCCAGAGGATAGGTGAACTTATTACCTGTCATAACCACTATACAGAATCAAAATCTTGCCTTTTTTTACTTGTATATGACAGCAGAATGCATTACAATTCTTATTACATATATAGGGCACAATTTTTCATATCTCTGGTGGCATACATAGTATATTCACACCAATTCGTGTCTTCATACCTGTACTTTGGATAATAATGATCATCACATTCTACCATCATTAATTACCCCATGCCCCATCCCTTCCCCTCCAACCCCTCTGCCCTATCTGAGTTCATCTATTCCTCCCATGTTCCCTCTCCCTATCCCACTATGAATCAGCCTCCTTATATCAAAGAAAACATTCAGCATTCAAAATCTTTCCTCTAAATAGTAGGTTCAATCCATCCAATTCACTTGCAGTTCTTTACCTTAAAGTGTTTGGACAGATCATTTTCTTGTTTTTATGAGGACTTACACTGTTTATTTGTACTAAAAATATGGAGCAAAATCTACAGACTACAGTGGAAAGATTCTGATATAAGTTTCTAATTTTCCTGATTAAAAAAATATGCTTGAATTCTAGGAGTTTCTTTGTCATCTTTTTTTGTATGTCCCACACAGCCTTATTCCAGGCCTTTTGCCTTAGGATGAGATATTATTTGTTGAAAGACATTTATTCAATTTTTACCACTATATAAGTTCACTTGTAGTCCTGACTTTATCAATTAATTGACTTACCCAGAGGTTTGTTTATTGAAATAAAACTATAGAATAGCCCATTATTTACTTAGTAACTTTGAATGACCTTTTGTGTTGACGTCTGGGTACTGTGATCTATTCCTGGTTATGAATATATTGAGGAGAAAATATCGATGCTAGAATTAAAACTGTTTTGGGCAGAAAAGAACCATTCGTACTTTAGGGTCTGAATTGTATATGGGTTTCCCTACTGGGTAGAAATGCTTTCTCAGGTAAGATCTTCTTTGCTTATATAACAGAGGGGAGCATTCATGTTTAATTACTTCATGATCAGTATCTTGTGGTTTATTTAAATATCCAGCTGAGAAAGAAATTCTTCTTATTCAAGTCTACATGTTATGGATTTCTGGTTTTACCTTTATCTGGGAGTACAATGTCAGGCACACTGTAAAAGCTCCATAAATCCTTGTGAATTCTAATTGGGTTGTTTTGTTACAAAATGTAACCTATATACCTATTCAGTCACCTTATTCTTACATATAGAGAACAAAGAATCAGTTAGGGATACAGAATTACAACAGATGACAAAGCTTCTGGTGTGTGAACAAATAGGAAGCCAAAAGGCAAAATATCATTTTTATGGTAGAAGCAAGTCAACATCCAAGATTAAAGTATTGAAAAAATGATAAAAGTTGCAAATGCAGGTGAAATATGAGTAAGAAAGTTTGTAGCAAGAGAAAATTAGCCATTATGCTATCTTCTGATATGTATTTTGTTCAAAAGCATATTTTATTGGTCAATGTAATTCTAAAATATGATACTCAGTTCTGAAAAATACACCATTAGAGCCTACTTTTTGTTGCAAAATATAGTTATGCCTAATAATGTGATCTTTGGATCTATTCATATTTTACTCCAAAGCACTAACTCTGAGATTTCTCTCATTCCTTCAGGTTTCCATGAGTTGGACATTTCCAACTTCATACTAGTTCTTTGGATCCCTTATTATCAAACATAGTGTGTTTTATTTAGCATGTATTTAACACTTTGAGAGTATGAGCTTTCTAAAGGCAGGGGCCATGATCTAGTTATCTTCTTATTCCTAACACTTAGCATAATATGAACTGAATGCATATTTGTAAAGATAAAGTTATTTGTTTTCTTGCATATCAATACATTTGATAATGTGATTAAATATAGAAATTATGTTGATTATAATTAAGTTATGCAATATTGTGTCCCAGATTACTAAGAATATATTCATAATTTATTGCAGTTTATACACAAAATGTGCATACTGCAAACTACCGCCAAATGTGATGGTATCAGGAGGTGGAGGCCCAAGAATATGAATGGACTTATAGAAACCAAGAATATGAAGTTCCCACAATAACACTAGTCCTCTTGGAAGGGGAAGAGCTCTCTCTATATATCACCCTTGCACATAAAAGAAGACAGGTGACCCTAATCCAGGAAGGGGATCTCTCCAGAAAACAAACATGGTAGCCTCTTAATTTTAGACTACCCAGCCTCCAGAATTTTGAACAAATAGGAAGCCAAAAGGCAAAATATAATTTCTGTTGTTCAATTACCTATTCATGGTATTTTGTTATAGTTGCCCAACCAAAGACATATCTTTCTAGGAAGAAAGTTCATGTAATATGTTTAGAATTTCTAAGTCATTTACTTTACTAACAAATGAGTATTTAAGGAAAATATTTTAAAAATAGCTATTTGGATACATAGTGAACGTATGTGTGTATGCTTATTCATATTTATCACATTATACTATACTGAGGCATCCAACATTATTAAATCTAAGAAAAAAACAATTAAGGTGACCAAAACCAGAATGATTATATTATACAAATAGAATATTATAAAATCACTGAGGATGAAATTTCCAAAGATGTGGGGAAATGCTTCTGATAAATATATTCTTAAAAGCAGAATGCATTCCTATATGAATATATCCCATCACAAATAAAAGCTGTACATTGTTAGAGTCTGTAAACAAGTCAGGATGGCGCCTGGCATTTTGCCAGAGGGAGTAGTTTGTGAAGTAACGCCAGTGAGCCATTAAGTATGGAGATTCCTTATTGGTTGACTGCTGTATCTAGTTTATGTTAATTAGATAAGCTGTGTGGAATATATAAATACCGCTCCTGTCCTACAATAAATGGCTCCTACTCCTGCTGTATCAATCTACACAAGTTGTTCGTCACCCCCCAGTTATTTTGCTGCAGCCAGACTGCAGCAGTACATATTAATAAGAACATGCAAAGATATTTAAGATATTAGCAATAGTTAACTTCATAGTTGGCATATGGTAGTTTTACCTTTTATTTTTCCTGTCTTTTAATTTCAGCCTCATTAGGTAACTGTAAGTGTTAATTAAAACAAACAAAAAAAAATCCAAGGAGACAAAATGTTGAAACTTTATTACATAATAGGGACAAGAACGTGTGTTTCTTAGTCCCATCACATTCTGCATGACTTTGGTGATATTATGCAACCTTTACCAGTTCAGCTTTCTCATCTCAGAGTAAAGATAATGACATTCTGGACCCAGTGTAAAGATTATACAACTCTTGTATTGAGGTTGGTAAAGAGAATGCACTCAATAATTGGTAGCTACAACTAAAATTGTAAAGTTCTTATAATTTTTCTTTTTTTGGTCGAAAAAACAAACACTAAAAATCCACTCCCTTAGACCCCCCCTTTTTTTTCTTGATATTTTGATGACCCAGCATGCTTATTGTGAGCTCTGGAGGATGAGTATTGCCCTGGAGGACATTTGTCAAGATGACTATTACCAAAATGTGTATAGTCATACAGTTTCCTAAGAACATTGTAAAAACTAAGTCTGTCTCCGTCTTTAGCACACATTAGATTGATTCTTATTCAGTTTGTCCAGGACTGTGTCTAAAGTATTTATGTATTTACAAAGTTCCACAAGTAATTCCATGAGCTAGGATCCATTGGTTTAGATTCACCCAAGACTAGGTCATGCAGAATGCTGAAGAAAGGCAGGATGGACGATTTTAACTCACTGAGCATTTAACCTGATGATTTTCCTTCACAACAGAGGCCAGAGGCAAGGAGCTTTGCCTTAGGCATGGTGGCATTTGGCAGCAAAAATAATTCATGAAAAAAAATGGGTGTTATTAAGACAGGCCATCAGGGATTTTTTTTTTTTTTTTTGGTCTGAAGAGTACTATTATATAAACAATGAAGCCAGGAGAAAAGTGAGGATTTAGGCTGATAGAGATCGGTAGATGGAAAAGAGGGAAAAGAGAGGCTGCTTTTCCTCTGGTTATTGACAAGGACTCGCCACTTGGACACACTTTGGGCAGCATCTTTGGACTGCTCCTTTGAACCAGGCCTCACCCTTCAGTCATTGGCCTGCTGAGACTTGCTTTAGCAAATGATATTGCCAAACCAGTTTTCAAAGTTTTCCCAACTCTTAATGTACAAACATGTTCCTCTTCCCAACACTTGATCTAATTAAGTTTTATTTCCTCTACTTTTGTTGCCTAACCAAGTTCTTCGCAGTCACATCCCACCCACTCCTTCACCTGCACATTGATAATAAATCCACGCTGTGTTGCCATCAAGCTCTTTGATGATAGTCAAGCTCAGGACTTTGAAGATAGTCTTGACCCCTGTTCCAATGGTCTTGAATAAGGTCTTGCTTGCCTGTATAACTCTGGCCAGTTCCTTGACAATAACCAAGATCCCACTTTCCCAATTTTCCCATGTTCTGGCAAATGAGAAAGAGGCTTTCTAGTCAACCTTTCTTAAGCAAGTGGGGGCTAAGGAATGTCAAACGGCTTTACCATTTCTAGAAAGTCTAAAGGAGGCATCTTAAATGCTGACTAAGGAAGTCCTCTTGGCTGATGAAAAACAAAAAACAAAAACAAACAAACAAACAAAAACAAAACAAAACAAACAAACAAACAACAAAAATATATATATATATATATATAATTTCTTGGCAGCAGTAAGGCCTACAATGCTTGTAGGCTAGAAGTTTGTGTGCCTGACCTTTTAGCTCCCAGGGGTGCGTGATGGATGGTATTTCCTCAAGAGCTAGGAATACTCTGAATGGTGACTTTTTTTTGTATGCTTTGTACCTCTGCATCTATCCCCCATTCTGGTACCCTCCTATCAGGGGTTAACTTCTCCATATTCTCTCCTAATCTCTCCAAATTCAGCCTTTCTCTTCACTTCCGTGTGGGAAACTGTCTCTCTCACAGATGCCTTACGATTTCACACTCAAAGACAACAACAGTGTTTTACTTTTCTCCTCTTTGCATCTCTGATGTATCATGCTGTTCTTTAACACTCCTACCTCAGTTCATCAAAGTTCAGTGAACAAAAGAAAATAATTTTAAAAATCACCTCAATTACATGTCAAATATGCCATTTTACCATTTAAGTAAAACAAGCCATACAAGGAATGACTTTAAAATCTTTAATAACCACGTACACTTACGCTTAGCATCCATCCTGTTCCCCTGCTCTGAAAACTCCAGTGGTTTCTCAAAGCTCCAAAACACTTCGCTGTCAAGTATTTCTGACATCATTTATTTTTAGGTGACGGAAACCATCTGGATTTACTCCCCACTCCTCTACACTCTGGGAATCTAAGAATCTCTTCAAGTCACCCATTTCAAGCATACATTAGTATCATGCCGGTTAAGAGCAGACAAATCCTATTCCGATTTAGTCTCATCTCTTATGATTACCTCTAAGGATCACAAATGTAAATTTTCTCAGCAGAAAATCTCCCTGTGACAAAATGTGATCTCACAGTAATGAATAAAAAATTAAACTTGAGTCCAGGGAAGCTTGCCATATGAAGCACACATTATTTGTATATTTATTACAGATTCTGTCTTCCTAAATATAATTTAAAAGATACACAGTTACTACATATAGTAACTATCTTTAACTAGGTATTTACATGTTCACACATTATATTTCAGAATATGTTTCAGAAGCAGACTTAACTCTCCTAATCTGCCTTCTCGGATAAGTTGATTGTTTTTCACAAATACATTTATTAAGAAAAAATCTTGTTCAGATAACTTAAAGAAAATACTTAACTATAATATAGCAAAGAATATAGGTTTCAGCTCTTTTACAGTTATGTCTGAGAACATGTTATAACACACAAAAACAGTCTCATGTGTCAAAGGATTTCTTAGAACCTAGAGGAACTCATTGTTCTAAATTCTTTTTTTTTGTAAAATAATTAGTAGGAAAAATGATCATTAAATAATGTCACCCTTATTTGCTCTTTCTGTTGTTATTTTTTGGTGAATGTATTTGCTGGATGAACATTTACTTTAGTGAGTTCCCTACATTTCAACTATTGAGCTAAGTGCTTTGTATGAGAGGTAAATGAATGAGCTTTGTTCCATTCAAGTACTGCATTGGGGTATCCTTAGCTGACAACAGCTGTAGCTTCTGGTCGCTCAGAATGTTTGTGGGAGACACATGATGCTTAGGAAATCCAAATACTGAATGTGCTTCTTTTTTTTGTTTTTTTTTTTAAAAATTCAATTGTCAAATAAACACTGAATACATTTAAGGTGTTCAATATGTTTTAATACACATAGAAGATTAGGATTGCCACAACCAAGTTAAGGAACAAATCCATAAACCACCCATAATGTATATTATATTCCCCAAATTGAAAGTGTCTGCTCTTTGGTCTATATCTCCACTTCCCCCACCCCGAGTCCCTGGCAGCAACCATCCTATTCTTTGCTTCAATAGTTCAACTATTTTTTTTTTTCACATATGAGATCATATAGTATTTGTCTTTCTGTGTCTAGTTTATCTCACTTAACACAATGTTATCCAGGTTTGCCCATACTGTAAAAAGTGGTAACATTTCTTGCTACCATTTTATACATGTACATAATTTTTTTATTAAATATTATTTTTAACTGACTCATAAAAATATTAAAAATTCTACATATTAGTAGGATACCATATGATATTCTGATGCATGGGCACATTGTGTAATATTTAAGTCAGATTAAGTATGTCTGTCTCCTCAAACATTTATTATTTATTTATGGTAAAAACATTCAAAATATTTTCTGTAATCTTTTAAAATATGTGGTGCATTATTTTTATCTATTTATTCACCCTACTGTGTGATTGAACACCAGAACTTGTTGTTACTATCTAATTTAATAGTATAGATTAGCCCCTTGCACACCACCCCTACTCCCTTCTTCCCATTCTCTTATATCCACCATTATGCACTTAAGTTCTCTGAGACCAACTTTTTTTTTAAGATTCTACATGCGAGTGAGATCATGTGGTATTTGTCTTTCTGTGTCTGATTCATTTCACTTAACATAATCACCTCTAGTATCATTCATGTTGTCCAAATGACATAATTTCATTATTTTTATAAGTAAATAGTATTCCATGTCTATATATACCACATTTTCTTAATTAATTAATCAATCAGTTAATGAACTCTTAGGTTGTTTTCATTGCTTGGCTATTGTGAATGGTGCTGCAATGACCATAGGCGTGCAGATGTCTCTATGACCAACAGAAATGAAATGATTTCATTTTATTTAGATATATATTCAGTAGTGGGATTTCTGGATCACACGGCGGTTCTATTTATTTTTTGACAAATCCCATACTGTGTTCCATAATGGTTGTATCAGCTGACATTCTGTCTTAGTACATTTTGTGTTGTTATAACAAAATATGTGAGGTTAGATGCTGAAAATCCAAGGTCAGACAGTTCTATCTAAGCAGCCATATTGGTGAAGAATATCTAGCTATGTCAACTGTGGTAGATGACAACAAATGGTGGGGTACAAGACTTTCACATGGTGAAAAGGAAGCAGGATCACTCTTTTATGACAACTTGCTCTCATGAGAACTGACCCTGTCCTTGGAGAACTTCATGAATTTCTTCTTAGTGTGCTGTCCCGTGAACCCAATACTACACGTCAACAGCACCACATTGAGGATCAAACTTCCAGCACATATATCTTTGGAGGACAAACCACATCCAAACCATAGTATACTCCCACCAACTATGTGCAGAAGTTCCCTTCTCTCCACACTTTCCTTATCCGTAAACGTGTTATCCTTTTTGTTTTTATAGTAGACATTCCAACAGGTATGAGATGATATCTCATTAAGGATATATTTTTCATTTTTCTGATGATTGATTATGTCCATGTTTTCATATACCTGTAGGCCATTTAAATCTTTTGCTAATTATGTGAGTCTTTTGTATATTTTGATGCAACTTCTTATTGGACATGTGGCTGTATATGTTATCTTTTAATTTTTCTGTTTCCTTGGCTGTGAAGAAGCTTTTGAGCTTGATGTTTATTTTTGCTTTTGTTGGCTGTGCTTTTGGTGTCGTATCTTGGCAAAAAAAAAAAAAAACAAAAAAAAAAAACATCATATCCAAGACCAGTGCCAATGGAACATGAAAATAATTAACAAAAGATATGGGAGTGGCTGGGAAATGCACATGTAATTATTGTAAAAAAAATAGAGTTTATTTCATCTATTTCATCTTAGAAATATGAACCCTGCATGTAGTCAACATGGCAATCCACTAGCTTTAGAATATTCTAAGTCTTGTATTTCTTATTTATATATTTGCATTTCTTATATCAACAACTGTTCATATTGCTTGCATATTGGTCAATTGTTAATGTGGTAGAGATTTTCGTTTCTGCTCTAGGAGCTTAAAAACATCAGTCACTCATGGGTATCGTAGTACCTGCCTGTTATACCAGTGACTCTTGAGGTTAAGGCAGGTGAGTCTCAGTAACTCAGCAACATAGAGAGACTGTCCCAAAATAAAAATATAAGAGATAACTGGGGATGTAACACAGTGTTTAAAATTTCATGGGATTTCAGTTGAAGAGATAAAGACATGAAATGCTTTAACGTCACAAGTTTTGCCTTTCTTCTACATAAAGTGACTTCCATTATCACTACCATCACTTTCAATACTTTATATCCCACCTTTTCTTATAACATTTATAGTTCTTTTGTCATCAAAGGTTATGGGTGAAGTTGAAATTCTTCATATTTGCTATGTTGGATCTCCTTAGACTTTCTCATCTACTAAAGTTTTATTTTGGTAAAATGTGGATGAGTCTAGGAAATGGCACTGAAATCAAAGATTCAGGTCAGCCTGAATGGGAGCAGACTTTGAGAAACTTTGGTCTTTTCCAACATCTGGGCACGTCAAGGGCTCAAGAAACAAGTGGATAATCAGAAGTAGCCACTGAATTCCCTTTTCCAAAAACAGACAAACTATCTTCAGAAGGTCAGATCAAAATATCTTCAGAAGCTCAGCTTGTTTTACAATCAGGGGGAAAATTGCTTTGACAGTCTTTGTACAGTTTCCTTGTGTTCCAGCATTACCTCCATCTGTGGTGGATTTAAGAGTATCAACTTGACATTATGTTGTAATTTAGTATTTACCTTTATGATAACTGTGTCTGTCTGTCTGTCTCTATGTGTACAGTGTGCAGTTTACTTTCCATAGCAAAAGAAGTTTAGCTGATATTGCAGTCAAATTAATACCAACTCTGTTAAAACTGAATTGTGTCACTTTTTAGATTTTCCTCAGATTGTTCTTGAAGAAGTAGGTTAAATACTGGCTTAAAGCAAGTTTACTGAGGTTCTCTTGCAAAATAACACTAAGTCTTGCTCTCATTTATACTGGTTTCTGTGTGGTATTTGTAATGAAAGTAAAATGGATAAGTAGCAAAATTTCCCCTTAGCTAGATAATTGTATACCCACTAAAGCTAGCTATTCTTTAATGGGTTAGAGTTCCCCATGAGGATGGCTAGATTTCCCTGTTTAGGTCTTGTCTGGGTCAAATAAAGTGAGGGGGCTGGTAAATATGTAAAATTAAAAGCACAAAAAATGTAAGACATTATCTAATGCATTTTGTTTTTCTGGTATTTGGCAGTATCAGGTTTGTACAGTTCATACTTTGTTAGCATCTAAGACATTTGCTATTTCTAAATTCTAATCTGTAAAATATTCTTGGCTTCTTAACTCTTCTTATAGATTTTAAATAAAAAATGCAAATATTGTTAAAGTGTGTACTCTGAAGAAGATTTAAAGAAATTATTTGGGGTAGTTAAAGTTATGTTGAATTATTCCTGATTGCAAACTACTCCCAATAGGACTGATGGAGAGTCAGTACATCTGGGAGCAGCACCATTGGAGTATTCTCAGGTTACGCACTTGCTTCAGAGATGTACTACAGTTTTATCAACTATTTTTAAAAAAATAGTAGAAAACGATATTTGTCAAACTTATAATTTACCTGAACCAAATAGGGATAAACACACACCAAAAAAAAAAAAAAAAAAAAGGAAAAAAAAAGAAAGAGAAAAAAGAAAAGAAAAAATTCCTCCCATCCTGAAGGAATGGACCTAGCTCAAAAAATCTAAAATATGTCAAAGATACATGTGTGCTTCTATATGAGGTTTAAGTACTTAAAAAATCAGATAAATAAGATTGTCTAACATCTCTTGATAAACACTTTAAAGGATCAATGTATACTTATTAATTTTAAGTTCAAACACATACTACATTTTTAAAAATTCAGCATGTAGCATATGAAGTGAAAATAATACTCTCTTGAGTGTGTAACAATGAATCTTAAGTGTTTCAAAAAACCCTATTTCCAAGACATTGGTTGGATAAACTAAACAGTGGCAAGTTGGTATTTTTGGCAAGTGTGTTAAAACTCAGAAATATATCTGTAATCATGCCATATAATATTCCCAGTATATTACTAAACTGAAAAAGTCTAAATTGAGGAAAATATGCATGTTATACTCTATTTGTGTAATAAGCAGGGAGAGAGATTAAAATATATGATGTATGCATATTTTAAGTTGGCTATTTAAAAGAGAAGTGACATACTACAGGAGGTAATGACAAAATTTTATGAGTATGCATTGCTTTATATATCTGATTTTGGAACTTTTACTACTTATGTGATCAAAAATAAAATTACATGTCAAAAAATATTTTAAAAATTGAAAAGAAAACAAATATAAATTTGTATATAATGGATAGCATATTAATATAGATATCTGCTCCAAGTGAATTAAAAGAAAATTTTACTGGTTATCTCTAGTGAGTCATAATATAATTTTAAAATGTTTTAGAAGTTTATATTGTAGATGATAAGGAAATTGAAGATGTTTTGAGATTTTTGCCTATAATGTAGTATAAAACATGTACATAATTATATGTGTTCTAATTTCTTCTTCTGGTGAAGAGGTTTACATGGGTATGAATAATTACAATATATACAATACATCATATATGATTTAATCCATGAAGTAATAATATATTATTTTTTTAAAATGTATTTATACCCATTAAAAGACAGTAGAGAAAATTTATTTTGGAAACTGCTAATTCTCAAAAAATTTAAACATTCCCATTCTTTCCTGTATATATTCTACCTATGGAAAGAGGAGCATTTCTCTTTTTAGGAATATCCCAACTAGAAATTTAAGGATTAGTTTTAGATTTAGAACACAACCATTTTGCAAGTCCCATTAAATGAATAGATCTAGTTATTGGAAATGAACAGCTGATAACACCACAAAAATAGAGACAGCTAGATTTTGTGTTTCCTGCTGATAGAACATGACACCACCTGTGAAGTGTTCTTACCAAAAAATTGAACACAAATCAGATCAGAGCTGTAGATTCTATCTGAAAGAAATAGAGATATCACAGGTCTGAGCTAAACTATTTTACATGAAACTACAGAGCACAAACTACCCTGTTTCTTCAATGAACACCCTTATAATGCATTATATAATTGAATATTTGTTGATATTAAGATAATATGGATGTTAATCATGATATAATTATTGTGTTTGTTACGAAAGAAAACTCCCTTTTGGTTCAGTAATACATATAGGACAATTTGTGGATGAAATCATTTCATGTCTGGATCATGTTCAAAATAATTTGAGAAGGAGTAAGAGGGTATAGATCAAATAATATTGTTCAGATTGGAGGAAGGGTGTGTGGAGGAAGGGTGTGTGCTACTTTGCTTATATTTGAATGTTTGAAATTTTCAATCATAAATATATACTTTATGAAATATCGAAGGCCAAATTCTTTTAAAAATCCTCTGTTAATCCTTGTGGAAATGTTAATATATAACAAATATTTTTCTAAAAAAGACAAAATTTAGCCCCCTAGATGCAGATATACAGACTTAAATGAAAACCAGAGAAGTAAAAGCAGTTCTTTAGTTGCTGGGGACATAAAAGGGTGAAGAGCAGGGAAAGATTGAATTTTAGTGAACTAGGAGTTTGAGTTAAATACCATTTTGTGGCAGAAGATGGACTTTTTTGAGGTTATAGAAATAATAAATCTTCATAAACTTCATAAAAGATTAGCAAAGAACATTGTCTTCATTGCATGGAGGTATCAAAGCCTGTATGTCTTCAATTTGGACTCATTGACCGGTAAAAACAAAAAAGGTGCTCACAGTCCAGTCTGGAGGAATTAAAGCTTCATTAAGTACATCTCCCAAACACAAAACTTTACAAAGCATAAAGATGCCAAATGTTGGTGTAATGGATCAATAATAAAGAAGAGAAAATAAACTTTCCTAAAATAAAACAAGAAATTGATCCAAAATCTAAGAACTAGCCCCCTGAAAAAAAGAAAGAAAAAGAAAAGAAATGGATTAAAAAACTATAGAAATCTATAATTATAAAATATAGCCACTAATATTTAAAATGCATAAATGGGTTAATCATCAGAATAGCTATAGTTGAAGGAGATGAAAATTAATAATTTGTAAAAATAGATCTGGGACAATCACCCCAAATTAGCCCCCTGAAACAAAGAATTAGAAAATCATGAAGAGTGAACCTGACTATAATTTAAGAAATAAAGTCAAAATGAGAATTATAAAACAAAAGAGCCAGAGCTGATGTAATTGTCATGCATAGGTGATTGCTGAATTAACTCTTATATTTCAGTGAGAGAAATTTAACATAGAAAAAGAAAGTAAGATGTTAAAAGAAAAATAATCAAACAAAATGACATATTTGCTAATTCAGTGAGAAAAAAATGTATATAGGTAGTGGCTGTGATTAACTAAGAATGATGCTGAAACATGGGGTTAAGAACTTTGTGTTATATGAAGTTTGGATAGCAGTATCGTGTAAGGCAGAAGGTTGAGCAGAGCTCTAATGTTTCAAGGCCCTACTATAGCATGAGAGCATATTGATTACACAATTAATTTTGCAGGTCATTAGATCATGTATATATATGTGATTTTTAAACAGTCAACAGTTATATAAAACCTAAAATCATATAAATAGGATATATTTCTTAAGCACTATTTAGTGAATTCAATGTATTGATTAAGTTGTTCAAAAATAATTTTCAAAATAGCACCTCCTATGCCACTTATTTGTCATGTATAAATTTTTCACATCTGGCCTTTTCCTGGACTTACTGTTCAATTTCACTGAATTCTCCATCAATCATTGTTGCTTTATAATGCAGTTTAATATCCAGTGAAATTACCCACTGAAATAATCCTTTTTCAAAAATTTCTTGTTTAACCTATCTTTTCTAATGAACTGTAAAATCAGATTATCTAGTTTTCTTTAAAATCCCCTTTTAATGAAAAATGTGCTGAATTTATATATTATCTTAAAATTAATCATTATAATCCAGACTATGCCTATTCTAGAAAAAAATTCAAAGATCCTTTGGGTTTTAATAGTATCTTCATACAGATCCAGCACATTTCACTTAATTTTATTTCTGTATAATTTTATTTGTATGGAATTATGAAGTCTTTTACTACATTTTACAATGTTTTATTTGTAAATATAAAGGATAGTGTTTTTGATAATACTCTTGTATCCATGCACCTTACAGTAATTTCTCAGGACTTATAATAATGTTCTAATTAACAATCTGATTTTACCAGACAAAACATATAATCTACAAGTCATATACTTTAATTTTAAATTTTATTCCTCCTAATTTTTTTCAGATGGTGGGTGTGCTGGGTATAGAACCCAGGACCTGCCTCACCTGTGGTAGGCAAGCACTCCATCACAGAGTTAAACATTCAACCTTAATTTCTTTCTTTCTACTGATTATGTTTGGATTTTCTTGCCTATGATTCAAGACATAGCAACCTAACAAGAACATTTGGATTTATCATGATTCACTGCTGAAATAAGCTCCTTAAAGCTTGGAAATGATACTGGCCATTACCTACTTATGTGTGACCAAGTATGGAGAGCTATCATCTCCCTATATCCCTTGATAATGCCAGAGGAAACCCATTTTATTAAGACCTTGAGGAATTCCTAAGTGAGGGATATCACCAGCATCTCTAAAAAAAATATCAGCAGTTTATAAACTCCAGAGGCTGTTTGACAGTAGCAAAAGTTACCATGGAACTGAATGTTCTAGTATCAATAAGGATAATACAATTTCAGAAAAGCAGAAGCATGAATATAATGATCTTATCAGACAGAAGTTAATGAAGAAGTCTTGGTCACAGGGGTTTACGACAATGACTTCTAAGACATGGTGTTCCCAAAGACAAGAAAGATGGACAACAACTAGTGTATACTTTAGCTCGTATAGTGAGAAAAAATAAAAAGGTGTAGTGAGAGGAAGGTTGTCAGATGCTTGAGAACAAAAGTTCCCTTCTGAAACTTCATGAAAGAAAAGTATTGATTCCTCTATAGATTCTTTGCCCTATTCATGAGCAAGTACTGCTATAGCCATTTAAAACCCATCCCAATTGATCAGTGACAGTTTTGCCTCAGAAACCATGTGTCTGAAGCCAGTCAGTAACAGTGCACAAACTTGTCTGCTGTTTCAATCAGCCAGGCTGTTAGAGCAGCTATGTGTCCATGAATGTTTGCCAATCCCTGAATGGCACACTTCTTAAACTTCTCAAATAAAATACTGCTCAGACACACAGTGTTTTCTAGGACTAGTTCCCCCTTGCATAAGTAATACATTCATCTTTTGTTGATATTGTTATTGTTGTTGTTTTCAGATTTTTTGGAGAGGTGTAAGGAAAGGGGAATAAGGAATGACTTTCTTTTATATATACTATAATGGAATATTTGAATACTCAGCTTCCTAATCTGAGCTGGCTCTTATATACAGAGCTCGTCATTTGGTGGATGCACAGATTTCCTTAAGTTAGGACCTTATAATGCTATCATATGTTTATATGATTAATACTACCTGAATACTTTCCTCAGTGAAACTTAAAGACACTTAACAGAGTAGGTAAATACTATATAAAGGAACACATCTAGACTTAAATCCATCAAGGCCTCCAGTAAGAGCTGGGTATATGAATGTCAATGTAAATTGAGTCCTAGCCCAAGTCCCTTGCACAAGTGGTCAAGGGAAAATATGGTTTTACTATATTAATTTCTCTAGTCTTCTCTTACTTTTGGAGTAAGAACAATTTACTACCATTATTGTAGAAAGGGCTTTCCAAAATGCTTGCCCTATCTATGATATTAAATCACAACCATTATTATGTGTTGGGCACAGATTAGTGTCAAAGAAGTGAAGTGTGCAAGAATTAATGTTACCAACATCTGCCATGTCTCCACATGTGGCCTACAAGAAACCAAAAGATCATAGTACATACAGATAGATCATAAACATAGTACTAGCCACAATGAGAGATGCTCCACAAGATATGATCTGGTTATTAAAGTATATCAGTACAGCTCAGAGAATTTGGGTATAGCTATTGGAATGCTCAATGCATTATTTTGGACCTTGGTAAATAAAGAAGAATAAGAACTTTGTTTTAACAAGGAAAAAGCATTAGTTGTTAGTTCACTGCCTTCCCAGGGCTCTTCCAACTTTTCTATTCTCTGCAAGGACTTTCATTGTTTTGGCATTCTGCATAACACCTCAATGTCTATTATACTGGTGATGTGTTAAATGTGCATGGAGAATAATAAGTGGCAAGAACTATGGATGCCTTAGAAAGACATTATGTAAGATTGGAACACAAACTCTACAAATATTCAGTGAATATATCAGTAAAGTTTTAAAGATCTAATGGTCTGAAGGATGTCTTTTCCATGAGGGGATGTTATTATAACTCATAGTTTCTACAAGTAAAACAGCACCATTCTTGGTTTCCTTCTTCAGATTTTTTTTGTTTTTTTGGTACTAGAGATTGAACTCAGGGGCACTCAATCACTGAGCCACAACCCCAGCCCTATTTTGTATTTTATTTACAGACAGGGTCTCACTGAGTTGCTTAGCACCTCGACATTGCTGAGGCTGTCTTTGAACACATGATCCTCCTATCTCAGCCTCCTGAGCCACTGAAATTACAGGCAACTTCTTCAGATTTTAAAGATAGTATGCACTACTATCACTATTGCTCTGACCCTTTCACCACAGTGACTTGGAATATTACAGCTTTAGTTGGGACCCAGAGTAAGAGAGGGCTTTGCATCAAGTTCGGTTTGCAGTATAAGCTATCTTGCTTCTGAGGCTATATAATATCTAAAGGTACTTACAGATAGAGAAGTCTTATGGAAGTCTCTGGTAAACTCTGGTAGAAGATTTGAAGAGTTTTGGTGTAATTCTTTTCCTTTTATATCTTCTTGAAAAGCATATTTTGTTGTGCTACTAGAGCCTGGTAGAACCCAAGTCCCAGATAGAGACACCAAGTAATGATGAACCTGGAGCTGTCCATCATAAGCCAATGTTGTCAACTCTTCAAAGGCACACTGTTGGATAGAAACAGCATCAATCTACCGTATGCTGGAAATGATATATTTGCATGAAGTCTGTATAGTTTGAGAAATCAAAAGTAAATTATGCAAATAGTTGGCCGAAACCAATTTTTTCATCCATCTTTGTAGTATTAAACCTTTCCTTTAGCTCACAGCTGAGAATGTGATGGTGGGGAGGTATCTTCCAATAAATAGAAAAAGAAAATTTCAACTTACTTCATAAACACATCATCTTTATACATTGGTAAGAGTAAAAATTTGATGTTTTATTTTCCTCGGCTTTACTTGTAGAGATGAGGACAGGGATCAGGAAAAGTTTCAAGAAGAAGAACAGTATATTTGTGAATTATTTTTGCAGAGAAGTAGACTGAAGAAGAATTCTGTTTTTCTTTAATAATTCTGGACAGTGGCAAATGGCTTGAGTGGTTGGATTGAGATCTGAGAGTAGTAGGATTATAAAATCAAAAACAAAATTGAGGAAGAAGAAGCATGAATATAAACCTATGGAAATGGCATAAATGTCTTTGTGTTTCTTGTTAGTGACTTCCTGAGAAATCTCTGTCGAAGAGGCTCATGACAACCAGAGAGAATCACTTGGTAGCCAATCTCAGTCTTTAACTCCTCACCCCCACCAATGCCCTGTGCTTGTTCAAGGGGCCCAAGAACATATCAGGGCTGGGGTTTGAAATAGAGGCTCTGTATAAACTCAACCTTCTGTTGGGAACCCTTTGAGTGAGAGCAGTCAAACTGGAAATACTGCTGAATACTTTACCTGATGGCAGTAGAGTTACTGAACCAATAATATGGTAGAGAGCAGAGAGTCTGTTGAAAAGTCAATTCTATTAAATCTCTTCTACTCTGGAAGAAATAATAGGTTTGTTCTTACTGAAATTAGTTATTATTCCAGAAATGAACCTGCCCCTTTTCTCACTATGCTTTTGCTAGCACTACAATCCCAGAGCTTGTACAGTGTTTGAACTACCAATATGAGATTCCACGTAACATCACCATCTACCAAGGCACTTATTTTGTAATGAAGGTTTTCCATCAATTGACAAAGGATCCATTGTCCCTATCAAGCATTTATTATGTTATCTGAAAGAAGACTGCTTGATAAAATATTGGAATGGCCTTGTAAAGATCTAACTAAGGCATGGGCTAAGAGCCACTAACTAGAGGTTTAAAATATTATCAAGATTGTATTTGTACTTTAAGTGCTAAAGTGCATAAGCCTAGGTAACAAGAGGTAAAGGTGAAATTTATCCTTCTCATCATCACTTTCTATGAGTTAATTTTGAATTCAAGCTTCTTTTCTCTATAATTCTAGATCCTGATAGATTAGTGGTCCTTCCCAGAGGCAGAGATGATATAGCTATGATGTTGTATCTTTTAAGAGTTTCACTGAATCTAAAGCTGCATCTACTATCTAAGCAATTAGATCCTAAAACCAGTGGACAGCAAGAAAAGTAGTGAATATTGCTTTTGTATAATAGAGACAAGGAAGAGCATCTCTGTAAGCCATGAATTCAGTCATGCAATCTTTGGTGTTTTGATCTCAGTGATATAAGTAAATAGGCAATTGTTTCAATCAAGTCTGGCAATGTCAAGTCAATCAAGGAACAGGCACATAGTAAGAAAATCTGGTCTTCCCTCCAGGCAAGTCACCTTGGTCCACTGATATGCTGGCTGTGGATAAGAAGATCTAGGTGGTGAGAAGGGTAAGCTGATGGTTATTAATTGTAGCCTTGTGATTATAGATCATCCCACTAAAACCTCTTAATTTAAGTCTGTTTTCTTAGTGACTGCTATCAACCGTAAAAACATGAGGACATAGATGAGCATGAGAGGTAAACTTGTAAAGGATCATGATATACTACCACAGTATTCACTGTGCACACTTGTATTTTCACTTGTGGCCATCCCTACATACTGAATGAGCAAATGCCTGGCATTCTCCCTCTCTCTCTCTCCCTCTTACAGTCTCATATCTATTTCTGGAAAACTCATGTGCACTCAGGTGGACAAACTCTCATCAAAAGGTTTAGGGGAATTAGGACTCATGACGCATTTTTTTTTTTTTTTTTTTTTGGACGGGGCAGTGTACCAGGGATTGAACTCAGG
Organism: Callospermophilus lateralis; assembly: GCF_048772815.1. Taxonomy (NCBI): domain Eukaryota; kingdom Metazoa; phylum Chordata; class Mammalia; order Rodentia; family Sciuridae; genus Callospermophilus; species Callospermophilus lateralis. The sequence goes on from NC_135314.1 coordinate 67,180,639, forward strand.
GGCACTCAACCACTGAGCCACATCCCCAAACCTATTTTTTGCTTTATTTAGACACAGGGTCTTTTGCTGAAGCTAGCTTTGAACTTGAAATCCTCCTGCCTCAGCCTCCCGAGCCACAAGGATTACAGGTGTGTACCACCATGCCAAGCTTGAGGCAACTCTTAACAATGCTATTACTGATATATTTTTTTAAAGAATTTATTGAATCTGCATAATCTTAAGTAAATTTTTATTATTATTAAAGTTATTACTTTTCTTCCTGAACTTTTTCTTTATTTAATGAAGCAATATAATAGTGTTTGACTTCTAATCTTCTCAAAGAGTAAAATACCATTATCTTTCTATATTAGAAAAAAGTAAAAGATAGGGTATAATACAGATAAGTCTAATAATAGAAGCCAGGAGGGAATACTTTATTAGTCAAAATAATGAGATTAAAAGGTATGGAAAAGTTCTCAGAAGAGTGCTTCAGGATGTGGTTGATTTTTATAATATGATTTTTTTCCTTTTGTTTTTTGACAACTTAATATGTTTTCTCAGACATGGTTCTCATATGTATAATCATTCAAAATTTTCCATTTTAACCAGCAGTTAGTAAAGGACAACTACCCAAACTGATGCTTCTCTTTTATATTCTTGAATCTCTTGATGGCCACATTCAACATTGTATGGGAGAAGGCATCAAGAGTGTTGGTAGAGTCTTAAGCTGCAGAATCACCCAAATGGGTCCCTAAAGCCAACACATAGTTGTCACCAAGTTTTAGCTTTTATGGTATAGAAATTTTAATGCTTACTTTGCATTGTTGTTAAATAGAGCTGTCTGGGTCTTAGTTTTAGTTTTCATAAAGGAGCAATTATAAGACTTTGTTGTAAGACGTTGTTGGGAGGATTATATGAAAAATGCCACAGGAGCTTAATATATTGTCTGTGAAATAATACACATGTTATGAATTAGAGAATTTTTCCTGTTCTGAGTAAAGAAGGCTATAGATGAGGTACTGAACAGCTATGCAGGTTGTTGAACTGATTGACTTTGGAGAATACCATTCATGTAGTGAATGTTCTAACCCCCCTTTTATGGTCTTGGGCACATAAAGTCAATGAAACATAAAGGGTAAGTAGAAGGGTTATTTGTGATTTATTCAAAGAAAAGTCATGTCATTTACTCTCACAGTTTAAAATAAAGTTTGCTGCCAAAAATTTATAGTACAACATATTGGAATCAGCCAGTGATTTGAAAACTAAGAATTCCTAATGATGGTGATGCTGTTGAAGACATAGATGTGGTATTCCCTTCACTATAAGCTTTTGTAAAAAGATTTTTGAGAATCTCAAAAAGTTGTAACCAATTGTTTGAAAGAGAATGAAAGGTGAAATAAGATATATTAGGAGAAAAAAATGTAACCAAATTTAAAATTAAATACAATACTCCAAATACATTAACAAAGACAATTATATTTAGGTGGGTCCTACAAAAAAATTTCTCAATTAATTGAAATAAATAAATGGTTTCTTGGAGTAGTTTTAATAAAAATGGAAGGCTAAGGTTGAACCCATAATCATTTATTCTTTCTATATTTCTCTTTCTTTGTGCCTGTCTTTCTTTAGCCTTTTCTCATTTTCGGTAAGTTCAAGTAGTTCTGGTGTCAAAATAAGGGGCTCACATGAAATATTTCAACTGAGAAATAATCCAGCAGTTCTCAATAGTGATGGTAGGATGTCTGTGTTCTAAGAATATCCCACTGAAAGCTTTTCTCTTCAAACTTAGTTTTGTAAAATAAAATTTATAGCTTGAATATTACATATAAAATAAAATGAAGATTTATTTCCTATAGGGTCCAAATCTTCAATTTATATTAAATATTTTGAACAAAAATATTATAAATTAATAAACCAAATGATAGCTGTATAAAAATAAATTGAATATACATAATATAAATCATAGTAATATGGGATCATATATATATTGATTTCTTGGAAGTTGCCCAGAAGTTTTATTCATTTTTACTATGTCAAGATAGTATAATGGTTATTTGTATTTGGATTTAATATTAGGTATATTTAAATTTTCCCAATAATCCAGTGTGCTTTCTGCAAAAATCATGCACAAATTACATGGAAATTTCAATTCAAAACCAATAAGTACAAAAGTAAAACTCAGATCATTTTCTTCAGTGTTTATCAAAGAGCTTATTGTATACTGCAACAACTGCATTAGTGAAAAAACAAAACTAGAATAAAAATCTGAATAAATATTCATGGAGTATAGTTTAAGAATGGAATATCCAATCTATTTGTTAATTTAATTCTAAGCATGAGATCCTATGGAACTTGTACAGTAGATAAGAGCATAAATTGGAGTTCATAGCCCAAGTTGCACATTGAAATAATCTAGTTTTTTTTGTTTTGTTTTTTAAAATACTATCACCTGCCAGGCACAGTGATTTGGGTGGCTGAGGAAAGAGGATTTCGAGTTCAAAGCCAGCCTTAGCAAAAGTGAGGTGCTAAGCAACTCAGTGAGATCCTGTCTCTACATAAAATACAAAATAATGCTGGGGATGTGGTTGAGTGGTCGAAGGCCCCTGAGTTCAATTCCTGGTACCCCCTGCTCACACACCAAAAAAATACTAACATCCCAAATTGCCCTACCAATTAAATGAGACTCTTTAGTGGAAACCTGAATATTTATATTCTTAAAATTCTCCAGATGATACTAAAATGCAGCCAGGGTTGAAAATCAATGACATAGATATTTTAGCTCTTCTAATTTTACACTTTTTAATGCTCATTCAGGGAATGCAAGAAAGATTCACTAGTATGAAAGATACTTGATACCATAGGTCCAAAAAAATTATAATAAAAGAGTGGCCAAGATTTGTTGAAATCCATATTTTTTCTGCAAAAACAACAGGAGCAAAAACGTTTCAAAGTAGGAATGGTGACTGCTATGAAAGTTTCTCCCAAAATATGGCTAAGTAATCGATCTTTGTGTAAAACAGTGGCTGTTAAAATGATATAAATATTTTATAGTGATGCTGACAATTATGTAAGACCAATAACTGACAAATAATTTAGGAACATTTATAATGTAATGGAAAGGGAATTATACAATTTACAAATGTATTTGCTACCCAAAGAGGTGCTGGCAAATGTTTGGAATAGAACGACAAGTAAACTACTTTAATTGATTTAATTTTACATAACTCTTTTCAATAATGTCTCATAAAGTTAAGTACTAAGATATTTGAAAATTTTTTTAAAATATAGTCATTGACAACTCCATTATAATGTTAAAATATAGATTTGATAATTATTTTTGTCAGGAAGAAGGCATTAATATTTTACAAAGTAGCCATTTAACAACAAGCCAAATTTTAAAATGATAACATATACTTAGTAGTTTAATTTTAAAGAAATAGTTCTTATAATACAAACTTCTAAATTGGCTTAAATTGACACTGATATTGCAATGTAAACTTCCGGTGTCAATAATCACAGGTAGACAAGTAGCTGCAAATATTTATCTACATTAAATACAATTTTAAAAATTTCATGCAACCAAATTAAAATATAGAAATAATTAGGTGCCAAGGCTAATATTAGGCTTAAAAATATTAATTCTTATTAGCCTCATGAAAGCTCTAAACCATTGCTACTACAAGGTACTGATCCATTGACAACTCTTTTTTTAAGAGAGAAAGAGAGAGAGAGAGAGAGAGAGAGAGAGAGAATATTTTAATATTTATTTATTTTTATTTTTTGGTGGATACAACATCTTTATTTTATTTTTATGTGGTGCTGAGGATCGAACCCAGTGCCCTGCACATGCCAGGTGAGTGCATTACTGCTTGAGCCACATCCCCAACTTATTGACAACTCTTAATAGCACAGATCTAAAAAGCCCAACTACCTACATAAGGCTAAAAGTTAAGTTTGTTTTTGATAGACAATATTTGGTTAAACAATTACTATGTGTAAAGTGATGAAAAAAATAAGTCAGTGGAAATTTATGAGACATAACCCTGAATTATTGCTAACTATATGCTTATAATATAATAGTATATTCCAAGGAACAGAGAAAAATATTAAAGGATCATTTTCCATAATAAGGAAATATAGACTAGCAGACCTCCATGGATACACTCCTGCAGTGACAGTTAATTTTAGGTGTCAATCCAATTAATTTAATATGTCAATCTGACCAGGCCATGGTGCCCAGAAATCTGGGCAAATGCTATTCTGGATTTGTCTGTAAGTGTGTTTTTGCTTTTGTTTAGAAGATTAGCATTTAAATCAGTGGGTTTTGATTAAAGCAATTGCTTTCCATATTGTGAACACATTTATTCAATCAATTTTGAAAAGAACAAAGACTGAACCTTCCTCTAGCAAGAAGAAATTGTCAAAAGATGACCCTGGAGGACTTACACACCCTTGCACCTTCAGCAAGCCAGACCACACTGCAGATTCTGGATTATCCAGCTTCCATAATTATGTGATTCAAATCCTTAAATAAGTGTCTTTCTTATAAACATATGCATTCTATACATTCCATTCCTCTGGAGAACCCTGACTAATGCAACTGTAATTAATTTTTTTTCTCTAGGGTACAGCTCAATTGAACATAACATAAATTCATAAAGTCATTACAATTACCTTATACCTATTTAGAAAGAATATGACAAAAATAACACATACAGATAGGGAAAACAGATCTTCATGAGAAGAAAGGCACAATTCCTAAGGCTAAACTGAAATGTCAGACATTCTCCATGAATGTTTGCTTATTTCCTCAGGAAGCTGATAGTAAGTGTGTGTATTCAAGAACAAACCCAATCTATGGTGGGTTGTGAGGCAGAGTATTCTCTCATCATTTTGGCATCACTGATACTTCTCGTAGACATTCTAGTCTACTGTAGTGTTAGTTAATGATAACAAATGATAAGTATCATCAGTGAAAGATCTAAAATGACAATGTACATGTCTAATGAAGAAAGAAAGACCATTGTGGAACCAGATCCATTTTTGGAAACTGGAGGTTTGGTCCTTCAGGAACTCTAATGGAAGAATCTTAAGTTTTCAGGGAGTTTAATAGGTTTACCTGGTCTAATATCTCTTCCCGCACTTGAACCTCCTCTGTGACATCCCCTCTATTTGTCCATGTTTACTGCTGGAAACCCTACGGGAAATTGGCTAATATAGTAAAATATATCTTCCTTTTCCATTTGGTCCTACTTTTACTCTTTTGGGACACACACAATAAATATTCCTTATCTTCAGATGCCCAAATATTGAAAGCAGTCTGAAAAAAACGTTCAAAGGATATAAGGCAGCTGTATTTCCAGGTTTCCCTTCGCTATTATATCCTTTGTAATGAGGTCTCATGGAAAGTGAATTTCTTTCACACTAAGATTTTACAGGAAGTTAGCCCTGTGAATTTTTTTTTCTGATAATAAAACTTAATTGCTTTGTAATATTGGGTGGTAGGATATATACAAAACTTTGCCATTATGAATTCAGCATTCTAGTTAATTTTACTGAATAGGCAAAAGTGACAGATGTTGACCAAGGTGTGAGAGAAAAGCAGATCTGACTGAGAAATGCAAGGTACTTCAGTGAAAAGTCAGAAGAGCATCTACATTAACACTTGGTCTTTGCAACAAATTGTCTCTTGTTAAAATGGGTTATTTTGTAGTAGAAAGATGAGTATACTACAGTAGTTTTGACTCAAAATATTCTAACTTTAATTGTATTTAATTTTAAATGCATGTTGCAAACCTTTTATAGATTAAAAATGAAACACTGCATCCCATTGAATAGGCACTGACACTTTTTGAAACAACTAAAGAGAGCTTCTAAGTTATTCTTATTTATGAACTTCAACCTACACACTCAAGTTACCTGTATATCAAGAAAATATTATAACTTGAAATTTAACTAGACGACATCTTACATTGCTTGGCTTGATCAGGACTGAACCTCATTTTCCCCCTTTTGTGTATTATTTTGTGTTTATTTTGTGTATTATTTTGTGTTTATTTTGTGTTTTCAAATTTATTCATATACTCTGATACAAATTAAACCAGACAAGTTATAACTACAGCAGTCGAAAATTAGAATAACATTTACCAAAAAAAAGTTGTCATTGAGTTATGTGTACATTTACAAAAGAAGGAGAGATAAATAACCAGATTATATGCCACAAAATCAGAGCAACATCCTGTAAAATCCCCCTGGGAACAACTGAACATGCAGCAGAACATCTTCCCACCTGTCACTGCTAGACAGCCACTCAATTAGTGCATACACATGTGTACAATTCATGAAACAGACTGCACTCCTCCAATATGCAACAGATTGTCCCAAGGAAGAAATTATCTAAAAAAGATAAAATGTGACTCCAAAAAAGTTAGCAAATTAAAAAAAAATAGTAGTGGCATTTGTTTTCTCTCCAAAGCTAATCTCTCATAGTATAACTGTTACTTCATCAGCTACCTTGCAGGATCTCATGAAAAACTAACAGCTGCGGGCTGGGGATGTGGCTCAAGCAGTAGCGCACTCGCCTGGCATGCGTGTGGCCCAGGTTCGATCCTCAGCACCACATACACACAAGGATGTTGTGACCATCAAATACTAAAAAATAAATATTAAAATTCTCTCTCTCTCTCTCTCTCTCTCTCTCTCTTAAGAAAAACAAAAACTAACCGCTGGATTTAGTCTAGTCGAGAGATGAAAAGGGAAATGTATGATAGTATAGTATGATAGTATGATATGGTCATTTTATATGTCAATGTCATATCAAATTTTAAAGATAACAGCTGCAAGGGGGAACAAAAGCATGATTAGATTCAAGAAACTGGCCTTTCCACTTTTATACAGTAGGAAAGTTTAATTCTACAAACTACATTTTTTTTTACCTTTCTTCCAGATGCAGTGTACTAGAGAAGCTTGACTTTGCCTGTTTTGTAGATGAAAAACTCATGTCAATCACAGGAAAGAAACCAATATATACAAAGCATGAAGAAGGCTATCATCGCTGTGTAAGTATATGTAATAACAATATTGTGATTGAGTAACAACAAAAATGCGCTCAACCTTTTTCCTTACCAATGAACAAATTCTCTTGGACTTGTTTCTGTCCTTGTGTTTCTTTCGAAAATACAAATGATAAATAGTCCCAGCTGTTTTCATCATATGCAATGTTATGAAATAGTAGGGAATACAACAGCAAGACGGTTACCAATAAAAGCAGGGCTGTACAATGAAGAATGTGCATTTGGAGGGAACAGGAGTAGCATGTGACAGTGGTTTCATATCTCCAGAACCTGTTTCCTCTGTCTCACTGTATGGCAGAGAAGACCAGGGGTTAAAACTCTGAACAGATGGGGCTGGGGTTGTGGCTCAGAAGTAGAGCGCTCACCTGACATGTGTGAGATACTGGATTCAATCCTCAGCACCACATAAGGATAAAGTAAAGATATTGTGTCCACCTATAACTAAAAAATAAATGTTTTTAAAAAAATCTGAACTTATACTTCACAGAATAAGAAACACAACCAATCAACAAAAATGTTCAACATCTCTAGCAATTAAAGAAATGCAAATCAAAACTACCCTAAGATTTTATCTCACTCCAGTCAGAATGGCAATAATCAAGAATACAAGAAATAATAAGTGTTGGTGAGAATGTGGGGTGGGGGAGTACATTCATTCATTGCTGTGAAAAGCAGTATGGAGATTCCTCAGAAAACTTGGAATGGAACCATCATTTGTCCCAGCTATCTGACTTCTTGGTTTATACAAGAAGACCTAAAATTAGCATTCTAGAGTGAAGCAGCCACATCAATGTTTACAGCAGCTCAATTCACAATAGCTAAACTATGGAACCAACCTAGATGCCCTTCAACAGATGAATGGATAGATAATGTGGTACATATAAACAATGGACTATTGCTCAGCCTTAAAGAAGAATGAAATTATGGCATTTGCCAGTAAATACATGAAGCTGGAGAATACCATGCTAAGTATAAGCCAAACCCAGAAAACCAAAGGCTTGAGTATTTTCTCTGAAAAGCAGATGTTTATCCATAATGGAGAGGTGGTAGGAAAGAATGGAAAAACTTTGGATTGGGAAGAGAGGAGGGAGGGATATGAGGGTGGAAAAGGTAGTGGAATAGGCCATACATGTATGATTACATGACGGGTGTGACTCTACACCATGTATGACCAGAGGAATGAAAAGTTGTGCTCTATTTGTGTACAATGTGTCAAAATGCATTCTACTGTCATGTATAACTAATTAGAAAAAAAATTAAAAATTAAAAATTTAAAAAAATAGATCAGTAGAGTAGAGGGAAGGTAACACAGAAAGGGAGAGGAGGGGAGGGAAAAGAAAAATAGTGAGCAAATATTTAGTAAATTTCAGAATGAATCCTAATATACATAACTAAAAAAAAAAAAAAAAACTTCTGTTAAAAAAAAAAGAAAAACCTAAAAAAGCTTCACCCAACAATGCATTGCCTTCAAGAGACTCATCTCACAAAAAAAGGCATCCACAGACTTAAAGTGAAGGGTTGGAAAAAATTGTACCACTCACATGGACCACATAAACAAGCAGGGGTTTCCATCCTCATATCAGATAAAGTGAACTTCAAGCCAAAGTTAGTGTAAAGGGATAAAGAAGGACATTTCATACTGCTTAATGGATTCATACATCAACAAGACATAACAATCATAGACATCTATGCCCCAAACAATAGAGCATCTATGTATGTCAAGCAAACCCTTATCAAATATAAACATCAAATAGACCACAACACAATAATATTGGGTGACTTTAATACACCCTTCTCACAACTGGATAGATCTTCCAAACAAAAACTAAATAAAGAAACTATATAACTCAATAATACAATCAATAATTTGGACATAACAAACATATATAGAATATTCCATCCATCAACAAGTGAATACATTTTCTTCTCAGCAGCACATGGATCCTTATCCAAAATAGATCATATGTTATGCCACAAAGCAAGTCTTAGCAAATATTAAAAAAAAGTGACACTACCCTGCATTCTAACTGAACATAATGGAATGAAATTAGAAATCAGTGATAAAATTAAAAAGAGAAGTTATTGCAATATCTGGAAACTAAACAATATGCTGTTGAATGAAGCATGATAACAGAAAATATCAGGGAGGAGATTAAAAAATTCTTTGAAGTAAATGAGATCTCTGATACAACTCATCAAAATCTCTGGGACACTAGGAAGGCAGTGCTAAGAGGAAAGTTTATTGCATTAAGCTCAATCATTAAAAGAAGGAAAAGTCAACAAATAAACAACTTGATATTACATCTCAAAGACCTAGAAAAAGAAGAATAAACCAACATCAAAATTAGAATAAGACAGGAAATAATTAAAATCATTGCTAAAATCAATAAAATTGAAACAAAAGAAACAATTCAAAAAATTGACAAAACAAAGAGCTTGTTCTTTGCAAAAATAAATAAAATTGACAAACCCTTAGCCACCCTAATGAAAGGGAGAGAGAAACCTCAAATTATTAAAATTTGTGATGAAAAAGGAAATATCACAACAGACACTATTAAAACACAGAAGACAATTAGAAACTATTTTGAAAATTTATACTCCATTAAAATAGAAAACCTTTAAGACACCAACAAATTTCTATGATCAACCCAAACTGAGTCAAGTGGACATACACAATTTAAACAGATTAATTTCAAGCAAAGAAATACAAGACACCATCAAAGGCCTACCAACCAAGGAAAGCCCAGACCATACAGATACACCACTGAGTTCTATAAGTCCTCCAAAGAAGAATTAATATGAATACTTCTCAAATTATTCCATGAAATAAAAAAGGAAGAAATTCTTCCAAACTCATTTTATAGAGCTAATATCATCCTGATACCAAAACCAGGCAGAGACACATCAAGGAAAGAAAATTTCAGACCAATATTTTTGCTGAACATTGACACAAAAATTCTCAATAAAATTCTAACAAATCACATAAAAATATTTTTTAAAGTTGTGCACTATTATCAAGTGGGTTTCATTCCAAGGATGAAAGTTTGCTTCAATATATGGAAATAAATAAACATAATTTATTACATAAATAGACTTACAGATAACAATCATGAGATTATATCAATTGATGCAGAGAAAGCATTGGATAAAATACAGCATGCTTTAATGTTCAAAACACTAGAAAAACTAGGGATAGTAGGACCTTGTCTCAACATTGTAAAAGCTATCCATGCTAAATCCAAGGCCAACATCATTCTAAATGTAGAAAAAATGGAAGCATTCCCTTCAAAAATTGTAGCAAGAAAGGGGTGCCCTTTTTTACCACTTCTATTCAACATAGTCCTTGAAACTCTAGCCAGAGCAATTAGACAAAAGAAATCAAAGAGATACAAACAGGAAAAGAAGAACTCAAACTATCATTATATGCTGATGGCATGATTCTATACTTACAGAATCCAAAAAACTCTACCAGAAAACTTATAGAATTAATAAATGAACTCAGCAAATTATCAGGATATAGAATCAACACCTATAAATCAAATCCATTTCTCTACATCATTGATGAATTCTTTTAAAGAGAAATTAGGAAAAACACCCCATTCAAAATAGCCTCAAAAAAAAAAAAAAAAGAAAGAAATACTTAGGAATCAACTTAATGAAAGAGATGAAAGACCTCTACACTGAGAACTACAGAACACTAAAGGAATAAATTGAAGAAGACCTCAGAGAGGAAGATCTCCCATGATCTTGGATAGGTAAAATTACTATTGTCAAAATGGCCATATTTCCCAAAACACTATACAGATTCCATTTAAAATCTCATCATCATTCCTTATAGAAATAGAAAAAGCGATCATGAAATTCATTTGGAAAAATAAAGGACCCAGAAGAGCCAAAGCAAGCCTTAGCAAGAAGAATGAAGCAGGAAGCATCTAATACATGACCTTAAACTATACTATAAAGCTATAGTAACAAAACAGCATGGTATTGGCACCAAAATAGACAGGTAGACCAATGGTACAGAATAGAAGATACAGAGACAAACCCACATAAATATAGTTATCTTATACTAGACAAAGGTTCCAAAAACATACTTTGGCAAAAAGATAGCCTCTTCAACAAATGGTGCTAGGAGAACTGGATATCCATATGCAGCAAAATGAAAATAAACCTGTATCTCTCACCATGCACAAAACTCAACTTAAGGTGGATCAAGGACATAGGAATTAGTCCAGAGACCCTGCCCCTAATAGAGAAAAAAATAGGCCCTAATCTTCATCACAGTGTATTAGGCCCCAACTAAAACAACCCAATCAATAAATGGGCCAAGGAGCTGAACAGACACTTCTCGAAAAAAGATATGCATTCGATAAACAAATATATGAATAAATGTTCAACATCTCTAGTAATTAGAGAAATGCAAATCAAAACTACTCTAAGGTTTCATCTCAGGCCAGTCAGAATGGCAGCTATTAAGAATACAGTCAACAAAAAATGTTGGTGAGGATGTGGGGAAAGAGGCACACTCACACGTTGCTAGTAGGACTGCGAATTGGTGCAGTCAATCTGGAAAGCAATATGTAGATTCCTTAAAAAGCTTGGAATGGAACCACCATTTGACCCAGCTATCTCATTCCTTGGTCTATATCCAAAAAAACTTAAGAAATCAGCATACTATAATAACATAGTCACATCAATGCTCATAGCAGCTCAATTAATAATAGCTAAACTGTGGAAGCAACCTAGATGCCCTTCAACAGATGAATGGGTAAAGGAACTGTGGCATATATACACAATGGAATATTACTCAGCAATAAAAGAGAATAAAATTATGACATTTTCAGTTAAATGGATGGAGTTGGAGAATATGATGCTAAGCAAAGTAAGCTAATCCCCCCAAAACAAAGACTTTTGGTTTATTGCATTAAGCTTATAAGGGTTGCTTATCCATAATGGGGATCAGGGGAGTGGTCATGGGAAAAATGGAGAAACTTTTATTGGGCAAGGGGAGGCAGGTTTGGGGAGAGAACATGGGAGCAGGAAAGATGGTGGAATGAGAGGGGCATCATTATCCTAGGTACATGTAGGACTGCAAATATGGTGCGACTCTACATCCTGTACAACCAGAGAAATGAAAAGTCGTGCTGCAATTGTGTACAATAAATCAAAATTCATTCTGCTGTAATAAATACCTAATTAAATTAATTAATTAATAAAAAAAAGCTTCGGTTGTTTTTTTTTTTCTTGGAGGTTCATTGATATTTACTCATTCAAGGTGATCCTGGTAGACATTTTAAAAATAACTGTGTTAGGTCTTAGTTCTATCCCCTATGGTATAGTTCGCATTTTCCTAATTAATCAATGCTTCACTCTGTATACCACCAAAAAAATGCTTCATAAATACAGTGTAAATATAATTTTGATACATACTCAACTATTTACTTGTATGTATTTTCTCTCCTTTAGAAACTTAATGTAGGTAAGCTTGTACTTCAGTTGCAACTTTTATTATAGTTTTAAGTATTAAATGGGAAGAGATGGAATTATAATTGTCATGGAGCAATGTTTCACAGAGGCTGTAACCCTGAGTCGGACTTTAAAATGCAGAGAATTCTCATGGGTATGAATATGAAGGGCATCCCAGAAAGGAAGAAAGAGCAGCATGAGCAAAGACACGGAGACTGAGGGGTCCAATGATATTTAAAAAAAAAGAAGAAACATGAAAACGAATGAAAATTAGTGTTTATTGAACATGTTCAGTGTTCCAAGAATTATAATCAGTGTTCTCTGTGCTAATTTAATACACACAAAAACTTTTCCAAGTATCATTTTTCCTGGAATTGTCCAATGAGTTACTTAATATACGCATTTTGCAGATAAGAAGACTGACTACTGAAGAACGGCCTTGTGTGACAGGAATTTACAACACATACATAATGTAGGAAGAAACTAAAAAGTTAGCTAAATGGTAGAAACCTTTGAGTGCTGCATTAGTTTGTATGCCTAAGTAATAAATCACCAAACTTTAGATTTTCAAGATGTTATGCCCTCAGTTTCTTGCATGTGTAGTATTGGACATAATTGCTTTTGCTGACTGTTGGCCAGAAGCCACTCTGAGATTCTAGCAGAAAACTCATCAAAATTCCTTTCCATGAGGGCTTTCCTGTTAGGGCCACTTAAGTCATCAATATACCAAGAAGAGTCTCTAACATGATTCTATCAACAAAATATAGCAATTGTAGAAATAGCATGCCATAACTTGTACCATATTTTATTAAGAACAATTATAGATTCTGCCATATTTAAGAGATGCACTATGATGGGTTCAAGTGGGGAAGATCTATTCTGTCCACCAAGATTACTATGTTAAAATTTACAAGATTTTATCTAGAATAACAAAAATTCATCAAAGATTTTGAGTAGGGGAGTAAAATGATCAGAATTGTTCTGAAAGTGGAAGAAAATTCAGGTTTAAAGAAATACACTTTTAAGGTATTGCCTTGATTTGGATTCTAATGTTAGGTCACAGTTAATGGAGTGATGTTAAAACCTTTCTCCTCTGGTCATTTGCAAGTATGCATTTACCAAGAGTTGTCTATGTAGTGCCCACTCTCATCTGAAGAATTTGCACCAACTCCTCCCAGAGTGTCCCAATGACAATAAAAAAAAAAGAATAAACAAGAAAAGCAATAAAGAAAAATAGCATGCTTTCTTGAGAGACTCCTGGTTGCTAAGACGCATAATGTCTTGAGAATTCTGCGTTGTTTGAATTTTGTATAGTGATTCAGTTTGCCAGTTGGTCTGTGGGGTCAAACATGACCCAAAGAAAATAGCAACTTTCAGCCAAAAAGACATAAAATTTAGCTAAGGGACTACTTGAAATAAAGCCTATCAGTAGGTTCCCCAGGCAAGAGAATAACGTGTTCAAGTTTACCAGAGGAAAGACACAGAGTGAAATCAGCTAAGGAACCGATTAACTTAATCATAAAGCAAGCATGTGGCAACTATACTGATAATTGCACTCCAGTGAGTCACTTATAATGCCATTACAGTGCACATTAGTCACCCTTCTGCCCTACTTGCCCAAAATATACTGCAGATTGCCAGTGTAACAGCTGTTCTCTGCTTTGTAGAGGTTATAAATGCTGTAGAAACAAAGAAGAAAGTGTTTACCTTCTTACATTTTGCTAGACTGACTGCTGGTAGCAACTCGGTATTTCTTCTAATAAATAAATAAATATACATCCCATGGAGAGCCTCCTAATTTTTACAGATGTTCAGGATATTTTTAAAATGTTGCTAAGCACTAATTATATTATTTTTTTTTTTGGTACCCAGTGTCACCTTGCAGTGGCAGGAAGTGTCATGAGACTAATTGGAACACAGCTCCTTAGTAGGAATGGTACTGAGCTTCCAAAGTACTCTTTGTTTGGGTGAGGTTGCTAATGTGAAAATAAACCAGGGACCTAGAATCCTTAAAAATATGATATTAAGTTTCCATATACCTTCAGGGGGTGTGAAATAATTGTAAAATGTAATCTCCATCTGAGATGAGAACCGAATCTTGAAAATATAAATTCATTCATTCAGTAAATGCTTCTTGTGAGTCTAAAGTGCTCCACTCGCACTGCACCCTGTGTTTGTGTTAACTTGTGTTGGAGGTTCCATGGGTCCCAATTTAAATCCAGATGCTAGACCACACATTTGCTGAGATGTTTCTAATTTTCTAATAGTATAATCTAGAGACCTCTGAGCATATTTGGTTTGATTCCTTATTTGAAGACTTAAGAAATGACTTATATGAACATAAACCACATCTTCCACAGACCTTAAGACACTGATTTTCAAACTTTAATGTGAGCTGGAAGATTCCAAGTCAGAAAGAGGCTGGTGGTACACTCAAATCTGTGCTGGTGATTCCCACTGCTGGTGGTCTAGGACCTTGCTACAAAATAGAACACTGACAAATGTTGCCTGTTGTTCCATAACCCTTGTGTGTTCTTCTCAAATAATCTGTGTTCTGTACTCAGGAGTCTTTCTATTCATCCTGAGCAGAAAAGTAAGGGGGAAAAAGAGACTAGGAAGAGTGACTTTAGATAAACCAATCCAAACAAATTGGGGCCATTTTAAATTTTCTCATCTCCAGACACGGGCAAACCAGAAAATAGCTGAGGTGAGTGGATATTTCTGACTTCAGAAACTACCAACACAGCACAGGGTGGCCCAACACAGTCAGAGTCCCTTTGGCCATGCATGTGTTGCTCCAGTGCCTGGTAACGCTGCATAAAAAAGGATTTCAAGCTGGGTACTGTGGCACACGCCTGTACTTGCAGCAGCTTAAGAGGCTGAGGAAGGAGGATCTTGAGTTCAAAGACAGCCTCAGCAACAGGGAGGTGCTAAGCAACTCAGAAACCCTGTCTCTAAATAAAATACAGAATAGGGCTGGGGATATGCCTCAGTGATTGAGTGCCCCTGAGTTCAATCCCCAGTACAAAAAAAAAAAAAAAAAAAAGAATTTAATTCATCTCAGTATCTTGATTCAGTCACTTAAAAGTTTAAGTAGCATGCTTATCATGGGGCCTTAGCAGTAGGTGTGCTGCTTGTATTGGTTTAGTTCACTGCTAAATCCTCAATGTCTAGGCTGAAAAAATCTCTGCCTTCCTGAAACTCAGTTATACCGAGGTTGTCACACAGCCAGCACTAAATAAGGCTGATATTGAAAGTTCATTCACTCTGTAGAACTTTATTGCAAGTTTATTGACACTTCTCATGTACGCCCGCCCAAGTAATAACATTTTTATGATCAAGAAGTACTGGTATCTCTCATTCATCTTACTCAGTAGGGAAGGACATGGGAATAGCCTCCAAATAGTGATTATTATTTCCAATGAGAACAATTTCTACTCTGTGAGTCATGTTGATTTGTTTTGTTGTCTGAATTACTCTGTATGTAGAAAATATTCTTCATCACTTTGCTAAAAACTATTGATTTTCCTGGTTTGAGACAGGTACAGTCAATCTTTACCTTTGAGACAGGTACAGTCAATTCTGCATCTGTGGATTCAAATAAATAAAGATCAAAAGTATTTGAAGAAAAAAATTGCACCTGTAGTGAGCATGTACATACTAGCCTTTTTTCTTACTATTTAATAAACAATACAACTATTTACATTATATTAGGCATAAGTAATAGAGACTATTTAAAGTATATGTGAGAATATGCATAATGTATATACAAATACTATGTCATTTTTAAAAAGGGTCTTAAGTGTCCACTGATTTGGGTACCTGTGAAAGATCCTAGAATCAGTCCCCCACAGATACCAAGGAATGACTGTATTTAGTAGGAAAGTTATGATCCCTTTATGCAGATACTCTAATAATGGGGAATTTGTTCTCAGGGAGATAATGGTCCGAAACAGAAATTAATGAACATTTAATACAGAAAAGTATCAGAGCCTTAAAATATCCTCCATGTCTGCTCACAGCTCAACTACTTTTTTTTTTGGCACCAAGAATTGAACATAGGGAACTTAATAACTGAGCTCTATCTTCAGCTCTTTTAATATTTTATTTAGAAACAAATTCTCATTGAGTTGCTTAAGACCTCACTAAGTTGCTGAGGCTGGCTTTGAACTTGCAATCCTCCTGCCTCAGTCTCCCAGGCCACTGTGATTACAGGCATGTGCCACCATGCTCAGTTCAACTACCTTTTAAAGATATTTCTCTGGGCTTCAGATTTTTCCTCCTTTTTCAACTATTATGCTTGGCCTTCAGACCCCAGACCTTTGGCTTCCTCTGGATCCCTGAAACCTTATTCTTCTCAATCTTAGCATCTTCTCTCTCCTTTACTGGTACTCTGTCTACAGTCATTTCTCACTGGAAGTGGACCAATCAGGTTCACATTTAGGAAACTGTAACAAAGATAATCATTATTCAAATCAACAATGTGCAAAATAAGTATTCATTTTTTTGCCCATTTATCTGATGTTTATTTGAAGTGCACCTTGTCCAAAATATTGACAGATCTGTAAGGAATAGCAATAAGCAGAAGATATGGTCTGAGCTCTCAGTACATATTGTCTATTAGCCAAAGTAAAATGGGATTTTTTTGCTTTGAATGAATATTTTATCTGTCACAATGCAAAAACAAATCAATTAAAATGAAAAGTGAGAAGAACATAGTTATTGCAACTGTGTTAAGCAGTTGGTATATTAGTAACTCTAGTCAAGTATTTTGAGAGTCATTGTATTTTTTGTGATGATTTTTTGTATCTCAGTCCTCATTCAGTGTGTGTTGGTTTGTATATAATGAGTTTCAGATGAGCAGTATTTTTCTAAGGTCTGCCCTAGTTTTCTCCTCACTTGACAAATTCTTCCTCAGAGATCATAGTAGTAGTTAACATTTACCTGACTCTTTCCCTGTGCTGGTCATTGTCCTAAGCTTTGTATGTATTTATTCATTCATGAATGTATAAGAGGCAAAAGCAGGCTTCTGCCTGCAAATGATGACTTACTCAGACCTCAGTTCTGTGTCCACACTGACATTTCTATCTCCTCGCTGGGCTTCTTTACAAGATATGCCACAGTCCCCTCAATCATATGGTGCCCCAAGAGATTCATCATCTTCTGGGGGAAACTTTTCCGCAGAAAAAAAATCCCCCAGGGATATTGGTCTGAAATTTTCTTTCCTTGATGTGTTTTTGTCTGGTTTTGGTATAAGAATGATACTGTCCTCACAGAATGAGTTTGCAAGGTTTCCCTCCTTTTCTATTTCATTTGAGGAATATTAGTATTAATTATTTTTTGTGGGTCTTGTAGAACTCAACTGAAAATCCCGCTGGTCCTGAGATTTTCTTGGTTGATAAGCTTTTGATTGCATCTTCTACATCCTTGCTTGAAATTGATCTGTTTAAATTGTGTATGTCCTCCTGGTTTACTTTGGATAGACTATCTACCTCTACAAATTTGTCAGTATCTTCAAGATTTTTTATTTTACTGGAGTATGAAATTTAAAATATTTTCTAATTATCTTCTATATTTCACTAGTGTCTGTCATGATATTTTCCTTTCATTACCAATTTTAGTAATTTGAGTTTTTTTTCTCTCTCCTTCTTTTCATTAGGGTGGCTAAGGGTTTATCAATTTTATTTATTTATTTCAAAGAACAAGCTCTTTGTATTGTCGGTTTTCTGAATTGTTTCTTTTGTTTCAATTTCATTGATTTTATCCCTGATTTTAATTATTTCCTTTCTAATACTGATTTTGGTGTTGGTTTGTTCTTTTTTTCTAGGGCTTTGAGATGTAATACCAGGTCATTATTTGTTGACTTTTCCTTCTTTTAATGAATGAGGTTAAATGCAATAAACTTTCCTCTTAGCACTGCCTTCCTAGTGTCCCAGAATTTTGATATGTTGTATCAGAGTTCTCATTTACCTTTAATAACATATTTATTTCCTCCCTGAAGTCTTCGGTTATCCATGCATCATTCAGCAGTATATTATTTAGTCTCCAATTGTTGGAGTAACGTCATTTTTTACTTTTATCATTGATATCTAATTACATTCCATTATGATCAGAAAGATGCAGCATAGCATCTCTATTTTTTGTGTTTGCTAAGACTTGCTTTGTGGAATAACATATGGTCTATTTTGGAGAAGGATACATGTGCTGCTGTGAAAAAGTGTATTCGCCTGTTGATGGATGGAATATTCTATATATATCTGTTAAGTATAAATTATTGATTGTATTATAGAGTTTTATAGTTTCTTTGTTTAGTTTTTGTTTAGAAGTCCTATCCAGTGGTGAGAAAGGTATGTTAAAGCCATCCAGTATTTATTGTGTTGTGGTCTATTTGATTTTTGTATTAGAGAAGGATTTGTTTGACATGCATAGATACCCCATTATTTGGAGCATAGATATTTATAATTGTTATGTCTTGTTGATATATGAACTCCTTAAGCAGTATGAAATGTCCTTCTTATCTCTTTTCACTAGCTTTGGTTGAAGTCCACTTTATCTGATATGAGCATGTGAGTGGTACATTTTTCCCCACCGTTTTTCCTTAAGTCTGTGGATGTCTTTTTCTGTGAGATGAGTCTCTTGAAGGCAGCATATTGTTGGTTCTTTTTCTTTAATTCAATCTGCCAGTCTATATCTTATAATTGATGAATTTAAGCCATTCACAACAGTGTTATTACTGAAATATGTTTTGTATTCTTGGTCATTTTGGTTTATTTTTTATTTTTAACTTGACTTGGTTTCTCTTTCATTGGCCTATCCTTTAGTGTAGTTCCTCTTTTTGCAGACTTTTATTGTTGCTTTCCATTTCCTCCTCATGAATCATTTTGCCAAGAATGTTCTGTAGTGCAGGTTTTCTTGCTGTAACTTCTTTTAACTTTTGTTTATCATGGAAGGTTTTTATTTCAACATCAAATATGAAGCTTAATTTTGCTTGATATTAATTGGCATCCATTTTCTTTCAGAGCTAGGTATATGTTGTTTCATGATTTCCTGACCTTGAGAGTCTGGACTGAAAAATCTGCTGAGATCCAAATTGGTCTCCCCTTATACGTAATCTGACTCTTCTCTCTCGTAGCCTTTAAGATTCTATCCTTATTCTGTATGCTAGGCATTTTCATTCTAATGTATCTTGATGTAGACCTGTTGTAATTTTGTACATTTGGTGTCCTGTAAGCCTCTTGTATTTGATTTTCCAATTCATTCTTCATGCTTGGGAAATTTTCTGATATAACTTCATTAAAGAGATTGTGCATTCCTTTGGTTTGAATCTCTGAGCCTTCCTCTATCCCAATAAATCTTAGGTTTGGTCTTTTCGATGTTATCCCATAATTCTTGGATGTTTTGTTTATGATTTCTTACCATCTTCACTGTGTGGTCAACTTTATTTTCCAGATTCAATATTTTGTCTTCATTGTCTGAAGTTCTGTCTTCCAAGCAATCTAGTTTATTGATAATTCTTTTTATTGAGTTTTATAATTTGGCATATTGTTTCATTCATTTCAAGGATTTCTGTTTGCTTGTTTGTTTGTTTGTTTTCCAAAATCTTTATCTCTTTTTTGAAGTAATCTTTTTCTACCTGTATTTCTTCTCTTATCTCTTTGTTGGTGTGATCAATTTTTGTCTGTATTTGCTTAATTCGTTTAATTCACAGATCATTTTTATTATGTACATTCTGAACCCCTTCTCTGTCATTTTATCTACTCCACTGTCAGTATATTCTATTGCTATAGTATCTTGGTTTGTTTGGATCATTTTCCTCCTTTGTGTTTTCCTGTTGTCTGTGTGTCTTCCTCTCTTGCAGTGCAGATCTGAGGTATTGCAGTTTCTACCCTATAATCTTGTAGTGTCTCTGCAGGTTAGGAATATTTCACTTTTAAGGGGGAAATCAATGTTTTCAGCACCCATTGCAATTAATATGCAGCCATAAATCAATTAGCTTCTATATAGACACTTATAGTTTTGTGACTATAAACAGAAATGTTGTGCATGGTTATCTTCTACCATATAGCCAATAGGTTTGCATAAGGGTTTATAGTTTCTAATGGTGGACAGAGAGAGAAAGGGGTTGGGGGTAGGATGTGATGTTTATGAGGTAGGATGTGAGAATACAGAGGTATTAGATTATAGAAAGAGTGAAAGGGGAATCAACACAAGTTGGCTATTAGCAGGAGAGAAAAAAAGAGATGGGCAACCCTATGCAAGGCTTCCTGTTGACTCTGAAACAGGATGGTGATTGTTAGCTGTCATGGCTGTTTGAGGCTGGGTGGAGAAGTCAGACAACGAAGAGATGTAAGGAAGATATAGAAGAAGCCAGGCTAACCCAGGTTCCATCTGAAATGTGAGGGAAAATGAAACATGCTCATTTATCAAAGTGATAGTAATTCTATCCATTGTTCATTGAGAAATTTGCATAATCTTCCCTGTTCCTTGATTATTATATTTTCTAAATTTTACCTTTTCTGTGTAATATATGAAAAGCTATTTCTTGTATATGTGTTTCCAAGTATAGTGCATAATTTTAAGCAAATAGATCTACATTTAATAGCTTTTATACTATGTTTTGACTAGATTTGTACTAAGTGTGATTGGACTTGTTTATAAACTTACTTGCACTGCTCAAAACATTTGAGAAAAAATTATAATTAGTATTCAAAATATTGCAGTTAATAATAATACAATGTTTATTAATGACAATGATGAATTATAATTTGCATGACTACTTATATACATAATTTTATTTCATCTTCACTCAAGCTCATTGAGGTGAATAAGGATTATTATTTTCTTTTTACAGAATACACATTAGGGACTAGGAAGAATAAAATAACTCAGATAAAATTTTCACAGCCAGACTGGAGTTTTGTTAATGGAATTAGTGACAATAAGAAAACAAGAGTGGGTTTTGCGGAAAGGATCAGAAAAACAGAATAAGAGCCAGCTTTAAAGCTAGGTGATCTTGGTCAAGTAACTAAACCCTGCAGTGTTCTCTTTTATTGACTGTCAAATATAGATAATCATAGCTACTCTGCAGAAATGTTGTAAGTGTATAAAAAATATTCTTAAAGCAAATAGAAGTGCCATGATATCCATGGGTGATTATTATGATTTAGATATGTGGTATCCCCAAAAAGCTCATGTGTGAAATAATGCAAGAATTTTCAGAGGTGAAATTAGATTAAAGGTGTCACCTAATTGATTCATCCACTTAAACAGATTAACTTGCCAGTAACTATAGGCTGGTATTGTGGGTCTGGAGGGAGTAGATTATTGGGGTATACCTTTGGGATTCATATTTTGTCCCTAGTGACCAGAATTTTTTTTCTGCTTCCTAGTTGCCAAGTCCTGAACTGTTTTCCTCTGTCACACACTTCTGCCATGATGTTCTGCCTCACCTCCTCAAGATAGCCCAGAGTTCTGAATTGAGAGACCATAAACTGAACCTCTGAAATCATGAAACCAAGTAAATATTTCCTCCTTTAAATTGTTCTTGTCAGGTCGTTTGGTCACAGCAACACAAAGCTGACTAGAACAATGATCAATAAATTACAGTTCATGTGATTGTCACCCTTCTTCCTTAAGACATAGGCTTATGTCTCTTCTATACATTCAAAATGTAGGCATGTATGTTTTACCAGTATGAACTCTCTGGCCTCCCAATACTGAAATTATCATCAGATAAGCCTAGAGAAAAAGTTCTTGGTTTTGAAAATTTTATAATAAAAGACCAACTTTTCTGAAAACATTCATTTGAAAAACCTGTAACTAAATGGGTAGAGATTATTACTCAAAAAAAAATGTTAAATACCAAAAATTATAATGGAGTAACAAGTTACACTGAGTCTTAGACATATTAGAGTCCCAAGACATCCTGACATTTCTTGGTTCCAAAGATGCTATTGGAGACATCCAGAATGGACCAAGTAGAGACTTGGCATCAGAGTTCTTGGTCTCAAGGTCATCAATGATAAAGTTACATAAGTTTGATGGAGAAATAGTCCAAGTCCTGGCACTGTTGAAAGAAAATGTTTTACCAGTTTGTGAAATGACAAGAGTAGAAATTTTTCCAACAGTATTAGTATTGCTGAAGAAATGTATAATACACTCTTGAGTTTTTTCTTTTAGTAAAAGGCATGTACCCAACATATATGAAAAGGCAGCTATTGTCTTCTTCCAAGACTATCTGAAAGGGTTTCCACATGTATCCAAAGCATCCAAAACCTGGTAGGGAAGTTTGGACATATTATCACAAAAATTTCTCATTTTTAATTAACCAACTAATATTTAAAAGCCAACAAATGGGAGAAGACTGAAGTAAATAAAAATTGAATCTAGTGGAAGGAACCCCTAGTGAACCATGACATGTAAACATAGTAAAATTTCAGCTGCTACCAGTTTAGATACTTATCCAAAGCAACAAAAGAGTAAATATAGTTTTGTTTTGACATTATGATGAAATTATTCAGGAGGAATTGTCAACCTTGAACTGAAAGACATTGAATTAACTTTATAAGGTCTTAGCTTGTATTCATTTACTATAGAAAAGGACAAAATTTGCAAAAATAAAGCTTTACTTTTTTGTGAACACCATTTTTTCTTATGCCTTTTCTGCTCTAAAAACTGCTTCAGGTATTGTTATCCTATAATTCATTTGTATGTTGAGTCTTCTTAATACCTTCATGAGTATATTACCTTGTGCCATTATTTAATTAAAAAAATAACTATGGGACATCGACATAATAAAATACTCAGGTGAATGAGCAATTCACATTCAAATGAAAAGCAATTGGACTCAGCTGTGCAAAGGAAAGTGATCTCTTTCAATGAATACATCCCAGGCTTGGAGAACAATAGGTATCTTCATAAATGACATAAACATGTTTGACTTTGAAAGGTTAGAAATATTCAGTGCCTTTCTCATTTATAAAGGCACAGAAATTTCTAATTATAAGATAACTTAAATGTGCTGTGTTGGCTTAAAATAAGATGTCCAAGGTCTATTGTACATTTTCTAAATGACAAAGCAGGCAACACAGAAGCAGACAATACAATTATGGAATGAGAAATGTTCTGTGGCAAGAATTAAGCTAGAAGACCCTACACATTTACTAGTAATCAAGAATTGCTATATGTAGTAACCTAAGCTCTCTGTTTACATAGGTTGACAAATTTTGTACCCAAAACAAAGTTTTCAACGTGATGGAGTAGATACATGATGAAGTATAGAATAAGATTATACATTTTCTTAGGTTTGAGTAATGGATTATATATATATAAAAGTTAGGATTGTAATTTTAGGAATCAGACTAACAAGGCTATTTCAGGATTTGAATATTAATCTCATTCTTTGATGTTTGTTCTGGGTTTGGTCATAATTGGTCAGATTTGATGTGAATAAGGGAGTTCTATTTAATGTAAATGGTGTCCTAATCTACCCGAGGCTAGGTGCTTTATAAAGCAAAGAGATTTATTTAGTTCTGGAGGTTCATGAACATGGCACCATCATCAGGCCAAGGCTCATGAGGGTCTCATGGCATCACAATGATGGAGGGTGTCTTAAAGGAGTGAATGCATGCCCATGAAAAGACTAAGAAGAGATCCCAGACTTGATTTTAAAAACCTATTGTTGCAGGAACTAATGCAGTCTTGCCATATTGACCCATTCCTATAAAATAGAATTCATCTATTCACAAGGGAAGCCCAAAAATCTAATTACCTTTCATAAGGCCTCATCTTTTAAATGTTCCAACATCTCAACACTACACTTTGGACTAAGCATAAAGCAAATGAACATTTGAAAGATAAACTATATCCAAACCATAATATTCTTCCCCTAGACCTCAATGTTTATCTTCTTCTCATAATGCAAAATGAATTTATTTCATCTAAATAGTCCCCAAGGTTCAACTCATTGTAGATCCACTCCCAAACCCAATGTCCCATCTGATATTGAAGGCAAACACCTCAATCTGTCAGTCTCTAAAACCAAAATCAATTTTCTACTTCCGATATATAATGGTAGGATATGGATGGGATAAGCATTGCATTTCCCTAATGGAAAAATGGAAATAGAAAGTAGTCACTAGCCCAAAGCAAGTTCCAAACTATCTTGGGAAAACATTATGTCCTAAAATTCTAGGTCAGGCATCCTCTGCACACTGGGGCAGGAGGTAGGCCCCAAGGTTTTGCGGAGCCCTGCTCCCATGGCTTTTTGAGGTCTGTCTATATGGATGCTCTCATGAATTGGAGTTTGGATGCCTGTGGATTTTCCAGACCAGAGTTATATGCTGCAGGCAGTCCACTCTTCTGGCTCCATTGAACATTACCCCAGTGGAGACTCCCCATGAACTTTCTACCATTTGGCAAGTTTCTTAACTTTCCTTGATATCTCAGTGGAAACCTCTCTGATCCCAATAGCTCCTGCATTCTTCATGCCTCTGGAATTATCAAACCATGTGTTTTAGTCAACTTTGTCACTACTGTGACCGAAGGACCTGCTAAGAACAATTTTATAGTAGAAAAAATGTATACAGTGTTCATGGTTTCAGAAGTCTCAGTCCATAGAGGGCCAACTGTGTTGCTCTGTGCCTATTGCAAAACTCCATGGTGTGAAGGTGTGATGGAGGAGAGCAGCTCAGCAGAGCATAATCAGGAAACGGAGAGACAGAGAGAGAGACTAAGCTCAACAGGGATGAAATATAAAGCCCTACGTCACACCCCAAAGACCCATCTCCTCCAGTTACACTCCACCTTTCTACAGTTACCACCCCGTTAAATCCATTTAAAAGGATGAATGCACTAATTAGGTTAAGGGTATCATAATCCAATCATTTTACCTCTAAATTTTCTTGCATTGTCTCTCATGTGAGTTTTGAGGAGACACCTCCTACCTAAATCATAATACTATTTGAATGCCATCAAGGTATATAGCTTGATCCTTTTTGAGTACTGGCTCAACATATGAGTGAGCCAAATTGAACCACAACTGGAATGGTTGTGGTGTACTTTTCTGGAAGACAGGGAGCAGAATTCCAAAACACCCATGGGCTGCAAGCACATAGCAGCCTGGTGAAGTTTCCTGACATAATTTTAACTTTTAAAGCCTATGGGCTTATGATGGAAGAGAGCGTCTTTGTAGGTTTCTAATATGATTTTGGGCCTTCCTTGCCATTATCCTGAAACAGCACCTGGCTATATTTTATCTGTGCTAATCTCTTTAGCAACCTCTTTTTTGTTGTTGTTATTTTTTATTTTATTTGTTCCTTTTGGATATAAATGACAGTAGAATGTATTTTGGCATATTATACATATATAGAGTATAACTTATTCTAATTAGGATCCTATCCTTGTGGTTGTACATGATGCAGGGTAATCCTGGTCCTGTTTCAAGGCTAGGAAAGTTATGTCCAATTCATTCTACTGTCCTTCCTATTCTATTCCTCCTACATCCCTTCCAATTGTTCCTCTTTGTCTAATCCAATGGACTTTTATTCTTTTCCTCTTCACCTTTCCTTGTTGTGGATTAGCATCCATATAGCAAAGAAAACATTTAGTCTTTTTTTTTTTTGTGTGTGTGTGTGTGTGTGATGCTTGGGATTGAACTAGGCAGGGCCTTGGGCATTTGAGGCAAGCACTCTGCCAACTGAGCTATATCCCCAACTCTGTATTTATTTTTTTATTTTGGAAGATTGACTTATTTCATTTAGCATGATATTCTGTAGTTACATCCACTTACTGGAAAATGCCACAATTTCATTCTTCTTTACAGAGATTAGTATTACACTGTGTATATATACTACATTTACTTAATCCATTAGTCTGTTGAAGGACACCTAAGTTGGTTCCATAGCGTGGCTATCATGAATTAAGCTACTATAAACATTGATGTGGCTGCATCAATGATGATTTTAAGTCCTATAGGTATAGACTGAGGAGTGGGATAACTGGATCAAATGGTGTTTCCATTCCAAGTTTTCTAAGGAATTACATACTGCTTTCCATAGTGGTTGCATCACTTTGCAGTCCTATCAGCAATGTATGAAAGTACCTTCATCCCTACATCCTTAACAACATTTATTGTTACCTGTATTCTTGATAATTGCCATTTTGACTGGAGGGAGATGGAATCTCAGTGTGGTTTTAATTTGCATTTCTCTAATTGCTAGAGTTTTTTCATATTTTTTAAAATATTTTTTTAGTTGTTGATGTACCTTTATTTTATTCATTTATTTATATGTGGTGCTGAGAATTGAACCCAGTGCTTCACATATGCCAGGCAAGTACTCTATCACTGAGCCACAACCCCAGGCCACTTTTCATTTATTTTTGACCATTCATATTTTGTATTCTGTGAAATGCCTGTTCAGTTCCTTTGCCCACTTGTTGATTGGGTTATTTGATTTTTTTATGTTATTTTGTTGTTATTGTTTTTGTTGTTCCTTGTATAACCTGGAGATTAGTGCTCTATTGAGGATACAAGTGGTAAAGATCTTTCTCCCATTCTGTCAGCTCTCTGCTCATGTTCTTGATGATTTCCTTTTCAGTGAGGATTGTTAGTTTGATTCCATCCTACTTAATGATTTTTTATTGTACTTCTTGCACTTTAGGAGTCTTATAGGGGAAATTGTTTCCTAAGCCAGCATGATGGAGTTGGGCCTACTTTTTCTTCTACTAAGCTCAGGGTCTCTGGTCTAATGCCTAAGTCCTTGATGCACTTTGACTTTTGTACAGGGTGAGAGATAGAGATTTGATTTCATTATACTACATATGGATTCCCAGCCTTCCCAGCGCCATTTGTTGAATAGCCTATCTTTTCTCCAACGTATGTTCATAACACCTTTGTCTAGTAAAAGATAACTGTACTTATGTGGGTTTGTCTTTAACAACCACTTTCTGGGTCATGAATTATTTTTGCTCTTTCTTTCAGGCTCTGCATTGTTTCAATTTTTTCCAGTTTGTTTTCCTTTTAATTATAAATTCTATCTTTAAACCATCCCTTTTTCTCTTATCTGGGCATAAGCAGTTAAAAGTAAATAAATATCCATCTGAGTGTCTTTTTGTTCAGAATTTTAATTTTTAATTTGTATATTTTACTTATTTACTTTTAACTGATTCATTGTATCTATACACAGAAGTGAAATTCATTGTGACACACACGACTTAATTTGGTTAATTTCATTCACCTGTTCCTCCCCTTCCTCATCCCTCTTCCTCCACCTGATTCCCTTTCTCTACTCTTTTCCTTTCTATTTTTGTGAGATCTCCCTTCCCTTTTTTAAATTCCTTATTTCTCGTTAGCTTTCACATGTAAGAGAAAACATTTGATCATTGACTTTATGAGTCTTCCTTATTTTATTCAGCATGGCATTCTCTAGTTCCTGCCATTTACTAACAAATGACATAATCTCATTCTTCTTTATGACTGAGTATATATACCATAGCTTTTTATTCCCAATCATCCATTGAGGGACATCTAGTTTGGTCCTCTAATTTGCCTATTGTGAATTGTGCAGCTGTAAACATTGGTATGCATGTATTACTATAGTATGCTAATTCTCATTCTTTGGGATAAATACCAAGATGTGGGATAACTGGATCATATGTTGGTTTCATTCTTAGACTTTTTTTTTTGTGG
Organism: Callospermophilus lateralis; assembly: GCF_048772815.1. Taxonomy (NCBI): domain Eukaryota; kingdom Metazoa; phylum Chordata; class Mammalia; order Rodentia; family Sciuridae; genus Callospermophilus; species Callospermophilus lateralis. The sequence goes on from NC_135314.1 coordinate 67,208,845, forward strand.
AAGCAGAGATTGAATCCAGAGGCACTTATTCACTGGGCCACAGCCCCACCCCTTTTTGTGTTTTATTTTGAGACAGGGTCTAGCTAAGTTGTTTAGGGCCTTGTTAAGTTTCTGAGGCTGGATTTGAACTTGCAAATCTCCTTCCTAAACCTCCCAAGATTCTGGGATTACAGGTGTTTTCCTATTCCTAGTCTTTGGAGGAATCTCCATACTGTTTTCCAAAGTAATTGTACTAAAAATGTTGAATTTTTATTTTTCATAGATATGAGGGCCATTTACATATTTTTTCTTTGGAGAAATGTTTATTGAGTTCATTTGCCCATTTATTGATTGTGCTTTTTTTTAATTTTTGGTGTTAAGTTTTTTGAGTTCTCTATTTATTCTGTATGTTAATCTCCTATAAGAAGAATAGCTGGCAAAGATTTTCTCCTCTCTGTAGGATATCACTTAATGGTCTTAGTTCCTTTGCTGTGCAGAAGCATTTTAACTTGATGGCATCCCATTTATTGATTCTCATTTTTTCATTATTGAGTTTTAGGAGTTTTATTAAGGAATTTTGTGCCTGTGCCAACTAACTCCTTGGCCTTATCTAGTCTGAGTTGACCTTTGTGCTGAGTGAAATATGGGAATATAGTATCATTTTTCTACATATAGATATATAGTTTTCCCAGCACCACTTATTAAAAGGACCATCTTTTCTCCAATATATGTTTTTGGTACCTTTGTCAAGAATCAGATGACTGTAAGTACATGGATTTGTCTCTGTCTTCTATTTGATTCCATTGATCTTCATGTCTGTTTTAATGCATGTTGTTTTTCTAATTTCTGCACTATAGTATAATTTGAGATCAGGTATTGTGATGCCTCCAGCATTACTCTTTTTGCTCAGTATTGCTGTGACTATTCTGTTTTTATTCTTCTGTATGAATTTTAGAATTATTTTTCCCTAGTTCTATGATTTATGTCATTTTTCGATGGGGATCATAATGAATCTGTATATTATTTTTGATAATATAACCATCTTGACAATATTAATTTTGCATATGTCAGATCATGGAAAGTTGTTCCATCTTCTGTGATCTTCCATTTTTTTTCTTCATTGTTCTATAATTTTCACTGTAGAAGTCTTTCAACTCATTGATTAGATTTATTTCCAAGGGTATTTTTTTTTGAGGTTATTATGAACAGAATTATTTTCCTAATTTCTTTCTCAGTGTATTCCCTAATGGAGCATAGAAAACTAATAGATTGTTGTATATTGAGCTTGTCTCCTGTTACTTTGCTGTGTTTGTTCATCAGATCTAGAAGTCTTTTGGTAGCGTATTTTGGGTCTTGTAAGTATAGAATCATGTCATTAGCAAATAGAGATAATTTGACTTTGTTTCCTATTTGTATTCTTTTGATTTCCTTCTTTGACCTGAATGATCTGGCTACAGTTTCAAGAATTATTGAATCAGCATGGTAAGAATGGATGTTCTTGCCTTGTTCCCAATTTTAGAGAAAATGCTTTCAGTTTTTCTCCATACAGTATGATGTTGACTTTGGGTTTGTTATATATAGTCTTTATGTTGTTGAGATACATTCCTTTGTCCTTAAAATTTCCAGTGTTTTTGGCATGAATAGGTGAGAATTCAGTTAATGGAAGGTTATAGACTTTTGGAGGTATTTATTTCCTTGCTTTCTCATATTGCTTGTATTTCTATTCTGAGATTTGCCAATCTTCTGGGATGGATCTTTTTCCCATTGTTGACAGGAAGACTCTTTAGTAGCCTGTTTTCACTTTGCCATGTTTCAAGTCACTCACTGAAGTTTTTCTGCTCATTCCACTCAAACTAGCACCAGAGTCATCCTGGAGCTCCCTAATTTTCATGAATGAGCTGCCACCTGTTCAGAAAATTTCTTCACTGGTTTTTCATCATATTAAAATTTCACCTTCTATAAAGCTCTAGGACATGAATGTGATGCACCCAAATTCTTTCCACTGAGGTGACAAGGGTGTCCTTTACTCCAATTTCCAATAGGATAGTGCATTTCCCCCCATCTGAGACCTCATCAGCATGGCTATTACTGTCCACATTTCTCTCAGCATTCTTTTCACCACCATGTAGCTAATCTCTAAAAAATTACAGCTCCTTCCTAGCTTCCTTATCTCCTAAGCCTTTGCCAGAGTTTCCTCTAATGCTGATATAGCAGTGCAGGTGCTTTCTAGTCTGCTTCTCAAAATTCTTCTAAGTTATGCACATTACACAGTTCCAAAGCTGCTCTAATTTTTCAGATCTTCTTCTTATTGGCAAAATTCTAAATTTTTGTATATTCAGCTTGTCTCCTGTTACTTTGCTGTGTTTGTTCATCAGATCTAGAAGTCTATTTGGTAGAGCATTTTGTGTTCCCACAAAAAAAAAAAAAAAAAAACCTAATAACTTACAAGTAAATGATGGTGGTGGTGGGGTGGGTTGGCCCACAATTCTGGTAACTGGAGAGTTCAAACATCAAGGTTACAGAGTTCTGGTTGTGTGTCAACATAGCAGAGAAGTGGAAAGGGAACAGATTGAGTAAAAAAGGTGCCAAGTGAATGGAGTACCCTCAATTTGTAGCAACTTATTCTTATGGGAACTAATCTTATCCCACAAGACTTGACCCACTCTCATGTGAGCATTAATTCAATCATAAGGATGATATTATCACAATCTACTTACTAGCCAATAGGCCTAATCTTTTTAAAATTTCTATGATCTCAACATCACCACACTGGTGATTAATCTTTCAGCATATAAATATTTGGGGGTTAAATCATATTCAAATCATAGCGTATAGTTTCTATGTAGAAAAACCTATGTTGAAATTCAGTATGATTATAAGTGTGGTCATGATTTATTGTATTCCTTTTAATGTAAATATGTATTTCTGTTTTGTGGAAAAAAATCTATCATTTCTACTTTCTTCACCATCAGGAAATGAATGTATCCAGAGAATAGGATTATAATCTACAATCAAGATTCAACTAAAATAATAAAGTTATCACTATATAAGTGCTAAAGTTATGATATGTTTTAATATAAGTTTTCTGTTCTAAATAGCCTTTTCTGATTTTTGCTGTTCATAATACTAACTTAGAAACAATATTAACAATTAACTCCATCTTGATAAATACCAAAGGGTCTGAAAATAGAGAAATTAAATAGAAAAATAGAGAAAGAAAACAACTTTGTCACTCATTTTCACTTTGGAACAAGTTTCAACTGTCTACATAGCAATTGACTAGGACTATATCTAAATTTGTGCATATTAAACAATCAGGGAATGACTGATACTCTGGAATAGTGTTTTCTATGTGGTAATTTGTTGACCTATATGGTCTTTGTTCCTTTTATCTCCACTTCCATCTAAAAACCTCCTCTCTGCTGTCTACCAAGCACATTTAACCACAAGGGCAGCAGTGAAACCCAAGAGGTGGCAACAAAACACATTGAACAAAGACAAATACAAAAATACTACAGCATATAGAACTTAACCTTACATAATAGGCAAAGAATAGAAACTTCATATCTGTAAGATTAAATGTTATGAAGAATTTAAATGGTTTTTAATTTAATACCCATATTTTTAAAAAGAGGATATTGAATCAGGGATGTTGAATGACTTGCCCAGGATCCCACAACTGAGAAGTTGATAAACTGAGATCAACTTCTTGAAAAAAGACTTAAAAATTCATTCTAACATATACTACTCATTTGAAAATACCACAATTACTTATTAAAATGGCTGGAACATAGGCAGTTTTATCAAATAAGTGATTCATCAAAATCTGTAAAGTTTGTAGTTGTCTGAATTATGTGATTTGCTTTAGAGTGTTAAAAGCAACCCAAGAAGTTTTCTTCTGATTTATTTTTTTGCTGAAGTTCTGGAGTTCCGGTTTCTGATCTAAAATGAAGGAAGTTTTAAAAGTGACCACTTCATTCTAACAGCAAATAAAAAGCTGAACAAACTAAAAAAAAAAAAAAATCGACAACTCTTGATAATCTGAGGTAGAGATGAGGTCAGAGGGCAAACCACTGCCCACCAAATTAGACAGATGGGTGCATGTGTAGAATATGCAGTGTGGGGGAATAGAAATCTCTGTAGACACAAATGCTAGAGTGGGAAATGCTGAACTAGAATTGGAAAATTGCTGAAGGCTCACTATGGATGTCTGAGAAATAAAGGCCACAAGAGGATCCAGCCATAGGAGTAGACCCGTACAATTTTATGAATTTTGTCTCTTGGAGAACTACCAAGTTCTAATAGTGAACAAGAGAGAAAATCCACTCATGTTAGTGGCAGGGGAAGGGAAAAATTAACAGCCTTGAAAAAAAACCCCAGAACATTCTGTTCTTTTTAACAAAGTCTTCCTTCAGGAGAAACTATTTAACAGATCTTAGCTGCTAGGATTTTTGTAGAGGTTAACTGACCTTGAATAATATATTCAGCCCCAGATGACTCTAGCTCTCCAACTAAAGAAAGTGAAATACCTAATTCCAGCTCCTTCCAGCCTTCCCTGTGAAGAAGAAATGTGCCCAATGTCAGCATATTCTAGTCATCCTGTCCCACCTAATGAGGATGAGAAATTGAGAAACACTTGTAAAATTTACAGTCCAGAAACACAAGCACAATTAAAACTAAGCTGTAATCATTGGAATATAGAATACTTCCCTCTTCTATCTTAAAAGCTTATTATTAAAGTCTTATTTATTTCATTTTTTAATTTCATTTTATATAGTACATCATATCTGGCTAAGAAAAAAAATTACAAAGAATATGAAAGGGAAAAAGAACTATTTGAAGAGATAGAGCAAGCATCAAATAAGATTAGGTACGGCAGGAATGTTGGAAACATCAGACTAGGAGTTTACATATAAGAAATTTATTCAATTTTGATTCATATGTTATGTGTTCTATTGGTTGAAGTGGTCAGCACACAAGAAAATAAGGACAGGGTGAGCTGAGAGAAGGAGATTCAAAGAATGAATCAAAAAAAAAAAGTAGTAGTGACAAACAAATCTCACTATAATAGAAATGAAGAAATATCAACGATGTGTTTATCAGAACATTGGGCATGAGTGAAGAAAGAATCTTGAAGTTGAGAGGATTTCAGTAGAAACCTCCCAAACTGAAAAGCCAGGAGCAAAAGAGAAGTGGAGGTAAAACAGCAAAATAGAATAAATATCCCAGAACTATGGGATAATTCTAAAGAAACACCACACAGGTAATGGAAAAATGAGAAGAAGAGAAAAAAAATGAAAGAAAAACAATGAAGAATTTCCCTAAGGTAATGTCAGATACCAAACCATAGATTCAGGAAGTTCAATGAATACCAAAGAGAATAATTTCCCAGAAACTGAACATAGGCATGTTATCTTTGTGTACTGTGATAAAATATATGAAATAAACAACTTAAAAGAAGGAAAAGTTTATTTTAGCTCATGGGTTTAGACATTTCAGTTCATGATTAGTTGCCTCCATTGCCTTTGGACCTGAGGTGAGGCAGAACATCATGGTAGGTGCCTTTGGTGAAATAATCTGCTCACCTTGTGGCAGCCAATAGGCAAAGAGAGAGAGGTACAGGTCCCAGTATCCCTTCAATGTCCCCAGTGACCCAGCTTGCTCCATGTAGGATCCACCTCTTAAAAAGTTCCACTACTTTGAAAACAGCATTTTGGGTTGGAGACCAAACTGTAAAGAAAGGGCCTATGAGGGTCATATAAGATCCAAATTATAACATAGCATGATTAAAATTATATAAAAGTAAGTTTTAAAAAGTCTTTAAAACCATGGGGTAAGAGGAAACTTAAAATAAAATTAAATCTGACTGCTCCTCAGAAACTATGTATTCAAGAAAAGAGTGGAGTGAAATATTTAAAGCATTGAGAGAGAAAATTCAGTGTGCATGTAAAATTCAATACACTGCAAAATTATCCTTTGAAGGTGAAGGATAATGAGGACTTTATCAGACAAACAAAAAATGAATTTGTTGCCAGTAGAACTTGCCTTACAAGAAATGTTCAAAGAAGTTCTTTAGAGATAAGGACAATTGCATAGGTCAGAAACTTAGTTTGTACATAAAGAAAGGAAGAGCACTAGAAAAGAAAGAAGCAGTAACAAAAAATACCTTTTAACTTTAATATTCTTGAGTGATATAACAGACAACAATTTGTTCATGATAGTGGCAATGGAAAGATGGTACCCAACATATGATAGTTCAACTTTCTTTCTTTTTTTTATAGTGGTGTAAAAGTGATATGCATTCAACAGAAAATGTACTTCAAATTTGGAATTTATCATCTTTCCATGGTTAGTGAGATGTATAATACTTTCTCACAATGCTGGGCAGCAACAAGCTATAGGTCGTAGTCAGTCACAAGTTCACAAGAGTAAACAAATACCGGCTTGCTCTACCGTGTGCTGTGCTGTTGAGCTATGATTCTCAGTAGGTTAGATGGATTAAATACATTTTTTTGTACTAAAAATTGAACTCAGGGGCACTCAACCACTGAGTCATATCCTCAGTCTTATTTTGTATTTTATTATAGACAGAGTCTCAATGAGTTGCTTAGTGCCTTGCTTTTGCTGACGCTGGCTTTGAACTCATGATCCTACTGACTCAGCCTCCTGAGCTGCTGGAAATTATAGCCATGGGCCACTGTGCCAGGATATTAAGTACATTTTTAACTTACATTTTGAATCTACCATAGATTGTCACATAACTCCATCATAAGTTGAAGAGCATCAATATCTAGTTATGTGTGCTTATGTTTGCTTATGTACAAGTAAAATGAAGTATACCACTAATATACAAGGTGAAAAGAACTAATTACTATATTCTTTAATTTAAAGCACACTGGCATTATCTATGAAGCTGTATAATATTGTTAGACAATAAACCTGAATCAATTGTAAATGTATGTTGCAAATTATGGCCAAGCCCTCAAGAGGGTAGGGAAAAGAAGTATAAATCCTACACCAGGAAAGGAAAGAAAATGTAATATTATGAAACCACAAAAGGCAGAAACAGAGTGGAATACAAAAGTGGTATGAAGTAAAAAGGCAAAAAAAATAAACAAAGAGTAACAAACATGGTAGATATTATTAGAATTATCTCAATAATCACTTAAAATGTTAATGATATAAATGTACCAATTAAAAGAAAGATTATCAGAGTGCATTAAAAAACAAGACCCAACTTAATTTTACCTAAAATAAACTCCCTTTAAATATAAAGAAACATATATGTTCAAAGAAAAAGGATGAAGAAAGATACATTGTAACAGTCACATGGGAGTAGCTATCTTAATTTCAGAGAGCGCAAGCTTCAGAATAAAGGGAGCTATTACAGAGTGAGGCATTACTCAACAATAAATGGTTGATTCTCCAAGAAGGTACATCAATTGTTGTTGTGTGTGTACCTAGCAACAGAACCTCAAAATATTTGAAGCAAAAAATTAAAGAACCACACACTAACTTTTCCAACAACAGATTTTACATTCTTTTCAAGGTCACATAGAATATTCTCCAAGATAAAACATATTCTGGGATATAAAACGCATCTTAGCAAATTTTAAAAGAAATAGAAAATATACATTGTCTACTCCCAGGCCACAATAAAATTAATCTATAAATGTTTAACACAAAGTTTTCTGGCAAATTTCAAACTACTTGGAAATTAAACAACATACTTCTAGAGTAGCATGAAGAAATCCCAAGGGAAATTTTAAAAATATTTTTATTTCAATGGAAATGAAAACACAGATTATCATAGTTTGTGGGATTCAGCAACAGTGGTGCTTCTTGGCAAACTTATAGTATTGAACAGGTGTATTAGGAAAAAAGAAAGATACACAATAATCTAAGTTTCTGTCTTATGAAGCTGAGGAAAAAAAAAAGAGCATATGAAAGCCAAAGTAAGAAGAAGAAAACATAATAGCAATTAGAATAGAAATCGATGAAATTAAAGATACAAAATCAATGAAACCAAAAGCAGTTTCTTTGAAAAGATTAATAAAATCAACAAACTCTAGTGAAACAAATGCAGGAAAAATGACAAAGGATACAATACTAATATAAGAAATGAAAAAGGCATATAACTACACATCTGATTATAACAGAGAATCAGAAACTGATTTTGCTAAAAGCATTGACTCTTCATGGGCCTGCAGATGCCTAATTAGTAACTAAAAGCAGGATAAAGCTTGGCATCTCTGCTCTTGTGTGGCATCTATCTCCTTTGAAATCTTAAAACTTGGGTCAGATTCTTTCTATTTCTACACTGAGACATGTTAGTCATGTAAGGAGCATAGTACTAAATTTATGCAACCTCCTCATCTCCAGTACTTGATAAGATAAGAGTAACTGAGATATTTTCAAGATTTATAAGGCTGTTCAATATCCAGGCCCCTGGAGTGATGCCTAGATATCTCCAGTCATTGTCCTAAATATTTAGTCACCTCGGACTCTAGGAATAGCATATCCTTGCAGACCTATTACCCAATGATGAGATCACCCTCTCCAAATGAGAACAATTATCCCAGAACAGCTGACTGAGACCTTCCCCCCCCCAAACAGGAGTTATCACTTTATGGGAACCAGACTGTCCCCTCAAGCAATAAGGACTTCTTCAGAGCCACTTGGCAGAATCATAATGAAATAATGATCAACCTGGTCACGATCTGAGGAGGATGCATTTTTCTGTCAGCTATCCAAATCCACTGGCTATACAAGACCACAACCCTTGACTTTGTTCCTCTTTTCTATAAAACCTCAGATCCTCCGTCAATCTCTTGAAGACACATCTTTTGTCACTGTACCTCTATATATGTTCTTCCTAGAATAGGCCATGCTGAAGGAGCTTTCCTTTTCTGTCCTTTGTCCCTGCTTACCTCTTTGATTGACATGTTGGGCTTATTGGGGTGGGTGGCCACACATGGTCTATTGATACCATTGGAGCCAGGACCTTTACTCAAGGTCTCCAGTAATACCATTGTAATTAAAAGGATAATAATAAGAAGCTATTAAAAATTATGCTCACAAATTTGATAAACTAGAGGAAATGAACAAATTCCTTGAAAGACAAAATATGAAAAAAATCATTCAAGACATAATAGACAATCTGAATATGTCCACATCTATTAAAGAAATTGAGCCAATAATTAATAACCACTTAAGACAGACACCACTAGGCACAGATGTGTCCCACTAAATATTTAAATACAAAATTAGACCAATTCCCTACAATCTTTTTCAGAAAATAAAATCAGAATACTTCCTAACTCTGTCTATAAGGCCAGGATCAGTCTAATATCAAAAAACCAGAAAAGAACATTAGAAGGGTAAACACTAGGTTTAATATATCTCATGAGCTTTGAGGCAAAAATTATTAATAATATTTTATCAAATCAAATTGACCAATTTATTTTTAAAAATTATACACCATACCCATGTGAAATTTATCTGAGGCATGAAAGACTGGTTTAACATTTGAAATTTAGTTAATGTAATTGTTTATATTGACAGATAGGCTAAAGAAGAAAATTTTCCTGATCATATTATTAGATGCAGAAAATGCATTTGACAAAATCCAATGACAAAACTCATGATCAAAAAAAAATACCTCAACAAATTAAAAATAGGAACGTCTTCAACTTGATAAAGAATAAGTATAAAAAACATATAGGTCAACACCACACTTAATGGTGAGAAACAAGAAGTTTTCCCAATAAAATTGTGAACAAACAATGTCTTCTATAAAAACTTCTGTGAAGCATTCTTTGCAAAGTTCTAGAATATGCACTAGGAAGAGAAAATTTACACTGAATGGGAAGGAAGGAACAAAATTGCCTTTGTTCATAGTTAAGATGGTTGTCTCTACAGAAAATTTAAAAGAATCACCAAAACTCTCCTGGAATTAATCATAATTATGTCAGATTGCAAGATAGAAAATTAATATTCAAAGTCAAACATTTTCCTTATATCATCATCGAACAAGTGGAATTTGAAATTAAAAGGGCACGGCTTCGACTGACATTGTGGTCCAATGGTAGAGAATTTGACAAGCATGCAAAAGCCATGGGTTCTATTCACAGCACCACAAAGAAAATAAAAGAGACTAAATAAAGACAGAATGCTATTTACTTTAGCATACCCCCACAACTGAAATACTCAGATATAAATTTAACAAGATGTATAGAACTTCTATATGAGAAAAATTTTAAAAACGGATAAAATAAGACAAAAATTACTAAATAAGTGAATATTCCACATTCATGAATCAAAAGGCTCAATATTTTCAAGCTGTCATTCCTCCCCATCTTTTTCAATAAAGTAAGGCAAGTCCAATAAAAATTAGCGCAGGAAATTTTGTGAATTTCAACAAACTGATTCCTAAGTTTACATGAAGAGGAAAAGAACTCATTATTGCCAACACTGTCCTGAACAGAGAAGAGTTGGAGATGTGATGCTACCTAACTTCAAGACTTATCACGAAGCTGCAAGAATAAAGACAGTGTGGTGTTAGTAACTGAATAGACAGATTATGGCACAGAAAAGACAGACCAGAAACAGATCCACATTAAGAATTAAATGATCTTTGACAAAGGAGTAAAAGCCAGTGACACAGAGTCTTTGGAACAAAGTAACTCTTTCAAACAAATGGCTTTTAAACAACTGGACATCTACAATGCAAAAACAAACAAAAATTTTCTAGACACAGATCTACACAAAAATAAAATCAGACCATAAACCTAAATGTAAAATGCAAAATTGCAAAACTTCTTCTTCTTCTTCTTCTTTTTTTTTTTTTTTTTTTTTTTTTTTTGGTACCAGGGATTGAACTCAACGTCCCTTGACCACTAAACTACATTAAAAACCCAGCCCTATTTGGCATTTTATTTAGAGACAGGGTCTCACTGAGTTGCCAAACTCCTCACCGCTGATGAGGCTGGCTTGAAACTTGCGATCCTCCTGACTCAGCCTCCCTAGCAACTGGGATTAGAGAAAACTATAAAACTTCTGAAAGATAGCCTAGAAGAAAATCTAGATGAACTTGGATCTGTTTTTGTTTTTGACATAACACCAATGACATAATTCTTAAAAGAAAGAGTTCATAAGCTGAACTTGCATAAAGTAAATTTCTGCTTTGTGAAAGACACTGGCAGGTGAAGAAAAAGATAAGCCACAGGCTACAAGAAAATATTTGCCAAACACATATCTGATAAAGAACTCTTCCATAATGCACAGATAACTCTTAAAATTTAACAAGAAGAAAACAAACAATAGGAGAAAAAAAACACAGGCCAAGGACTTTAACAGATACCTTCATAAGGAAGATATAAGGTTGGCAAAATACATATGAAGACTCTCAAAATACTTGTCACCAGGCAAATGAATATTAAAACAATGAGATAACACTATGCACCTGTTAGAACAGCCAAAATCCAGAACATTGGTAGCACCAAATGCTGGTAAGGTTGTGAAACAACAGGAACTCTTTCCCATTATTGATGAGAAGACAAAATACTGAAGCCTTTTTTTAAGATAGTTTGACATTTTCTTTGGAAAAAAAAACTAACTAAACATACTCTTACCATAAGATTTAACAACTGAAGAGTAATATTCATCAACTTATATTGTTATATTGAATGAATGTACAAATATGTAACAACTATCACCATTATGTACCATTATAATGTACCAATGAAAATATGGGAAAAAATCCAACAATGGTACTCCTTGATATATATTCAAATTGATTTAAAGTTATGTATAAATGAAAACCTGGGGTGGATGTTTATTGTAACTCTGTATGTGATTTTAAAATTCACAATCAACCAAGGTCTCTTTTAATAGATGAATGAATAAACTGTGGTACATCCTGACAATGTAACATTATTCAGCACTAAAAAAGAACTATTGAACCATGAAAAGATATGAAGATATGAGGACACAATCTACATTTTTAAGATTGGATAAGTGAGTGTAGATTAAGAAATGAAAAGACCCGAGTCTTAGAGTATTTTAAAGTTTAGATGTCAGGAAAACAAAACAAAACAAAACAAACAAACAAACAAACAAAAAAAAACCTTAGGAACAAGTAAAGAACAGAGGAAAGGAGGGAACAGACCATTAGGGGGAAAAAAGTATTACTAAATTTAACTAAAATTATGCTCTAGCATTAACTATTGTATTTAGCAACATGGTGGACCTTGGTTTTATTAATTTAAATGGAATGGTGATGGTAACATTTTCATTTTAATGAAATTAAGGTGATCTGGTAACAAAGGAGTTGGTGACTGGGCGTGGTGGCCCATACCTGTAATCCCAGTGTCTCTGGAGGCTGAGGCAGAAGATCATGAGTTCAAAGGCAGCACTCGGCAATTTAATGGGGCCCTAAGCAACTTAGCAAGACCTGGTCTCAAAAAATAGAAAATAAAAAGGCTGGAGATGTGGCTCAGTGGTTAAATGCATCTGGGTTTTTTTCTCCCTGGGGGAGAAAAAAAGAAAAATGAAAAAAAAATTAGAGGTGTTGAATACTGATTTAGAGGGTTTTGTTATAGAGATGAACAACAGAATGGAGTTGTAGTTGTGATGCGTTTGGAACCAAGACAATTGTTTTTAAGAGAATATAAATATTGGCATGTTTGAATGGTGGTGGGAATAACCCAGGAGAAAGTATCTTGCTGCTGTCAGAGACAACAAGGCGAACTGTGGAATAAGAGAGAGGGGTCTGAACACTTATAGAGCCTCTCTCAACATCATTGAATGAGAGAGGCTCTATAAGTGGAAAGTTTACCTTTAAAGCATTATAGGGGTGTAGGTGTTACTCAGTGATAGAGACTTGCCTAGCATGCCTAGGGCCCTGGGCTTGACATATAGCACAGAAAAAAAAAAAGAAATAAGCAAACAAACAAAAAATAGCATTCATAACAGTAGAGGTCATTGATAATGAGATAATGGAAGCCAAAAATGTAGAGGCCTAGGAAGAGTAGATGTGGTGCAGGACATTCAGGAGCTTGAAATTTTCCAGCAAGGACACCCATAGAAGAGAAAAAAATTAATCACAATGTACAAACATTTTGTTTGTTTGTTTTGTTTTCCTATTATCCCTACAAGTTTGGCATGGGGTTTATTGTTACACATATTGTTTTTTGTTATCCACTTCAGTTTTAATCCCTTTAGAAATCTTTCTAAATTACTTGAATCCATTAGCTCTTTTGGTAGTAAATATCCTCATTGGGAAATACAGCAACAGAGAAACCACAACAATACTGGAACTCAGCCATAAACACCAGGAACCCTCTTTAATCTCTGAGTCTGCATCTTTTCAATAGTAGCAACTTCCAGTAGGGGGTGAATACTGGGGTGCCAAGCAATATAGCTGCTTAAGGTGAACATAACAAAGGAGGCAGAAAAATAACATTAATGGTATCCTGTCCCTCAACAAGAAGTGCCCCTTCAAAGGAGTAACTTCTCTCTGCCTTCCCCCCATGTTGGACATGTTGGCAGAAGCACCAAATTAACGCTGACTCTTGAGATAGACCATGCATTGTTTTATATATTCACAGTGTTAAAAGTGTGAGTTTTAGCCCCTCTGATCCCAACAGTAACTGTAGTCACCACTGGAAATGATTCAATTTTAGCATCATTTAGGAAGTATGAATACAGATATTCAAAATAATTTTCGGAGGCAAATGTGTTCACTATTTCTTCTGAAATTCCTAGGATGGAAAATAACATTTCCTTGTTTCTATAAAGTTTCCATGTAGTTTGAAATACAGTAGACATTTTTTTTCCATAATTAGGAAAAGTAAGTATGATATATTGAGTTCAAAATGGCCTTTGTGCAAAGATAAAACTTAAAAGTGACCTCCTGTAAATATTTTCTTTTTTAAATGTTCTTTAAGTTTTGGGGGGGAAGGTTATTGTCTTTGGCCCAAGACTCTTAGTGCAAAACACTATTATGCTTTCATATCTGCCAACAATTTGGTCTATGGAGAGAAATAAAATGCATATTTATCACTGAAAGCATAAAGAAATAAAATTTGTTATATATCTCTCCATTACCAAAATACATTTGCATATTCTTAAATCTCTGGCTTAATAATAAAAGAATGGGAAATACTCTAATTACATCATTGTTAATTTTTAGACAGTTTTAGTTATAGAAGTACATAGTTGAATATAAAATATTACTAAGTGTTCAGTCTATAATTATGAGTGAAAAGGTAGGTATAACTTGACTTATACTGGCCCATGACTTTTTACTGTTAATATTATTTTTTAAGTTCAAATATGTAATGGTAAAAATAATTGAAGTTCAGGTAACAATTCAAACAAATTTTATGCCACATGAGTTGAGTAAAAAGGAGAAAAACACTTTTAAATTTACATAAAATGCCTGTGAATCACCATTGACCTTTCAAAAAATGTGTTTTAAACATCTACACTGAGACTCTTCTGGCTAAACCATAATCAAAGGGCAATAAAGTGTCTGAGAACTTAATATGTAATTTGAATAATTTTAATAATTTCATTAAGATGCTAATCTATATTTTCTGCCATGAGGATAAATTGACTATTATTTCAATGTACCATAGCAATATATGATTTGGGGTTCCCTTTGGAATTATTTGCCAAGTGTGTGTGTGTGTGTGTGTGTGTGTGTGTGTGTGTGTGTGTTTCTGTCTTGGTTTTAACTATGGATTAGAACTCTTTGCTACAAATCCTGCTTATAATATATAACCAATCATTTCTTGGGTTGCCTTCAATCACAATAAATGACTATTTATTCTTTAGGGCCTTAAATATCCATTTATTCCCCTTTTTCAGATAAGTATTTTTTTCTTTTATAAATAACTCTCTAGTGCAATGTTTAATGTTGTTAGATATTTTATGTCTGTTGGACTCCTAGTTTCTGGAAGGATTTAATTAAAAGAAAGAAAAGAATTGTTATATCGAATCACAATATAGCTCCTGGGTGTGACCTTAGCAAAATCAGGAAATAAGGGGCTCCTGACTCTCTTTTCACCAAGGGATACACCAAATAATCATCTATTGGTAAATTAACGCCCCCATGAGTGGTCAAAGACCAGTTGAGTGACCTCTACTCATCAGGCAACTGAGGAAACTTCCACAAAGGGGAAGGGAAAACTGAGGCTTACTTAGACTTGGACACCACCTATAGGCTGAGCAATGTACAATCAAGAAAGGAATCACCAACGCTTAGCATTTCCTTTGGGAGAAGAGAGCATAGATTTTAAATATAGTGACCTAGCTCAAAGATCCCTCACTGGTTCACAATACACCAAGTCTGGGGTGGAGGGGATGGGACACATGTGAGTCTCTCCAGACACGGATGCTCAAAAGCTTCCAGGGATTTCACCCCCTGAAAGCAGAGGAAAGAAGGGTCTTCAAAAATAGAGCCCCCTGTTTATTCTGGTAAGGAGTTTATGACATACTCTTTCCATGGCTCGTTGCTAAACAGTCTTTGAACTTATTGTACATAAATAAATTAAAGGAACAGACAAGTATTAGTTAGCAATCTGAGAAACAGGTTGACACTTCTCAGGCCTGTTAACTTGCCTAGCTCCAGGGATAACTCCACATTTATTATTCCATCCTATAAGGGGTTTGTCCACACATGGAATACCTCAAATTTTACTGCTTCACCTGAGAAAATTTTACTGCTTCACTTTAGAATCTGTAGGTTATCTCCTAACTCATGGAGAAGAGGGGACAAAGTATCTGCAAGTCTATCTAGACCACAGTAAAAGGTGAGTTTTATATGGATAGATAGCCCTTCCAGGAGCTTCATCCCCCAGGAGTATTGCAGAAAAGTGCCTTAAATGTACAGCTTCCAAAAGTGAAGGATGGTCGTGGTTGAGTAAGATCCTCCAGTGTTCTCCCCACAGACAGACCAAGTTGAACAGTGATTCATGCACCAAACTCCCCTCACAAGACCTAAGGATAACATACTCTTCCAGTGGTATTTAAGAAATTTCCTTCTAACTAATTTACATCAGAAAATTAAAGGGTACAGAAGGAAAGTGCCTCAATATAACAAAGACTGTACAGGTACAATCACACTCAACAGTAAAAGTTGAAGGCTTTCCTTTTAAATTATGAATAACATAAGGTTGCTCGCTCTTTCCACTTCTTCTCTGCATAGTCCTGGAAGTATTAGCCAGAGCAATTACACAAGAGAAAGAAATAAAGTGTACCCTAATAGGAAAGAATAAAGTGGAATGCCCTTGTTTGCTGATGGCATCATCTTACATGTAGACAATCTGAAGACTCCACCAAAATTGTTTTAACTGATAAACAAATTCAGTAAACTGAAAGAATAAAAATTCAACTAAAAAATTAATAGTACTTCTACACAT
Source organism: Callospermophilus lateralis (assembly GCF_048772815.1). Classification (NCBI taxonomy): domain Eukaryota; kingdom Metazoa; phylum Chordata; class Mammalia; order Rodentia; family Sciuridae; genus Callospermophilus; species Callospermophilus lateralis. The sequence goes on from NC_135314.1 coordinate 67,225,251, forward strand.
TAAAAATAATAGATGTGGGATTACAACAAATGAAAAAGCTTCTATGCAGCAAAGGAGGCAATCACATTGAAGAGACAACCTATATAATGGAGACAATGTTTACCAGCTTTTCATCTGATAAAGGAGTAATATTCAAAATATGTAAGGAAGTACAAAAAAGTAACCTAAAATAAGTAATCCAATTTAAATGATTTTAACACTTCCCAAAAGAAGAAATACAAGTAGTCAATGGGTAAATGAAGAAATGTTCAATACCATTAGCCCATCAGGGAAACTCTGATTGAAACTGTCATGTCACTCCCGTTAGAATGATTATTACCAATAATTGAAATAATAATACTAATAACAAATGCTTGTGAGAATGTGTAAAAAAATAATTATTATACACTGTTGGTGAGAATGTAAGTGAGCACAGTCATTATGGAGAGCAGTATGGAGGTTCTTCAAACATTTAAAAGTAGATCCACTTTGTGACCCATCTAACCCATTCTAGGAATATATTAAAGTGAACAGAATCTGCGCACCAAAGACATACCTCCATGTCTGGGTTTACTGAAGCATTATTCACAACAGCTAAGATAAGAAATCAGTCTAGGTGCTCATGAACAGAGGCAGAAAAAGTTTGGTTTATATGAATAATGGAATAGTTTTCAGCTATGAAGAAGAAAAATATCCTGTCATTTTTAGAAAAATACATGGAACTACAGGACATTATATTTAGTGAAATAAGCTAGACAAAAGATAAGTACTAATTATTTATCTTTCATATGAGGCAGCTAAACAAAGTTGACTTGAATATAAAATAGTAATTACTAGAAGTTGGATAGGGTATGTATGTGGGGGGGAATGGTGGGTAGAGAGAAGCTGTATTTGATCAGTGCAAGATGAACTATTATACTTAATCCTATTAACTTGTACAATTAATATAATATATTAATTAAAAGGTTTTTTTAATTAATAAAGCAATTCCATTTATGAAAGCATTAAAAAATGCTTAGGATTAAATTTAACCAAGGCAGTGAAAGATCTATATACTGAAAACTGTAAAATACTGATAAAAAAATTTTGAAGCTGACATAAATAAACTACAAGATATTGTGTTTATAAATTTAAATGAAAATTCCAATGTCATTTTTCACAGAAATAGAAAAAAAAATCTTAACATTTGTATGTAAACACAAGACATTAAATAGCCAAAGCAATCTTGACCATAAAGAACAAAGCCAGAGAGAATCACCCTGGCAGGTTTCAAAGCTAAGGTCAAAAAAGCATAAATAATAAATAAAACAGACACATTAAAACAAACATATTCACCAATGGAATAGGATAGAAAGCTTAGAAATAAATCCACACATACACAGACAGTTGATTTTTGACAAGGGTGCTAATAACACACAGTGCGGGGGAAGAACAGTCTAATGAATAAATGGTATTAGAAAAACTTGGTATCCACATTCATAAAAATGAAAAAGGCTCCTTGTTTTACCTTTTGGAAAGAACCAACTCAAAGTAGTTAAAGAGCTTAAACATATTATCTGAAACTATAAAATTCCCAAAAGGAAAACTATGGGAAAAATATCCATGACATTGGTCTGAGCAGTGATTTCTTGTCTATGACTCCAAATGCACAGGCTACTAAAGCAAAATGTGAACAAACATCAAGCTAAAAAATTTCTGCACAGCAATGAAAACCATTAATAAAGAGGCAGCCCATGAGTTGGGAGAAAATATTTTCAAATCATACATTGGATAAGGAGCTAATATTAAAAATACACACCAACTTCAAAGTATTCAATAGCAAGAAAACAAATAATCCTATTAAAAACTAGGCAACGGCCTTGGAAGACATATTTCAAAAAAAGACACTCAAATATCTAACAGATACATGAAAAACTACTCCATGTCTCTGTCAGAATAAAATTAAAATTAAAACCACAATAGGATATCAATTCATACCTATTAGATTGGCTATTACAGAAAAGATGAAAAATAGTGTTGGTAAGGATGTGGAGCAAGGAACATATGTTTTTGGTAACTCTATGTTTTAAATTAATACAGCTATTTTGGAAAAATAGTATGATGGATCCTCAGAAAACCAAAATGATTACATGATCCAACAATCCTTCTACTATGTATGTAAGCAAAAGAAATGAAATCAGTATGTCAAAGAGATAGCTGTACTCTCATTTTCATTGCAACATTATTCATGGTATCTAAGACATAGTAACAACCTACATGTCCATGAATGGACAACTGGATTGAAAAAAATATGATTTCTCACACACACAAATACACACACACACACACACACACACACACACACAGCTGTATTCATGATCGTATGCCATCAAGTCTTAAAAAGAAATAAAACAAGAAATTCTGACATTTGTAAAAGTCCGGATGAACCTAGAAACATTATGTTTAGAGAAATAAGCCAGACACAGAGAAACAAATCCATATGACCACACTTGTAGAATCTGAAAAAGTCAAACTCATAGAATCATAGCACAGAAAGTTGGTACCAGAGCTTGAGGTTGTGGGTGAGGTGGCTGGGGAGAGGGGAAGCATTGATCAGTAGGTACAAAATTACAGGTAGATAACGGAATCAGTTCTTCCATAACACAGGATGGTGACTACAGTTAAAAATAATGTTGATATTTTAAAATAGCTAAAACAAAGGATTTTATGTTCTCATCACAAAGGGATAATAAATATTGGAAGTGATGAATGTGCTGATTGCTCTGATTTGTTCATTCTACAATGTATACAGGTGTCAAAACATCACATTATACCTCATAAATATACAAAATTATTATTCATCAATTAATTGTAAAAACATAAAACTTTTCACAGTGAGCTATGTAGAATGTCTAAATGTTCATGGTAAACTAATAAGCAAGTGTACTTTAGTACACTGTAATTTCTCACTACAGTTCTTTTATTTTCTTCCTACATTTAGTTGTTTTTCCTATTTAACTTATTTTTCTCCACAAATAATTGTTCCATTTTTTACCTTTTCCTGCTTCCAAATTTATTTATATAAGGCATAAACTGCATTAAATAGCTCAACCCTCTCTGTATCTCTCTTCCCACTTTTATGTTGATTTACTATCTTGTTCATTTTTTTTTTTTCATTTAGATTCTCTTTTTACCATTAGCCTTATGTTTGTGGTGCATTCTATGTGAGAAATACATAGTTGGGCTTTTCTTCCTCTGAAGTAGAAACCTTCCAGGAACTTATTATCCCTTCAGGAAATAATAAGCATAAGGCAATCAACCAAATTTTAAAAGGGCGTGAGGAGGGTCACTTCTACACCAGATACTATAAGTATTGGGCAGTATATTTTTGGTTTCTTAATTAAGTCATTGATTCCAGTCTCTGACAACTCCATAGCTGATTTATCTATGTTTTAATCAAAGAGTAATTAAGTCACCCTGAACAGCAAATTAGCATTAATTTATGATATGCCATGTGGTTATCTATTATACGTTCAACTTTAAGAATCATGAGCATAATTAAGAAAGTAATTCTTAATATCAAATATGCAAAAATAGGTGGAACGATGGCTGGTAGCTGAGTGATCATAGGAGTCAAAGACATCCAAATAAAATGGTACTTAGAGAATGGAATTGTGACAATTTGGTTCTTTCATTTGGTGTCTGAAAAAAACAATGATTCACAAAATCTCATACTGCTTTTCTATACTTTTTCTACGGTTCTCTGCCAATGAGGACGTAGGCCTTTGTATTCTATTCACGGACCTCAGGTCATGAACTATTCCTTTTATCTGAAACCAAATGTACCAGTCTACAAGGAGATCTCAGCCTACAAAGTTGTGGAGATGAACAGTCGTCTAGCTCTGTATGTGCCCATGGAACCAAAAATGTATTGCTGTCCTAAGTTTGTGAGACAGTCTCACATTTTAAAGTAACTTTTTAGGATATATCTTGTGAAATAAGCCTAGGAAAGGCCTCACCATTCCTACCTTCGCAACTACCAGAACTAGCTGTACCTACTAAGATAAGGAAATTAATAAATGAAGAGTGGGGATGAGGCCGTTGCCCATCTCTCAGAGCTTGAGAGGGGTCTATTATGAAGTAAGAATCAAGTTGTTTTAGCTCCATTCTTGTAGCATTTTTGAGAATTAATATTGGCTGGAATACAGTGATGGGAAGACCTTACTCTAACCACCTCATGCCCAGGCCCATTCCTCCTTGATCATTTGGTTCAAATCCCAGCACCTCTTACCTGTGCTTCTGAAGTAACTTCCTGGCTAGTGTTTTCTAAATGGATCTTTAAAAATCTATTTTTAAACTAATACATAAAAATATATGTATTAATGATGATTTTGATACATGTATGCATTTCATAATGTTTCAGTCTCCTGAAACATTTATCATTCTTTATGTTAAAAGTGTTCAAAGTCCTTTCTTCTAACTTTTTGAAATGTATGACACAACTGCTCTCTGTGGTCACCCTACTGTGCAGTAGCTAGTCTTGTTTCCACCTTTTGAAATGATCACTCTGTCTTCTATGTTGGAAGTGAATGCCAAAATATCAAATAGAGTACGACCATTTCTCCTTTAAGTAGTAGATCCTGGTACTTTTAAGATTGCTCATGGTCTTTCTGATGCCTGTGTTTTAAATATATTTTACTATTTTTTTTTTTTATCACTTTCTCTTATATGTTCCGGCCCTAATGATAAAGTTGCTGCTGCTGCTCACATAGACCAGACTTGACTCCTACCCCTTCAGGGATTTTCGCTTGTTGGATCACTCTCATCCTTGGATTTCATTTCAAACATCATCACCTCATCAAGGGATCTTCAGTCATCAGCACAACCTATAATAGCTCCCACTCTGAATTTAGTTCCACATGTCCCTTGTTTATATAAGATAAGACGCTTCTAACCTCAGTAGCTGTGCCTTTTTCTTTTTGTTTGGGAGGAGTAGAAAAGCCAGTAGCAAATGCATCTTGAAATACCAGCATGGGAATTTGGAGCACTGTACTTAATGAATGAGTTGACACTGAAGGCAGCCCAGAAGAAGTCATGAATGACTAGGATCCTACTGGGGAAAGATAAGTCCAGGAGTCCATGTTTCCACTGGATGGAAACTCAGAGAAAAAGGCATTTCATTACCATGTTATCTCAGGAAGCAAGAGTTACATTTATGCATAATGTGTTCCACAAATGTTTATGTATAATCCACTCTTTGTAATTATATAATATCTCTCATATTTGTCTCACACCATGAGGTGTGATTCTTGCACGGATTTCCTCATACATAGTCAGCTTTTAATTTTGGTCAATTTTCAACTAATTATCTTGATGGCATCTAGCAAAAGATGTATTTTACTCATGTTTCAACCTGTGAAAAATAGACTATGTAACTTGTCAATAGAAAGACTTGTTTCCAACAAAAGAAAACTCCCAGTAAAATTGTATATATGTACACACAAACAAGGTTTAAAAGTAGGATTTATACATATTCACTCAGAGCCTTGATTTTTTTTATATCAGTCCCCCAGACATATTTCTAAATTATAAATTCTAGTAATACAGATGTCCATATAAATATGCCACATACCTATGTGAAAACTGCAGATTCCAAGGTGAAATCGTCCTTGTCAACTCCAGACGTATTTTGAGCTGGGAAATAAAGAAGGGGAAGGCCTCATTCCCACCCGTCTTAGAATCATTTCAAGGATTTTCTTAAAAAAAAAAAAAAAAAATTGGGCTAGGGATGTGGCTCAAGTGGTAGCGCGCTCGCCTGGCATGCATGCGGCCCGGGTTTGATCCTCAGCACCACATACAAACAAAGATGTTGTGTCCACCAAAAACTAAAAAATAAATATTAAAAATTCTCTCTGTCTGTCTCCCTCTCTCACCTCTCTCTTTAAAATATATTTAAAAAAAAAATCCCCAAAGAATTTCCTTCATGTTCTACATGCACGCCATACTTTGCACACATAACAGGTATACATGTATTTCTGAAGCCAAATTTACATCCAACATTCTTTACAACTTCAGCAATTCAGGAAAATGTTCTTGACAGAACCCTAGCACAGAAAGTGGACTTCCACCAGTGAGCTAACAAGTATTCCCAACTCCTGCCTCAGCTCTCCAAGACCAAAGAATTTGTATACAAGTAGCTTATATAAATTATCTTTTTGCTTTAAAAACTTCCTCTGCCTCAACCTCTTTGAATATGCCCCCCCTTTTTGTAGTAGGCATGTTCCCATTGCAATGTTTTCCTATTGACACCACTCCTCCCCCAACATTCTTGGAGATTCTCTGTATATTATTTAGGCTGACATGTAATAACTTGGCTTTTAATTGGTCAGAAGCAAAGGGATATAAAATGCCAAGTGAACAGCAGACATCTTCAACCAGTCTAAGATTACCTGGGGATCTTATCAAAATTCACATTTAGTAGGTCTGGAGTGGGACTTCAGATGTTGAATTTTCCACAAGCTTAAATATGGTGTTACTGCAGCTAGTCCAGGACCGTGCAACGTATATGTAGTACTAAAAACTAAGATAATATGAAATGTGGTATTATTATTATTATGGAAAAACCATGATAAATTTTGCTGAAAATGTGCTAAGAAAGAAAACATAGACTGAATCAATGAGTGAATTTTCTCTCAAGGAGAGTACTTTGCCATTACAAGAAAAGGGGCTGAAAGTTCATTTGTATCCAGAAACAGAATTATTCTGAAAAATTTACCTTGTGAATTATTTTGCATGATTTCCCTATAGATTTCCTACCTGGATTTCCATTTTGATATGGAAATTTGGGTCAGAATTAGAGACACAGAGAGCTCACTGATAAACCTAGCAACCTGAGCTGATCCCAGTTCTCACTGAATAGCTGCTTGTTCCTGCAGAATAGTAACTTGTTAGGAACATCATTTCCCCCAGGTTGGAGCACACTGACATTCAGCTTTACCCCACAAAAAATGAATGGGGTGGGGGGTGTTTACAGGTGGTTGTTCAATACCATATCTCCTGGTACAATGTAGGAAGGGGTAAGTACAACAGTAATAGTAGAGAAAAATTGATCACTGGTGAAGCTAGACAGCATTTCAACACTAAGGGAACTTAAGATGTCATAAAGTAGTAGGGGGGGAAATTACTCCATCCAGAGCCAATAACTGTTATCTGTTGAACTGAAATATAGAAAGTTATATATTACTGGTTATACAGGTAATCTCTTTGCTGTATTTCACAATCTGCAGGTATATTTAGCTGTGACTCAGCACCGACCTCACGGTGCAAAGCTTATCTGCTTTAAAACACGATTTGGCAAGAGATTTCTACGTTTTTTGTTTCTGCTTCACTCAGACCTGATTAGATTCCCCTCAGAGAGAAAACCATGACAACCCAGAGATCCTGAGTGAAATTAGCCTCTCTGTAGAAAAGGCTTTCCTACCGAGGGCTTGGCTTTCTGTGCTCTTTAGCACCATTCTTGGGCTTAGACAACTCTTCACTGACTGTTTTAATAATGTTATTGGGAGACAAAAGCACACACCGGTGTTGTCTGTGAACTCAGGGGCAGTGTCGGCCTGAAGGGACTCAGAGTGCCCCTAGGGTTTCACCTTGGCCATTTTACTTATAAAGAATCTCTCAGATCAAAGGCAAGAATTCTGAGTAGGGAGTCCATGCCCTTACTTCCCATTTATCATGCCCTATTATTATTTGATAAGACGAAATATGAGGGGAAATTTTATCCTCCCATTTTACTCTCTGGAAGAGTATTTTCAGATTTTTTTTTTCTCTTACCTGGTAAAGACTTTATTTCTAAAGGCTGAAAGGTAATGCTCATGTCATATTTCTTTGCTTTTCCCCATAAACCAAAGGCTACAGTCTACTCAGTAGAGTGATAGGAAAAGACTTAAGCTTTCCTCCCAAGAATTGGAAACGTTTTCATATACTATTTATCAAAGATTCCTATAATGAAATAAATGATAATAATAATAAATTAATATTAAAAGGCATTATTCTCACTTGAGGCATTAGAGAGAAAAGGTAATTATTTGCCTGAAGTTGCAGAGAAAACCTCAGTGGTAGTTTTAATGTAAAAAAAAATCCTGGTTCATAATAGCTTTCAAAAATATTTATTACCTACATTATTTGTGAATTAACTTGGACCAAATTCATGCCCGTGTAGTCTGGTTGCTCTGGTTAATTTTTCTGATGCCTACTTAGGAGGGATTTTATTTCCGATGTCATCAGATCCTCCATGCAGAAGTTTCTAAGCCTCAGGCTAAGTCTCATTGAACTTTTCTTTCAAAAACCCTTTCTTTCCTTGTGTACTTTCATCTTAATCCATGGATTTATATCCAGATTTAATGGACTGGACATTTTCTCACAATTTCTTCCTTCTGGTTGTTGCAAATTAGGGTTGTTAGGTCATAATGGATTAAATGTGACTTCATAAATATGATATTTTAGCACAAAGCATTGTTGTCTTGATAGAATATGGCCAATGATACATTCTTATGGGAAATACTTAATATAGATGTGAATCTCATTGCTGATTAGATAGATTTGAGTGACAATATTTCTAAAAATCAGTTCAATTGACTAAATTTAATTCACTCTTCGTTTTGGGATTCTATTCTGCCTAGGATCCATATACATTATTAAATATGAAGATGAGAGCATTTCTTTAGGCAGGTTGCTAATATTTCAAAATAACATAGAATTAAATACTACCAAATTGATTGTTCTGTTTATTAAACTGGAAAATATTTTGATCACAATGTGTACTATGCTGCAGAGAAAAAAATAATAGGGACCTTGTTTCCAATAAAACCTTTTCTACTCAATTTAGGGAATTGGGGAAAGATATTACACTTTTTTAAACTTTTATTTTCAAATTAAATTTAAACTTACTGAAAAGTTGCCAGAAAAAAAGTACAGAGAGTTACTGTGTACTCCTTGCTCAGCTTTTCCTGATATTAATAGCATAATCACCCAGACACATGCCTTGCATGTGTTATTGTTTTTATTCTTTGCTTTCCTCCAGTGTGGAACTTTTCTCTCTCCCTATTGTTCATGACTTTGACACTTTTGAAGAGCAATCACTGATTATTTAGTACAGTGTACCTCCATTTAGATTTATGAGATATTTTCTGATAATTAAAATCAAGTTATTAGCTTTTTTTTAAGTCAAGAAGGAGGAGAAGCCACAGAAATTTGAAATGTTGTGGAGGCTCTCTTAGTGTTTTAGATTATGTTTATTAAGAGTAGAGTGTCAACATTGTGTACAACCACAAGAATGGAAAGTTAGACTCCATGTATACATAATATTTCAAAAATACACTGTACTCTCATGCATATCTATAAAGAACAAATTAAAAAAGAAGATAAAAAAGGAGAGAACAGCTGAGCCTGGTGGTACAGGCCTGTAATTCCAGTGGCTGGGGAGGCTGAGGCAGGAGGATCACAAATTCAAAGACAGCTTCAGCAAAAGCGAGGCACTAAGCAACTCAGTGAGATGCTGAGTACCCCTGAATTCAATCCCTGGTACCCACCCACCCCACAAAAAGAAGAGAACAGTGTCCTCTAACACTAATATATTGCCTCTGACACTCTACCTCTCCAAGTTAAATCCTTCACTTGAAAAATTGCTAGTAGTGATGTTCATATCATTGTGTTTTTGTGAGAATTAAATGAGATTATGTATGTAATGTTCTCAAATCTGTTATGTCATTGATAAATGTTAAAAAGATAGCTGTCACTAGTGATCCTTAGTAATGATTGTCCCAGACAAGATCTACTCTGTTTGCTAAAATTACTGGCACAAACTTTGAAAAGAAACAAAACGTTTCTGTAGTTGCAAGGGGTCCTCTCCAGAACATGTTTGTTACAAAAGGAAAGATAACAACTTTACAATAGAATCACTTGGGTGATAACAAGTTAACCTAGGCTGTGATTTTTTTTTTTATCTCAATCTATTCCATTTGTGAAAACAAGCTAAATTGAAACAAAGATTACCAATAAATCTTATATTATTTTGTTCGGTTTTGCTTTTATTTTATTTTATTTTATTTGTGTATGTGTGTGTGTGTTGTTGTTGTTGTTGTTTTTGTTAAAATAGGTCTCTCCAAACAACAGAATATGACATTTAAAGAAAAACAAAGTACTTCTTTAGGGGTGGACATAATATTACATTATGAACTTCCATGTTCAAAACCACAGCCTGGGTTTTCTGGATGGCTATGTGAATGGGAGTTTTGAGAAAATCAACTTTTAAGAAAACAAATACAGAAATTTTAGGAATAGGAATGATGTAACAAAATAAAAATTAGTTAACTTCACTTAAACCATAACATGATTATGCATTATATTTTTCTTTTTCAGCAAGATATAGTATTTTTTTAGGTTTCTTCCTCAATATTTTCTGTGTCATATTATTTCTATTTTTAAATGGATTTTTGGGTCACTGCCAATTTGGCTTTAAGTCCCTTTTAACATGTTTGACATTATTAATAATTACTGTTACAATGACTCTTAAAACTGTTTGTATTTCATTTGAAAAGAATTATCAATAACTAGTAAGGTAGAATCTCAGAATAGTATATTTACTGACTTGTTTATAAGTGTTATTAAAAAAAGGATGCTTTTTCCTCAAAATAAAACTCAATAATAAAAGAATCATAAAAATAAATAAATAAATAAAATAACTAGTAAGGATTCAACCCATAAAAGTTTTCAAAAGTTATATATAATTCTTATAATTATTTTTATAAGGAAGTTTCAATAGACAGCTAGGAATCTCCAAACATCTGTGTTTAAATTTAGCAGGATAGATGTTCAATCTTTTGTGTTGAGTTCCACACACCTGCAACAGATTCTAAAAAAAAAAAAAAAAAAAAAAAGTGAATATGTTCTTGCCATTCTCACTACTTCTTTTCTATTTCTTTCTTTCCTTATTTCTTTCTGTTTTATTAAAAGAGACAATACAAAATAATTATAATAAAAAAGATTAATAATATAGATAATTGGTAGACACTATGAGAACATTTTTTTAAAGAATATTTTATGTGAAACTTGCAGCTGACTGTCCAGCAGGAATACTCTGGGGAGAGGGAGCTTCAGCAGAGGGGTCTTTCATAGAATTCTTAATTGAAACTTGGGCACTAGTACTTACTCCTTTGGGTGTGGCAAACTTTCAGTATCCACATATAGAACTAATTATACAAATAAGTCTTATGGTAACTATTTTTCTGTCATGTATGTGTGTTAACTTAGAAGTTGGAGGATGATTTGATTATATAACGTTTTTACATATTATATCCATCCTGACCTTACTACAAAAGTGAATATTCTATTTATCAATAGTATTATTAGCATTCCATGGTAACACTATGTTATGTGAAAAGCTGAGAACTTTAATGCTATCTTATTCAATTTTCACAAAATAGATTGAAATTTTTATTATGATGATGACCATTTTTCAAAGGAGAGAATTCTCTCACAAAGATAAATTTTGCAGAGTTCCACAGCTAGTATCAAAGCTAATATTTTAGTGGAGACAGTCTGAAACCAGAGACGATTATTTTAGAAAGCAAAAATCTATACACATTTTTATTCACAAAGAAAGTACAAATACATTTATGATATGTCCAACCATGAGTTGGCAAACTCATGAGATTCTGATTTCAACAGATTCATAATGTTTTATTTTGGGGGTGATAGGAAAAAGATAATTAAAAGTCAAACATTTTTGTTAGTTTAATTGGACAAAAATAAAAATAAAAATTAGTAAATAGATAAAGAAAATAATTTGTAAAAACTGAAGACAGGAAGTAAATTTGAAAAACAAAAATAAATTTACATTTGAGAATTCCAGGGTCAAAATCTCCCTTTAGCGTCACTGACTTTCTTCCCTCTCGTTAACTTCTTTAAAGGCATTTGGTGTCTGCAATGTTAGGAAGACATTAGAGCACGTCATTAATTTTCATAATGATAATAAAGGAAGAATCACTGAGTTTTGATGTGTATAGATGATTTGCATCTGAAAACATGAATTCACACTCTTTCTTAGTCATTTAGTGAAGTATTATGGTAAAATTTATCCTTTGCTCAAAACTCTATTCCTTGTCCAGAACACAAAATTGGGAGGTGTTTCCGTAGTGTAATGGTTATCACGTTCGCCTCACAGACAGAAAATAAGCCCCAATTCCTCAGTATTAGTTTGCTAATATCACTGGACTCAAAGATGAGTTCAGGGCTCCTTAGTCCTTCTCACTCAGAGGAGAATGTATATACATTATTCGCATAGCTCACCTATATTAATAATAGAGGATAGCCTGAACTCCTCTCAAGTAAATGAACAACTTCTTTGAAAAGGTAATTCGGGATTCACAATACATTGAAACCCCAGGCTTTTTACCTGGTCTTGCAAGTTGAAATTCCATTACATTTGCAAGAACTATTTGTGCCAGGAACCCACTAAAATCACTCAATATTCTGGGTCCTTACATCAAATACATAAGGGGTAATATTAAAATTTACTTGGAAAAAACTCAAGGTGAAATCAGTTGAATAGAAACCACAATCAATTGTGACTATTTTAATTGAAAGTGTTAATATGCTTATATATTGGATCTCAGGTCAATTCTAAACTTTCATCTAATTTCCTATTTTATGGCTATGAGCCTACAGGTTTCCCTCACATTTATGTCTAAGTCATTGCACATTTATTCACTACCTACTCAATGCCTTTATCGTTCAGGGAACAAAAAAGATAACTGAAATATGGTAACTGCATACAGCAAATATTTTATAATTTGCTGATAGTAATAGTAGTAAGGCAGGTACATTAACTTCAAAGCAAAGAAAGCAAGTGCTTTAAGAGAAATACAGTCAGGTGCCATCTCCCAGTGGCTCAGAAGGCTGAGGCAAGAGGATGGCAGGTTCAAGGCCAGCCTCAGCAACTTAGTAAGGTCCTAAGCAACTTAATGAGAACCTATCTCCAAATAACAAATAAAAAGAATTTGGAATGTGGCTCAGTGGTTAAAAATCTCAATCCCTGGTACAAGACAGAGAGAGAGAGAGAGAGAGAGAGAGAGAGAGAGAGAGAGAGAGAGAGAGAGAGAGATATCTAGGCGTGAGGAAAGAAAGGCAAAAACAGAGAAAGAATAAGGTTGGAGAAGACATAAGAGACTTCCTAAATGACAGGTGTTCCAGGTAGATTTTAAGGGATTTTGGCAGATAAAGAAAGAGAGAGGAGCAAGAGGAAAAGTGACAAAATTGAGGAAGTACATTATACAGGTATATTTGAAGGGGAGAGTACAAAGGGAGTAGATAATAAAGTTAAAAGAGATATTAGTAAGAATTTATAAGACTTGAAAAAAATTAAAGATAAATTTGTGGCTTTAAACTTACATTATGATGACATTATTCAAAGAAAAAAGCTGATTCTAGTAGGAAAAAATAAAAATCATGATATACTTTTATGCTGCGTCCGACACGGCTTTTAATTCAGGTAGTAGATGGGAGGATGAAGAGATGGAGAAAAAGACACACAGACATGTAAATAGAGAAAAAGCTGAGGCCTGGTGAATCTTCATCTTCTGATGAAGAATGGATGACTTAGAGCCAGCCCAGCACATTTATTATATATGTTTCAAAATCAAAGGGGTTTTTTGTAAGTTTCTTCAAATCATACAGGGTGAAGGACAAGCTTTTGTGCAGGCCAATTACGATTACTGCCTTGCAACCATTAATTCTCTAACCCAGGGCAGTTAGCATCTGAACCTAGGTCATGAACTGATAATTCCATGCCTGTCACAGAACCTCCTTTTGAACAAAGTCTTACCACAGAAGCTGGCCAGTATCAAATTGATGCCTTTGTGGGGAGAATTCCCAGAAGGGGCATTGCCTCTGTCGCAGGACAGATCAAGGACCATAATTTCATTAGTCACTCCCGATACTTTTACTTAAATGTTGGTATTAAAAGTATCTGCTTAAACATTGGGTTTTTGAATTGTGATTTGAAACTTAAGGTGGAAAAGGGATAAGAATTGAAGTTATAAGATTTTGATTCCAAATGCTGAATTGTCTTCTAAGTTCAATAGCTTTAAGACATTCCAAACTCTTTGAGCATCATTTCATTAAATGTTTAAAATGGAGAATAAAAACAAATGTCTTTTATGCAAGGGTTGTTTTCATGGTTAAGTAGTGTATCATTTTTTTGTGTGGAGGGCGGGGGAGGCGGCACAGATACTGGTATTGAACCCAGGGATGCTTAACCACTGAGCCACATCCCTAGCCTTTTTTGTTTTTTGGACAGGGTCTCACTAAGTTACTTAGGTCCTTACTAAATTGCTGAGCGTGACTTTGAACTTGCAATCTCTCTGCCTCAGCCTCCCCAACCCACTGCAATTACAGGTATGCACCTCTGTGCCTGGCTACCAATGACATTTTCAAAAATTATGAAATTCATCAAATCCAAGATGTTCTTGTTGATGAATAAACGTAAGAGTTGAAGCTATTATTGAAGAAGAAATACTAAAAGAGGTCTATCTGAAGAAGGGTTAAAACAATCACTGTGATTGGCAAATGGAAAAAGGAATTCTGACCAAAATGTAATTTTGTTTGATGATAGCTGTTTTATGTTTTATGACATAACAAATCCACACCTACACAACATATTCTTGATTTTAAACTTCTTATAATAAGTATCATAATTTATGTAGCTGTTCTAAGACTTACTTCATTCACTTCAGAGTATGATACTGACTCATCCACTGTATAATGTTTAATTATAGGTCATGTTGAATCGCTGCATGACATTCCATTTTAAGAAAATTCCACAGTACATTTATCCATCTTGCTTTTTATAGAAAGTTTTGTTGTTTGCAATTTTTGGGTATTATTAACAGTACCACACTTGTTTGCTATGCCTTCTAGTACATATGTGCAAGAATTTCTCCTGGGTACATGTCTTGGAAAGGTATAATTATGTTCCAAAGTGGTTGTGTTATTTTATACTGTTACCAGCAATGTGTCAAAGATCCATGTATTCTTCAAACATTGGCTCCATTAGATGAATTCCTAAGTTTCATTTAGAATGATAGAGAATGATATCTCATTATATCCTTTATTGACAATTTCCCAATTTTTAGTAAAATTTTATAAATTCTTATATACTTACTAGCTTTACATATATCATCTGTGGCATGTGTATTCATATTTCATATTTTGTCCACTTTACTGTTAATTTTCTATATAATTTTAATTTATAGGATAATTCTATGTATGCTTGATTATCATCTTTGGCTGACTGTTAGAATTGCAAGTAACCTCACATATTCTTCACACTCTTTAACAGGTCTTATAAAAATTAAATATTTTTTAATTTTTACATCATCTGATGCTTTAAAAGGTTTTTTAATTTTGTGATTTTTGATGTCTTTTGTAAAATACTGTTCTCTAAATCAAGATCAGAAATATCTATACCTATACTTCTAAGTATTTTAAAGTTTAGATTATGCTTATCAAAATTACTAATCTATATGACTCATTGTTTTAATATCGTGTGAAATGGAAACCCAATCTAATTCTTCCCCTTAGTAATGACCCATCTTTAGCTCTCCTATTAAATGCTCTTCCTTTCTTTAGTAATGTTTAGGTTCCTTAGTCATATAACCAGCTTCAGTCTAAGGCTAAGACACAGAAAGGCTGAGTATCATTTCTAAGACCAAACAGTGAACACATAGCATATAACATTGTAAGCCAGGCAATCTGGTTCCAGAGTCTCATGGTTTCAATACTCTGATATCCTGTTTCTTTGTTTTGAGAAGTACTTTTGGATATTTTTAGTCTTTTGCTTTTATATAAATTTGTAATTTACATGAATTATTCATTTGTATATTTTCAATTATAATCAATGTACCAAGTACTAAGAATGATACTTTTTTGATTTTTATTAAAATTTAATTGCATGTACACTAACCCTGGATAATCAAGTGCATTCATATTTCTGCTGAAAAAATGTATATATATGGGAATATTACTGGAATAAGACCCAAATGTGTTTCTCCTTAGTTTAGGCCTATTTTGCTGCTAAGTGAGTTTTGGTGCCTCTCATTTTTCTTGGCTTTTGTTTTTGTTTGGATTTTGGTTTTGGTCATTGGTGGTGATTTTTAAATGTTTTTATAAGAATTTTTAAACCTACAAACAAGAATGTAGCACTTTGAGTTGGGTCTGGGTCTATAACGAGTCAGATCTCTAACTAATGTACTTTGCTTGCTAGTCTTTCTCTGACAAATCATCTGTTTTTTTTTTTTTTTTTTTTGGTTTTGTTTTGTTTAATTCACCCATATCCAAGTGTTCTCTGCCAGATATTCTCTATCAGAAACCAATAAAAACAACAGAGTTGATTAGTAAATAATAAAAATAGTTGTTAAGCCTGCATCCAGGGTGAAAAATGACTAGACTTCAAGCCTATTCACAAGATTTTATTTAATCTGCAATTCAAATTCTATACTTTGTAATTTAAAACTTGTTTTAGATATAGCTTGCCCTTAATCTGTTAAAATTTCCAAGTTAGTGATGTAATTTTTTGTACTTTGAAATTTATTTTCTCCTTATTTTTCATTTCCCTTTAGTTGATAACATTGTGTCATGTTATTAGATTTCCACTTTTGAAAGCAATAACTTATCTTTTCACAGCTTCTTACAATATAAAAAGTGCTATAAGATGCTCTACATTTCTCTAGCACTTGCCATACAGTAAGTAGTCAATAAATGGTTGATTAATGTACTTACATAAATTAATAAGACTGAACCACTGTTTGACCCAGCTGTCCTTCTCCTCAGTCTACACCCAAAGGACTTAAAAACAGCATACTACAGGGACACAGCCACATCAATGTTTATAGCAGCACAATTCACAATAGCTAAACTATGGAACCAACCTAGATGCCCTTCAATAGATGAATGGATAAAAAAAATGTGGCACATATACACAATGGAATATTACTCAGCAATTAAAGAGAATAAAGTCATGGCATTTGCAGGTAAATGGATGGAGTTAAAAAAGAAAATGTTAAGTGAAGTTAGCCAATCCCCCCAAAACAAATGCTGAATGTTTTCTTTGATATAAGGAGGCTGATACATAGTGGGATAGGGAGTGGGAACATGAGAGGAACAGTTGAACTCTAGATAGGGCAGAGGGGTTGGAGGGGAAGGGAGGGGGCATGGGGTTATTAATGATGGTGGAATGTGATAGACATTATTATCCAAAGTATGAGGATAAGAATTGAGGATAAGTATGAGGATAAGAATTGGTGTGAATATACTATGTATACAACCAGAGATATGAAAAATTGTATACAACCATAGATATGTATACAACCAGAGATATGAAAAATTGTGCTCTACATGTGTAATAAGAATTGTAATGCATTCCACTGTCATATATAAAAAAAAAATTCATCATACAAAAAAATTGAATAGCCTCTTATAATTTTGATGCCCATTGCTTCCCTATTGAAGGTTAATTTAACAGTAGCTTCAAAATTACATCTCACAAGTCTCAGTAAAAAGCAATAAATTGAAACACTTATTCTGCTTTGAACTAAAATATAGATACAGAATTTCTTATTGAAATTTAAGTGAAGTTCTAAATACAAACAGTGTATAGGCAAAACAATGATGGGCACATTATGCTTATTTAAATTAAATATATGAAAGGATTTTAAGTTTAAAACCTCTTAGTATTCCCCCATAAAACAGTCTGTGTCTGTAATTTGTGCTGCTTAAATATCATGCAGTTATATGTTCTTGCTTATGTTAACACTTAACAATAAATTCATGTCCTTTAGACTCAAGTCTACTCAAAGGCTCAACATTACACAGCACAGCACCAGCTAGACCATCAGTTTATAAACCAAACTCTATATGGAAAAGATTATGGATTCCAGGTCCCATCTCTGGTGTGGTGACTGTTACTCTGTACTTTCTAAAAGCTTCACTAACATCCACTCCTATCTGTTTTCTCCTGACATTGTTTAGCCATTGGTGTCACAGTGAGCACTCACTATGAAGTCACAAGTCTGTAGACAGGCCAAAAAAGGACTTTCCTGTCCCAGGATGACACCATTACCTACTCTTGGCAGCTAGTGATTCAGTGCTGTCATGGGTCACTGTGGCATTCAGACACGAATCCTCTTCTCTCAAACAGAGCACACTGTCTGGCCTGGAACCGGCACCACTCACTGCACAGAAGAGAACACTGTGTGCCTCCTTCACAATATTTTTCAATTTGTCTACTTTTTATTAGATCCCAGAGCTATTGTTCCACCTTGGGAACATATTTTTTTAAATTGGTAAAAGTCAATGAGAAAAATGACTCAAATACTATTTTCTCTATACCTTTATACCTTTTCTTCTTGGTATATGTATACTTCATAAAACACCTATGTCAGTTGCTGAGAGGCCTGTCTCATATGAATAAAATGTGTTCTACTCCTTGACCATAATCTCTGATAACCTCAATGAATTAAAACAGATTTATTTTATAGGACTGAGATATACAGAATACTTAATCTGTAATGTTTAACTATGGGTTTATAGCATTCATATGTCTACCCACTAAATTTTAAATGTTTTAAAAAATTACATATCACACTTTTTCAAATTTGTGATCATCTATGAGACTCTGTAGTATGCATATTTGAGCAGGCAGGAAAAGTAGATAAGGTTGTCACCATTTTACGTATGAGTACACTAGGTTTCAGAAAGTTTTGATGATTTTTGTACTCATCCTAATGGTAAGAAACAGAATGATAATTTAAATCTTAATTTTCTCAGCCAGGTTTGTTGGTTTATGCCAGTAACTCAGCTATATGGGAAGCTGAGGTAGAAAGATCCCAAATTCAAAGCCTTCTTGGACAACCAAGTCTCAAATTAAAAATGAAAAGAGCTGAGTACCTAGTTCCTGGCTTGCTTAGCATGTGCAAAGGTTTGGGTTGAATCTCCAGCAAAAACGCACACTCGTGAATCCAGATGACTACAGTTCTATAATTTCCTTCTACATTTTCTATCCCTTCTTATTGTTGTGTTAATAATATAAAATCACATATGAATTTGTCTTTCTCAAATACATGATTCTGTCTATGGGTGTGTTCTTAATTCAAGAAATTTTTTTTTTTCTTAGCTGTACCCATTTTTCTTTGAATTCGGCTGTTAACATTTAGATCATAGTTTCTTTCCCATCCTCTGCCTCACAATATGGCAAAATCCCAAGGTTTGAGCTAGTAAAATGTGATGTCAGTGGCATTATGGAAAAGGGAATAAAGAAAAGTTGGACCGAACAAGATGAGTTTAGTCATTGTTTTAAAAAGTCAGCTTTTTAAAAGCAGGAATTCTGGCCACCTAATAAAAAAAAAGTGAGAATTTAGATTTTAATTATAGACTTCTGCAAAGTTCACCTTTTGTGTTAGATCAATAGGAAGCAGCTTTTTATAGATATTCTAAACTGAACAATCACTTTCCTGTTCTTTTTTTTTATTATTAAAAGAAGTTTCCTTTTGAGCTCCTGCTATAATAAATAAGGTAAGACATAAGTTGAATTGAAAGTTATAGAACAATCTGAACCCCCTGGGCTTGGGTTCAAGAGATTTCAGTTAACGTGAATGGTGAATCTAAGAGTGACTCAGGGAAATAAACAAAAAAGGAGTAACCACACAGTGCAGAATGCCAGCAATTTCATTTGTCTTAACCGAGTAATTGGTACATAATGGTTTCGAAGTCATCTGTCCAGGTTCCACTCCCAACTCTCCTGCAAATCACTGTGTGACCTTTTCAAAGGCATCCTTTCCTCTTGGCCTTGATTTTACTCCTCTGTGAAGTGAAAATTGATGTACATGAACTCAACGGTTCCTGTAGTGATAATATTCTAAGATCCAAAATGCTTAAGGAGAGAACAATGTCATACAAACAGGATGAAAGCATTCGACCTCAGATGTGAAGGCTTTCAAAAATTTATTTTTCCTCTTGAGTAAAGTTGGTGCTCCGGGTACCAGGATATTGGTCAGACTGTAGGTGTAATTTCACTTCAATTAAATATTTGTGATGCTGCATCAAATCACTGATTTGATTATTTGGTTTTTGGTTATATTTTCTACTTTTACAAAAGTATATCTTAGTGCTGTTTCCCAGGTTGGTTTTGAAACAACACAGCCATTCTACTTGCTTATGCAGGCATTGTTTTGTAAGAACATTTTTTTTTTTTTTTTTTTTGAGAGAGAGAGAGAGCTCAGTACCCAGTACAATGTGATGAGTTAGCCGGTAGAATACATGATTCCTTGGGTTGATGAAAGTCATCACTGGTGAATGTCTTTATTGCTGTGATCAGATGGCAGTTCATGTTGAACATACTGTGATAACTTGATAACATATTACTGCATATTATTCTTACCCCACTGAGAGTTGGCAACACTATTAGCTTCTTTTAAGGTTTCAATTCTTTGCCATCTAAGCATAAATTGAGAAAGAAGTGAAGATTACAGAAAAAAAGAAGATATTTCATAGTGTTTTTCCATATAAAATTCAGATAATTTCTATTCAGAACACTCTTCTTTTGAACTTATGTTCCTGCCAAGGGATATTAGAAAGGACGCAGTCCTAGAAATCACCCCTTGGGTCTAACCCAGACTCTGCCAACGTGAATGTGTGTAACATATCATTTAGACTCTGAAATTCACTTTTCTCATCTGTGTATTGGGGGATTCATTACATAAATAGCTCAAAGGAATTCTTTTCCCAAAATTTTAAATCTAATTTCTTATAAACTTAAATAAACAAAACCATTTTTCTCACTGACATTTTGTATCCAATGGTTGACTCTGACTTAATTCCTCAATAATTCTAAAAATCACTTTATTTATTACAGATATTTAAAAGTCATTCATTTTTTTATTTGTTCTTTTGAGTTATACATTGCTGGGAGCCACAGCCAATTAATATGATGCATGGCATTTTTGATTGAAAGGTGATGCCAGCTAGCCATTGAGATGATATGATTATGTTAAAAATTACATTCATATGGATACCGGACTCCTGCTGCGGGACTCCTGGAGAGTTCCCATTGGTTGGGAAAGTGCAGTAGGAGGGAATTCCGGAGGAGGCGCTTGCGCTGGAGTTCCACAGCCATACATGACAGTAGAATATATTTTGACATATCATAATTCATGGAGTATAATTCCCCGTTCTTCTGGTTGTACATGATGTGGAGTTACAATGGTCATGTATTCATATGTGAGCATAGGAAAGTTATGTCTGATTCATTCTACTATCTTTCCCATTCCCATCCCCACTTCTTTCCCTTTATTCCCCACTGTCTTGATGAATCTTCATTCCTCATTCCCCCTCCTATTGTGAGTCTGCATCCACATATCAGAGAGAACATTTGGCTTTTGTTTTTTTGCAATTGGCTTATTTCATTTTCCATGATAGTCTCCAGTTCCATTCATTTATAGGCAAATGCCATTATTTCATTTTTCCTTATGGCTGAGTAATATTTAATTGTGTATATATGCCACATTTTCTTTATTCATTCATCTGTTGAAGGCACATAGATTGGCTCTATCACTTAGCTATTCTGAATTGAGCTGCTATGAACACTGATATGGCCATGTCACTATAGTATGCTGATTTTAAGTCCTTTCGGTATAAACGGAGGGAGGAGTGGGATAACTGGATCAAACAGAGGTTCCATTTCAAGTTTTCTGAGGAATCTCCAGACTGCTTTCCATAACTGTTGAACCAATTTACAGTCTCACCAGCAATGTATGAATGAATCTTTTCCCCAACATTCTCACCAACATTCATTATTACATGTATTCTTGATAGTTGCCATTCTGACTAGAGTGAGATAAAATCTCAGTGTAGTTTTAATTTGTGTTTCTCTAATTACTAGAGATGCCAAACATTTTTTCATATATTTGTTGAATGATCATATTTCTTCTTCCATGTACCTGTTCAGTTCCTTTGCCAATTGAATGATTGGATTATTTGATTTGTTGGTGTTAATTTTTTTTTAGTTCTTTATATATCCTAGAGATTAATGTTCTATCTGAGGTAAAGGTGGCAAAGATTTTCTCCCTTTCTGTAGGTTTTCTCTTCATGTTCTTAATTTTGTTTTGTTTTGTTTTTTGGTACAAGAGACTGAATCAGGGCCACTCAGCCACTGAGCCATATCCCTAGCCATATTTTGTATTTTTTATTTTAGAGAAAGGGTCTCACTGAGTTGCTTAGTGCCTCACTGTTGCTGAGGCTGGCTTTGAACTTATGATTCTCCTGTCTCAGCCTCTTGAGGCACTGGAATTACAGGCATGTGCCACCATGCCTGGCTCTTGATTGATTTCTTTGTTGTGAAGAAGTTTTCTAGTTTGATACAATCCCATTTATTGATTCTTGATTTTACTTTTTGCTCTTTTGGAACTTTTCTGAGGAATTTGGTTTCTAAGCTGACATGATGTAGATTTTTTTCTTCTAATAGGCACAAGGTCTCTGGTTTAATAACTTGATCCCTTATTAACTTTGAGTTTTATGCAGGGTTTAGAGATAGGGTTCTAATATCTTTTCCTTTCTTTTTTTTTTTTTTACATGTGGGTGTCCAGTTTTCCCAGTACCATTTGTTGAAGAGGTTAACTTTTCTCCAATATATGTTTATGGTGCCTTTATCTAATATGAAATAATCGTGTTTGTGTGTGTTTGTTTCTGTGTCTTCTATTCTGCACCATTGATCTCATTTTCTGTTTTGGTGCCAATATCATGCTGTTTTTGCTACTGTAGCTCTATAGTATAATTTAAGGTCTGGTATTGTGAATATCTCCTGCTTCACTTTTCTTGCTGATGATTGCTTTGTCTATTCTGGGCCTTTCATTTTTCCAAATCGAATTTCATGACTGCCTTTTCTATTTGTATGAAGAATGTCATCAGAACCTTAATAAAAATTGCATTGAATCTATAGTGCTTTTGGTAGTCTAACCATATTGACAATATTTTTTTTCTTTTTTTTTTATTGGTTGTTCAAAACATTACAAAGCTTATGACATATCATCTTTCATACATTTGATTCAAGTGGGTTATGAACTCCCATTTTTACCCCAAATACAAATTGCAGAATCACATCAGTTACGCATTCACATTTTTACATAATGCCATATTAGTGACTGTTGTATTCTGCTACCTTTCCTATCCCCTACTATCCCCCCTCCCCTCCCCTCCCATCTTCCCTCTCTACCTCATCTGCTGTTTTTCAGTTCTCTCCCTTGTTTTTCCCCCACTTTCCCCTCACAACCTCTTATATGTAATTTTGTGTAACATTGAGGATCTCCTTCCATTTCCATACAATTTCCCTTCTCTCTCCCTTTCCCTCCCAGCACTCTCTCTGTTTAATGTTAATCTTTTCCTCATGCTCTTCCTCCCTGCTCTGTTCTTAGTTGCTCTCCTTATATCAAAGAAGACATTTGGCATTTGTTTTTTAAGGATTGGCTAGCTTCACTTAGCATAATCTGCTCTAATGCCATCCATTTCCCTGCAAATTCCATGAATTCTGCCTATCCAAGAACATGGGAGAACTTTTCAACTTCTAAGAACTTCTTCAATTTCTTTCTTTAGTAGTCTATACTTTTCATTATAGAGGTCTTTCACCTCTTTTGTTAGATTGATTCCCAAATATTTTATTTTCTTTGAGGATATTGTGAATGGGATATTTTCATAATTTCTTTTTTGGTTGATTCATTATCAATGTACAGAAAAACAATTGATTTATGGGTTTTAATTTTATAGCCTGCTACTGTGATAAATTCTTTTATGAGTTCAAAAATTTTTCTGGTGAAGTTTTTGGGGTCTTCTAAATATAGAATCATATCATCAGCCAATAGGGATAATTTGAGTTCTTCTTTTCCTATTTTATCCCTTTAATTTCTGTCTTTTCTCGAGTTGCTGTGGCTAGAGTTTTAAGGACTATGCTGAATAGAAGTTGTGAAAGACAGCACACCTGTCTTGTTCCAGTTTTTAGAGATAATGTTTTCAATCTCCATTTAGAGATTGATGTTGGCCTTGAAAGCTTTTAAAATGTTGAGGTTCTACTATCCCTAGTTTTTCTAGTGTTTTGAACATGAAGGAGTGCTATATTTTGTCAAATACTTTCTCTGTATCTGTTGAGATAATCATGTGATTCTTGTCTTTATGTCTATTGATGTGATGAATTATGTTTACTGATTTCTGTATGTTGAACTAAACTTGCATCCTGGGATAAACCCCACTCAATCACAATGCACTATCTTTTTAATATGTTTTTGTATGTGATTTGCCAGGATTTTATTAAAAATGTTTGCACATATATTCATCAGGAATATTGGTCTGAAGTTGTTTTTTTTTCCTTGATGTGTCTGTCTAGTTTTGGTATCAGGGTGAAACAGCTTCATAGAGTGAGTTTGTAAGAGTTCCTTCATTTTTTATTTCATAAAATAATTTAAAGAAAGTCTTGTGGAACTCAGCTGAGAATCCATCTGATCCTGGGCTTTTCTTGACTGGTAGGCTTTTGATGGCATCTTCAATTTCATTGCTTGAAATTGATCTGTTTAAATTTTCTATGTCCTCCTGATTCAATTTGAGTAGTTCATGTCTCTAGAAATTTGTCAATGTGTTTGAGATTTTCTGTTTTATTGGAGTATAAATTTTCAAAATATATTCTGAATATCATTTGTATTTCAGTAGTGTCTGTCATGATAGTTCCTTTTTCATCATGAATTTTAGTAATTTGAATTTTCTCTCTTTGTCTTTATTAGCTTGGCTAAGGGTCTATCAATTTTATTTGTTTTTTCAAAGAACAAACTTTTATTTTGTTAATTTTTTGAATCATTTCATTCTTTTCAATTTTATTGATTTCAGCTCTGCTTTTAGTTATTTCCTTCCTTCTGTTACTTTCCATGTTGCTTTGTTTTTCTTGTTCTAGGGCTTTGAGATGTTATGTTAGGTTATTTATTTTTTGACTTTCTATTCTGTTAATGAATGAGCTCAATGCCGTGAACTTTCCTCTTAGCCCCTACTTTATAGTGTCCCAGAGATTTTGATATGTGGTATTGCTATTCTCATTTATGTCTAAGTATTTATGTATTTCATCCATGATTTCTTCTACTATTCACTCATCATTCAATAGTGTGTTATTTAGTCTCCACATGTTAGAGTAGCTTCTATTTTTTATTTTATCATTGATTTCTAATTTCATTCCATTATAATCTGATAGGATGCAAAGTTAAGTATTACCTTTTTTTTTAACCATACAATTTATTTTAATTTTTTTAGTCATACATCACAGCAGAATGTATTTTGACATATCATACATACATGGAATGTACATACATCAATCATATTGTCTATTCTATTCTGCTGCCCTTACTATCCCTCCTATCCTTCCTACTCCTCCCCTCCTCTCCCATCTTTTCTCTCCATCCAATCTAATGTTACCTTTTTTTTTTTTTTTTTCGTAGTTGCTAAGACTTGCTTTGTGACCTAAGATATGGCCTATTTTAGAGAAGGAGCCATGTGATGCTCAGAAGAAAGTGTATTCAGTCATTGATGGATGAAAGATTCTACATATTTCTGTTAAGTCTAAATTATCAGTTGTATTTTCTTTAGTTCAATAGCTTCTTTATTTAGGTTTTGTTCAGAGGATCTATCGAGTGGAGAGAGAGGTTTGTTAAAGTCACCCAGTATTACTGTGTTGTAGTCTATTTGCTTTTTGTAATTGAGTATGGTCTATTTGATGTATATATATGCTCCATTGTTTGGGGAATAAATATTTACGATGTGTCTTGTTGATGTTTAATTCCCTCAAACAGTATGAAATGTCCTTCTTTGTCTGTTTTGATTAATTTTGTCTTGAAGTCCCTTTATGTGATATGAGGATAGAATCTCCTGCTTGTTTATGAGATCCATGTGAATGATATAATTTTTTTCCATCCTTTTACCTTTAGTCTGTGAATGTCTTTGCCTATGAGGTGAGTCTCTTAGAGACAGTATATTGTTAGGTCTTGTTTTTTATTCCAATCTGTCTAAGTCTTTTGATTGATGAGTTTAAGCCATTTTACATTCACTGTTATTATTGAGGTATGATTTTTATTCTCTGTCATTTTAATTTATTTCTGGCTTTTAATTTGAATGAGTCATTCCATTGATTCATTGTTCTTTTAGTGTAAAGTTCCTTCCTTTGCTGGTTTTCATTTTTATTTTTCATTTCTTCTTCATGAAATATCTGATTGATCATGTTTTGTAGTGTGGGCTTTCTAGTTGTTAATTTTTTAAATTTTCGCTTATTATGGAAAATATTTATTTCATCCTCCATTCATTTTCTGTCAGAGCTTGATATATATTATTCCAAGACCTAGCTTTGAGGGTCTGGGTTGAGTGATCAGCTGAAATCTGGATTAGCTTCCCTCTAAATGTTACCTATTATTTTTCTCTAACAGCCTTTAAAATTTCATGCATATTTTGTATGTTAGGCATTTTCATAATAATGTGCCTTGGAATGGGTCTGTTGTACTTTTGTATATTTGGGGTCCTGTAAGCCTTCCATATTTGATTTTCCATTTCATTCTATAGATTTTGAAAATTTTTTCTATATAATTTTATTGAGAAGATTGTGAGACTGTGAATTCCTTTCATGTGTATCTCCAAGCCTTCATCTATTCCAATCTTAAATTCAGTGTTTTCGTGTTGGCTCATATTTCTTGGAAGTTCTTCTGTTCATGGAATCTTAACATATTTTCTCCATGATCAACTCTGTTTGTAAGATTACATTTTTTTCATTGCCTGAAACTCTGTCTTCCAAGTGATCTAGTCTGTTGGTAATGGTTTCAATTGAGTTTTTAATTTGGTTTGTTGATTCCTTCACTTAAAGTATTTCTGCTTTTTTTTTTAAGAATCTCTGTCCCTTTATTGAAGTGATCTTTCATCTCTTGTATTTTCTCTCTAATTTCACTCCTTATTCTGTCATTTACTTCACAGATTAGTTTTACTATGTACATTCTAAACTCATTCTCAGACATATCTTTCACTATGGTGTTGATGTATTCTGTTATTGGAATATATTGGTTTATTTGGGGCAATTTGTTCCCTTATTTTTTCATGTTGTTTGTGTGTCCACCCATCTAACAGTTTGGATCTGAGACAGTAGAGTTTCTACCCTGTAGACTTAAGTGTTCCTGAAGGTTTCCAGTACTTCACTGTTCAGGGGAAGACAAGTAATAACAACAACCAATGCAAACAAATATATGTAGCATTAAAAAACAAAAAAAATATATATAGCATTAAATCAAATAGTTCCTACTATAATATTAATTCTAATTAATTAATTCTGATTAATTATGACATTAATTAGTTCCTACAATATTAATTTTCACAATAAACACAAATAATATAATCATTTATTGTCTACAATAAAAAGAGCAAGTTTGCAAAAGGTTTATGATTTCAAATAGAGAGAAGTGATATAAAGTGTGATGATTATGAGGAAGGAGGAAGAAGATAGAAGTAAAAAATTAAAGAAAGAATGGAAGCAAGCATGATAGAGATTCACTGTTAGAAGAAAAAAGAAAATC
This sequence comes from Callospermophilus lateralis, assembly GCF_048772815.1. Lineage (NCBI taxonomy): Eukaryota > Metazoa > Chordata > Mammalia > Rodentia > Sciuridae > Callospermophilus > Callospermophilus lateralis. Next base: position 67,252,889 of record NC_135314.1, read on the forward strand.
AAGGGAAATAGGAGAAATATATATATTTAGAGAGAGAGAGAGAGAGAGAGAGAGATTTCAAAAATTTTTTTAAAAATAAAAGAATACAAAACTGAAATATACTAATCAAACATCATAGTCCTCAAAATACCCATCAATAAAAAATAACTGACTTCAAAAATGCTAGAAGTGAGAATTCTTAAAAAATATGAATATGTATAAATGTTTATGTAATATTAAGGTCACAATTAAACAGAGAAATTAATTAATTATTTATTTTTAACAGAAAAGAAAAATCCTGATGAAATTTAAAGAATTCTTTCCATTGAAGTTCAAACAATTCTCAGCTTCTCAACAGTTTTAGGTGTGACCATCTGGAGTGTGATGCTTCACCTTCAGAATGTTGAAGTGAGAGATGTAATCATAATAGGCAGAATTCCTGGAAGCAGACTTAGGTGAGCTCCAGACTCTTTGATGAACATCAATTTATCTGGAGATTTTAAATTAGCACCCATAGAGTAATTGCTGGTCCATGCTGGAAGACTGTATCCAGGGTTCTCCTTTGGGTTCCACTCCTGTGATGACAGAATAGATTCTTAGTCTCCTAGGTCATCTGGGGACCCCACATTTCCTGGTCTTGGGTTTAGTCTCCAAACAATCTCTCCCACCCCCACCCTTTCAACTTCTGGGCCAGATATGTCTTTCCCAGCTGATCCTTCAAGCAGCCGAATTGGAGAGGGAGAGGTAGGGCCAGGTCAGTTTCCATGACCAGTTGTCCCCTGTGTAAACCTGTCTCCACATTTGATTTTCTCATGGTCACTTACACACAGTTTATGTTGTGCAGTGTGTGTTTATTGGGCCCGTATTTTGGGTCAAACTTGGGTTTGCCAGAAATCAGCTCTCTCATCTTCCAGCCCCAGCGCTGGCTCTACAAAATGATTCCTCTCTTTGTCTTTTGGAGGAGAGATGGCAGCTTCTTTCCCACACAGGATTTTGGCAGGACATCTTTCATGTTTGCTGGGCAATGTCCTTGATCTCTAAACACTGCATACCCAGACATGACTCAGGTCTCGAAAAAATGCAGTTTCCTTTAATTCCCTTATCTCTGAACTTTACTTGGGGAGGAAACACTCTGGCCGGTGCTTCTGGTCCAGCCATGACATTGATTGGCTGTTCAGCTAGGGGTCTCTTCCTTATTTTATTATATCTAAGCTGCTGAGTCCCAGAACTACTTTGAATGTTCAGTTTAAATTTCAGTCAAGTTCCCCGCCCCCCATTTTTTTTCTTCACACAACTTGAGGAGAAGC